>NC_045444.1:16659250-16804565 GCF_002776525.5 Piliocolobus tephrosceles | reverse complement strand
ATGGATGGATGGATGGATGGATGGATGGATGGATGGATGGATGGATGGATGGATGGATTGATGGATGGATGGCTAGATAACATAAAAATAAAAGTCGCTATTTGGCAACCACCACAGTCATAATCGTTTTAGTCAAAAAAATTAATAGATACTAAGAGGAGTGAACCAAAGTACAGATATTTGCATATTTGCAATCTCAAAGACTCTTGATATTTACGTATCTTGAAGTACCTTGCCACAAGATGCATACTGTTGATAAAAGGAAATAAATAATTTTATAGTGGAGAAGTGTTACAGATACCACCTTTACCAGGTGATCAAATTTAACATACAAATTGAGTATCCTTTATCCAAAATGCTTAGGACCAGAAGTGTTTCAACTTTCTGATGTTTTCAGATTTTGAAATATTTGCATTATATATTTACCCAGTTCAGCATTCCTAATCTGAAAATCCAAAATCTGAAAGGCTCCAATGCACATTTCTTTATTCATGTTGGGTCTCAAAAAATTTTCGATTTTGGAGCATTTCAGATTTTCACATTAGAGATACTCTGCCTGTAGTAATGGAATAAATTGGTATCATGTGCCTCCTGATACAATGCACTAAGAAGGACACAATATCATTGCCATGATATTCTTGCCATAAATATTAAAATCTATGAAGAAACGTCAAGCAAATTCAAATTGAAGGACATTCTGCAAAATAACTGGCCTGTACTTTTGAAAAGTATCAAGATCATGAAAGACACCTCAGGAACTGTTCCATATGAGAGGAGGCTAAAGAGAAATGATAACTAAATGCAGCTCTAGGAACCTAGATTGGATCCTGGACTAGATAGAGACACTTGAGGAACAACTGGAAAATTTTGAATAAGGCCTGTAAAGTAGATTAGACTATTATGTAAATTAATTTCCTGAATGTGATAACTACACAGTGGTTATATAGCAAATTTTTTTTTTAGAAAGTACATGCTGAAGTATTAAGAGGTAAAAGGACGTTGCATTGTGTCTGCATCTTACTCTCAAATGTTTTAAAAAATTTGTCTCCAGATACAGATAGTTATTAAACGATAAGCAAAAGTGGTAAAACGTTAACCTTTGGGGTGTCTGTGGAATGGTGTGGGGGAATTCTTTGCAGTATTTTGCTACATTTTTATACTTCCATTTTTTTTTTAATTTAAATGTGTCCCCATTTAAGTATTTTAAGTCCAGATCTGAGCCAGACCACCAAAACTGAGTGGGATTTAGAGAGGCCAATGGGAGAATAAAGCGTATTCCATACTAGAACAGCAAAACCAAAGGCACAGCCCAGGAAGGAGCACGGGAGCTTTAGGAGCTGAGCCTGACTCTTGAGATGGTGTGTGCTGTGGAGAAGCAGATATATAAGGTCGTGGAAATGAGTGGAGACAAAGTATAAGAGGTGAAAACCCTGCAGCGGAGCTGTTATGTTATGCAGAGGACAGATTTTTGTGTAGAATTAGTCTACCTTTGGTCTGTGGAAAAGGATCTATTAAATTTATAGTATACAAAGATTTTAAACATAACACATACTTACAGAATTAATGTAGAACAGTAGCTTTAGAAGATCAGATTGTTCAGCCATTCGTAAGCACCAGCCAGCCCATCTATTCAGTGAGCAGGACCTCTGAGAAACACAGTTCCTTTTACCTATCAAATCAAACCCCTTTTCCACAGTAAACCAAACCAATATGGATTTGCTCTGTGATACTCTTTGATTTTATAAGGACATTTAAGGATTTTTAGAGATGAAATCATGAACATATTTAGACCACTATAATTTGGAGCCATGGGGAAACCACGCTGAGCAGGAAATCTTCTAAGTCACCGGGTAAGTCTAGCAAAAGTTTTTGATTGTTGTGGAAGACAAAGCTGAATGCAAAGATCCACTGTTACATTTACTTGAGTGCTCTCATTGCATCCTCTGGGCATACTGACTTTAATAACACACTTATTCAAAGTAGAAAAATACCTGTATTGTAATATCTGTAATTCTTGGTAGTGACATTTGCATGTTCTCTTTCCTTTCCCTCTCTGCTTATCCTTTCCCATTCCTGCTATATAAATATTCACTGTTTCTTTAAATCACATTTAGTTAAGAGGGTTTTTTTTCTCTGTTGTCTTAAGTTGGTAGCAGGTTAATGCTGAATCGCTAATAAATGCAAATGGATTAAAGAAAATCATCAGTTCAAGATTATTTTAACTTCACCAGGATAATTGTTAATATCTTTTTGGTCCCATGGGATATGTAGGATTACATCAATTAAATTGGTCTCTTTAAACTGAACACAGTAACGATAAATGTGACTATTGTGCTTTCACCAGCACCCTTTAGGTATTTAATTTACTTGGCGGTAATAGATTGTCAGAGCAGTAAACGTGAGGCAAGTAATGTAAACGGCATAATGACGGTAATTATCTGAATGGATCGAATGCAGTGTTATTGCAACGTGATATTGTGGGTAGGAGCGAGATATAGACATCCCATATAAATTCCCATTTTCAGCTTTATTTCTGTACACATTTTTTCCAAGACATTTAAAGTGAAAACAGTGTGAAGTGGCATTTGCAGTTCTCTCCTTTATCTCTTCCCATTATCCTTTGTGCTGTTGGCTTACTAAAATCAGCAGACCCCACAAAAGGTAAATTTCTCCAAAGAAATCATGACTTTGTAGAATTGGAATTCAGCATTTTCCTCCGTGATTCACGGTCTACAAATATTTGAACTGGAAGTTTCTTTGTAGATTGGCAAGTTGGATCTCTTTGTTTATTAACTAAGAAATTGCAAACCCAGCAATGATAAGTGACTTGCTAAAAGTTACTCAACATGACCTTGCCTAGTAAAACTGCAGCGGAATGGAACTGGAACCTGAGCCTGCCCTTCCTTTGGGCCGGAAGAGGAACTGAGGGGTTCCATCTCAGCTGCAGAGACGGAAAAGCTTCCATGGGACTGGCCAAAAGCAATCCCTGACGGAAACAGCAGAGTCAGTTTAGTTTGGTGAAGAATGAAGAGAAGAAACAGTCTGGGAATAACCAAAAACTGTACTTAAAAAGGGCAAACGGACCATCAGCCTGAGCACAGAAGGATTGTGCTGTGTGGCAGATGTCTGTCCATTATGAGACCTGAAAGAATGCGGCAGGATCCCACCTGAGGGACTGGGGCGTTCACAGGTTTGTTAAAACAGGGATTCAGCCCCAAAGGAACAAGGTCAAAGCCAAGGATCAAAACTGTAACCTGAAGAAGAAACAGTGTTTGAGGAGTTCTGGAATTTGAACTGTGACTAAGTTGAAATGATCTAACTGATCAAAATGGCAAGTCACTCTCAAACAGACTTTTCCTGGGGGTTTTCCTCAATTTTTGTGCCCTATTCTGGTTCAATCATTTCTCCTAAGTTTCGTTGTTGATTAAGTAACAACTAACCTACATTTGAAACTTGTCAAGCGCCTGCCAACGAAAACATTCATATCACCAGGAAACACAAATAAAACCACATATAACCCATGCCTTCTGCATTACCCGTAACAGAGAACAGTTGAATTTCAGATTACTGTAAGTAGAAAAATAAATACCAGATACCCATGTAACTCCTGCTGCCAGTGTGTGTGCCCAGGGAGATGGAAAGCAGAGGGCGCCAAGGAAATGAGAAAGCCCAAGGCCAGCACTGCACACAGGTGGACATGTGGCAGATCCAGTGGGCTGTTGGACAGGGCTGGAAAGTGAGCAGACCCAGGTGGCTGTCTCAGAGAGGCAGCCTGCCGGGGAGAAGGAGATAAAGGGGAAAGAGGAGGTGCAGTGTGGAGATGTGGTTGTGAAGGGGAAAAGGAAAAGAAGGAATTTCAAAGCAATTTCTTTTGCTACAGAAGCAAAAGAACGTAAGACCAACCAGCCATTATCCATTAAGGAGGCCAAACCAAGGGTAGGGCAAAGGTGGAAGAAGCCTGTGTGAAAATGACACACCCTGGCGAAGTAGAAAGAGTGCAACTAATAAAATAGCAGGAAAAAAGCAGAGAAAGAAAGAAAGGTGATTGTTGGATATGTAATAGGAGGGAGTCAAAGGACATGGTGGGTGTCTCTGTGTGGGTGTGTGTACATGTGTGTGTGTATTTGAGTCAGGGTCTGGTTTTGTTGCCCAGGCTGTAGTACAGTGGCACAGTCATAGCTCGCTGCAGTCTTGACCTCCCAGGGCTCAAGCAGTCCTCGAAACTCACCCTCCTGAGTAGCTGGGACTCCATGCATGTACCACCACACCTGGCTAATTTTTATTTTATTTTAGTTTTACTAGAGACAGATATCTCACTATGTTGCCCAGTCTGGTCTCGAATTCCTGGGCTCAGGGGATCCTCCCACCTTGTCCTCCCAAAGTGCTGAGATTATAGGTGTGAGCCTGTAATCACCACACCCGGCCAAAGGACATGATTTTCACAGTAACAAAGGAAGACAAAAAAAGGATAATGACACTGTTAAAAAATCTTCAAGAAGTAGACAGGAATGCGGCAGGAGAGGGAGGGACACCCACTCAATATATACTCTTTAATATAGTTTTAACTTTTGGATTCTTGTTAATGTTTTATGTATTCTAAAAAACAAAATGTAATTAAGAAGAGAGGAAATTAAATTTGAATACTATCAGAAACAAATGAACTGAACCGAATTTCAAATGAATAATATAACCACACTAAAAGGGAGGGAGGGGAAAACCCAACTTAATAACTTTGGAACACAGTGTTTTTACTTTATACTTTTGTCCTAAATAAAAACACAAATCTGAACCTTTCCTAGCACTGGTTTGGATAGTGTACCAATTTTGTACGCATGGTAAGATTGAACAAAGGAGTTAAAATAATGCTGAGAGCCTGAGTTCTAACTGTACAAAAAGGAAGATTCTAATATGAAAAGGAGAAGACACTAAAGAATCCTGTGGGGCTTGGGATGCGGTGGGGGTGTTGAGCCTGTGCATGTAGGAGTGTGGAGAAATCCTCCCACTGAAAGGGACCAGAAGCAATGACTCCTTAGTAGCTACTGATACAGGCTAACACCCAGATCTTAGTTCCCAAATATCATTCCCCAAGTCAGAGGAAGTAGAATTCCTTAGAGAAATGCCTGATTTCAGGGATGAGACAAGGAAAAAGCAAGATGGTCCTGGAACATCTGTTTTTGCTGAAAAAAGAAAGTATTTAAGAAATAATGGGTACATGTCAAAAGGATACAGACACCAACTTAAAGGGGCTTGCCTCCCAAAACTGGAGTGATTTGAACATCAAAATTATCAGAATCGATGTTTGCATACTAATAAATGGAAAATCACTTACTTAGGGAAGAATATCAACTCATAAATGTAGATGGAAAAATGGAGTTAGAAGTCACCATATGCAACCAAGGTAATCAATGATTTGGTTAAAAATCATTGATGGTTGCTAAAATAGGTAGGTGAAAGTTTGATGAGCAATAGGATATTTTCAGAGCCTTAAAATATCTCCCAACAAATTACTTATTAATTTCAAAAGGAAAATCAGTAACTTCATAGTGGGGAAATTTGATACACACTACTTTAACCAAGTGATGAAAGTTAACATGACCAGCAGTAGGTCCCATGGACATCACGTGGCTGTTATGATGCACTGAGAAGGGCCCAGCATCACCTGTGCACTGTTTCCACCAAATATGTGTGAGGAAACTCCAGAGAAGCCCAAATTAAGGAATGTTCAAAAAAAATAACTGGCCTCTACTCAGAAAAGAGAAAAAATAAAAATAAAAAGGCAAGGAAGAAGAGTAAATAAGGGGAAAAACAAGGGAAGAAGAAAATAAAAAACATAAGACAAACTATTCCAGGCCGGGTGCAGTGGCTCACGCCTGTAATCCCAGCACTTTGGGGGGCCGAGGCGGGTGGATCACCTGAGGTCAGGAGTTCAAGACCAGCCTGGCCAACATGGTGAAACCCCATCTCTACTAAAAGTACAAAAATTAGTCAGGTGTGGTGGCGGTCACCTGTAATCCCAGCTACTTGGGAGGCTGAGACAGGAGAATCACTTGAGCCGAGAGGTGTAGGTCACAGTGAGTCAAGATCGTGCCATTGCACTCCAGCTGGGCAACAAGAGCAATACTCCATCCAAAAAAAAAACAGACAAGCTATTCTGGATTATAGGGTACCTGATGAATGGCAATGACAGTCTAATGCAGTGCGTGATCACAGATAGGATTGTGTATTGGAAAAAATTGCTATCAAGGATGTTATTGGGACAATTGGTGAAATTGGAAGAACTGTAGATCAGATTATGGTACTGTATGAATTTCTATTTCCTATATTTCCTGAAATTAACAACTATATTGTGATTGTACAAGACAATGACTTTGTGATGAGGAAATACACATGGAAATATTTATAAGTGGATAAAAGGCATCATATCTACAAGGTACTTTCTAGGTGCAGAAAAGAAATGGGAAGGAATCAATATAGCAGATGTGGCAAAATGTTAACAATTTGTGAATCTTAGGAAAGGGTTTGTGGGATTCTTTATACTATCCTTTTTGTTTTTTGATACATAATATTTTATGTATTTATGGGACATGTGATATTTTGTTACAAGTATAGAATGTATAGTGATTGTGTCAGGGTATTTGAGGCATCCATCAGCTTGAGTATTTATCATATCTTTTCTCTCTCTCTTTTTTTTTTTTTTCTGAGATGGAGTCTCACTCACTCTGTCTTCCAGGCTGGAGTGTAGTGGCATAATCTCCAATCACTGCATCTAGATTCAATCACCTTCTAGATTCAAGTGATTCTCCCACCTCAGCCTCGCAAGTAGCTGGGATTACAGGTTTGCACCACCATGCCCGGCTAATTTTTGTATTTTTAGTAGAGACGGGGGTTTCACCCTGTTGGCCAGGCTGGTCTCGAACTCCTGACCTCTAGTGATCCACCGTCCTCTGCCTCCCAAAGTGCTGGGATTACAGAAGTGAGCCACCACGCCCAGCCTATCATTTCTATGTGTTAGTAACAGTTCGTGCTCTCTCTTCTAGCTACTTTGAAATATTCAATACATTGTTGTTAACTATAGTCACCCTACCCTGCTGTTAAAAAAAATAGAACTTATACCTTTTATTTAACTATATATTTTGTCTAACTGTATATCTGTACCCATTGACCAACCTCTCTTCATCCCCTCTGCCACCTACCCCCCATCCCAGCCTCTGGTATCTATCATTTTATTCTCTACCATTATGATATCCACATTTTTAGCTCCCACATATGAGTGAGAACATGCAATATTTGTCTTTGTGTGCATGGGTTATTCCACTTAACGTGACTTCTAGTTCTGTCCACGTTGCTGCAAATGACATTATTTCATTCTTTTTTATGGCCAAATAGTATTTCATTGTGTATACATACCGTAATCCATTCATCCGTTGGTATAAGTTTGAAATTATTTCCAAATAAAAAGTTTAGAAAAACAGATGGGAAAAAAACTATGAAGTTAAAATGTTGATCTGTGTACCACCTAAAAATCATACCATAATTCTGAAAATACTGATTTCGGTCACTATACCCCTACTTCCAAGTATCAAGGAGGATTTTCGAGAAGGGGCAGGTAGAGTCAAGATTGCTTGGCGGCTCAGAGCGGGTGGTCATTGTGCCAGCCCTGGGAAGGGTTCATTGGCACAGTGGAAGATTGAGACAGGAACCTGCAGTGGCTGCAGTGGAACCAGGTCACCTGAGGTGGAAGGCAGCTTCAAACCATCATTTCATGCTCCTAAAACCTAATAAGCTTCCGCTGATTGCTTTTCTTTCCCCTTACTATTCCACATGTCAACCTCGTAACCGTATTCAAACACATACCCACGTGGCTCTAAGGAGGGAGAAAGCAGTACTATTACAAGAGTGTAGGGAAGGGGAGGCTTAAGTATAGTTCAAGTCTTACATTTCTCATTATCTTATATTCATAAGTCATTGACTAACAATGAAAATAACGTATTTAGTTTGCATTTGGAATTATGCTTTCATGACTTTATGTCAGATTCCTTTCTGTGGCCTAAACAAATATTAGGCTGTGATTCTGTGACAGGCCTTAATGAAGTGGATTGAGGCATTTCTCCCATTTACATTTTCATAGAATGAAATAAACATGGTAGTCTTTTTAGGGAACACTGTCACATCAAGCTGTGATTTGATTTTCTACCTGTTTGGAATATCAAGTTCTGCATTTCTTGAAGTTGTCATGTATTTTAGTGAGCAAGTCGGTAAGACAGAAGTCATCCCTGCAATATTTATAATAGTATGGCGTGAACTTGTCAAAGGTACTTCTAAAAGATTGTTTTGGATCCCGAGGAGATATATTTAGTAACTGTATGGAATAAGTTGTCACATAATACAACATTGCATTGATTTATTTGTGTTATTTTTGTATCTTACTGCAGGCAGAGAATTCAGCATTGGCTTTGGAGAATGAAAATCAAAGGGAACAATATGAGCGATGTCTTGATGAGGTAAGGGGGATGGAGAGACTCCTGATCCAAGGCTGGACTAGTTAGGTTCCCTTAATCTGATCTCAATACATGTGTGTGCCACCAGTCTCCACAAAACATCAGCGTTTTCTCCTCCAAAGAAATGTAGTAAACATGTAGCCATTGAAAAGGAAGGATGTGTGTGTGTCTGCCTGCCTCCCTCCCTCCCTCCCTCCCTAATTCCTTATACAGGCATCTGTGTATTCCTCTTGGTTATTGTTTTGTATTCTTGGGCCACAGTTCACTGTATGATAAATTCTTTCTGTCCAGTAAGTGTGATCCCTTCCAATGAATGAGAAAAACCACGTCGGGGCATGCTGCATCTCCAATTGGATACCATTTCTGAAAAAGCAAATCCTTGATAGAGTGGGTGGGGATGATGTTCACAGTTGGCAGCCAGAGGGAAAAAAATCAGTAGGTTCAGAACAAGCCAAGAAGAGAAAGAGAAGTGAGGAAGAAAATTGGAGCAGAATGGAAGAAGACGGGGCTATACGCATAAGTAAACTGGATAAATATTATGTGATGATAATGAAGAGATGATGGCAAAGATGGTAGGCATTTGAGAGTTTCTGGGAGGCGAGGGGAAAATGGGCAGGTGCTCAGAGCCCACGTCCTCCCCCGCTGTCGCCTCACACCATCAGGGCCCACACCAATCACCAATGCATTGTGTCTCTCCCTGCCATGATGGGCCGTTCGCTCCCTGACAGGTTCTCAGCTGGTACCTGTCAGTGATTGGAGTTGTTATTTAAATGAGATCACTTCATTAGTCATCTGTCTAGCACCTTAAAGCTTTATTGTGTTCTGGGTGATGCAGTTTGAGATTTGTTACAATGTACCTGATGCAGATTTTAGAAAGAAAAGAAAAACTGCATTCCGTCTGGTTCCAGTACCTTTCCGGTGGGAACTGCCAGTATATCGTCAGTCTTTTTCTCCCTACTATCCATGAGGGAAATCTCTTCTAACTCCTCTTGATATTTCTTACCTTCTCCATCTCCCTCTCCTCCCATGTACTGTCCCATAAGTCAAGGGGGGGGATCTGTAAGGAACACATGCTCAACTCCCAGCAGTGATGCCATATATAGCTCTTGTTCCCTTCAAACTGGAAGCAGTCTCTCTCCTCTTGAGGTCCAGTAGTCCTTGGCGTCTCCCTGCACCAGTGGTTTTTAAAATGTGATCCCTGGACCAGCAGCATCAGCCTCCCCTGGGCCCTCGTTAGGAATGCAGATTCTCAGGACCCACGACACACCTACAGAATCAGAGACTCTGGGATGGGGCTCAGCGATCTATGTGTCCACAAACTCTCCCCATGATGCTGACACACTTGACAGCTTGAGACACTGTCATCATCATACCACTTTGTATCGGTTACTTATACATAGTTGAAGAACTCTCAAAATGTTCCCAGAAAACTGTTTAATGTTAGATATATTAATTGTTTAATATTCCCAACCACATACGTTAGTTACTCAAGCAAAATGGTATTTACAAGTCTCTGCCCTGTCAGGACCTTAAAAGACCAGAATAATCTTGACAATGTCCAAAGTTAAAAGAAACACTAAAGTTAGTTGACTCTGACATGGCTCAGAGTCTGGTGAGGCCAGTTCAGCAACCCTCACTGCTCCCCAGGCACGTGGTCCGGTCAAAGTTTAGGGCAAGAGAGACCAAATAGATCCAAGGATATTAAAAGGAACATACAGTACCTTTGGGTCATATATATTGATTAGCAAAGTTTCACTTTAACCTCCTGCACAGAAATTTCTGCCGAGATTTTATCTGCATTTAGAAGTCAGATTTATGTGACTCACACCACAGAAACTTTGTCCCAGTTCTTCCACAGGTCAACCCTCCCCGTCAATCAAAGCACTCACATTTCTTTATGGAAACTCATAGTCTATTTTCTGTGTGTTTCCCATGCCTGCATTCTGTAGGTTTCATCAGAATGTGTGGGACAAAAATATAAGTTATCCACAAAATCATTTCATATAAAGTTTCCACTGAAGACAGACTTTTTAGACTTTTTAGACAGACTTTTTTTCCTCTGTTCTTAGTTGCAAAAATTAACTGTTGCCAAAGAGGTGATTTGCAGCAAAGAACTGCCTCTAAGCAATACACATGTTTTGTATTCATGAATACTGACCCCTGATACACGTGCAGGTTGTTTTATGACTAATTGCATGAGGGTAGATAATCCATTTCCACACATTGTAAGAGAACACTCTGAACGGGGTAGTTGAATGTAGTAATAATGCCAACTGGAAATTCTTTTCAAGGCTTTTTATACTAATTAAACAAACTAACAAGGTAAGGCCTCATGTAAGTGTTTTCCTTGCTAGTGGGTGTCATCAGACATACACAGGTGGATAAAATGTAAACTTAAGATGTTTTTCAGACAGGCACAGTTGCTTATGCCTATAATCCTATGACTTTGGGAGGCTGAGGCAGGAGGATTACTTGAGCCCAGAAGTTTAAGACCTCAGTCTGGGCAACACAGGGAGATTCTGTTTCTACAAAATAAAAAAATAAATAAAATCATAAAACCTAGGTGAGTGTAGTGGCATGTGCCTGTAGACACAGCTACTTGGGAGGTGGAAGTAATACGATCGCTTGGGCCCAGGAGGTCCAGGCTGCAGTGAGCCATAATCCTGCCACTGCATTCCAGCCTGGGTGACAGAGTAAAACCCCATCTCAAATAAATAAATAAAATGTTCTTCAATCCTTTTTGCACTGATTGTTATTTTCTGGGAAATGAGGAACATATTGAGGATTTGGGGAAAACACTTGAGAATCTGTGTTCCAATAAAAGAGCACATTTATTCAGAAGGTAACAGACTCACATTCCTAGATACACGCATATATACCCTGGCTTGCTAAGGCATGCACATTCACAAGTGCACACACTCACAAATGCATGTGCACACACCTCTATACAAACAGGTGTGCATGCATACACTTCATCATCACCGCTACTGCTCCCTATCTCACCTCCCTGCCTTGCAGTACAAACGAAAAACCAAGGGATTAATCTTAGAGTTCGGTGGTTTACATGTTACAATCAAGCTTCTTAGTCTAGCTGTTTGACAGACACTTACTGGCAGGCAATGACTTGCTATTTATTCACAGTATTGCCTTGGCCACAGTTTCTTTCATACCTACTATTCCCTTGTAAAGAAGTAAAATAACATCCAAAACCACTGCGTTGCACTTTGATGGATTTGGTTGTATCCTGAAAACCTTTACTGGCTGTCAGCCTCACCCAGGTCCTGAGAGCTCACGGCACTCACAGGCTGGAAGGAGAAGTGCAAGGGATGGACAGTCGCAGAGTAGGGAGGTACGAGAAAGTCACAGAGCAAATGAGCTGCACTGTGGACTTTGGAAACACAGAATGCAGTCACCAGAGGGCAGGAGGAGCAGTAGGTAGGCGAGCAGAAGAGAGGGCAGAATTGGAAAGGGTGTCTTTCAGCAGAAGGAGCTGCAGCAGTTGAGGTCTCAGATCCAGAACAGCAAGTGCTTCTCCTCCGTACCTGCTTGATGGTCTTACCTGAGGACCTTTAAAAATACTGCTGGCTGTGTCACACCTCAGAGATTCCCATCTGACTCTGCTCTTGGGCGGAGCCTGGGCTTTCTGGTTTTTTAAAGCACCACAGGAGATTATAACATTCATCTGGGGTTGAGAACCACTACAATTAGATTATCTGAATGCTGTGCTTTAGAAAGCATTTTCAGAAATTTTCAGTAGAAGGATGAAAGCTCCCGCCACCAAGTTTAGATACAGTAATAGAAGAGCACAGACCCATGTGGAAGTTTTAAATTACTTCTGACTCCACAACAAAGTCTGAGATGATATAAAGCTACAAGCAATAAAATAAAATAAAATAAAATAAAATAAAGTAAAATAAACCATATCCCAGTGTTTCTCAAGGTGTGTTCCTGGGAGCCCTTTGCATCAGAAAGATATGTGGTGGTTGCTAAAATTGCATATCCTTAGACCTCATTCAGACCTTCCCAATCAGTATGCAGGGACAGGAAATTGGCAATTTTCACAAACATTCCAGGGGGCTTCTTCAGGAAAAGTTGGAGAAACTGCTGTTTCCTTTCCAATCAGAACTGGGCCCCTACAGTCAGTGACGATGGTAGAGTTGAGAGTTGAGTTATTTTCCAACCTCTACACTTCAGAGCGCAAGGACATTGAAAACTAGACCTTTGGAGGTAGTTCAGAAATAGACAAAAAAAAAGAATTTTAAGTAAGGGCAGAAGTAGGTTGCTGAGACTATTTCTCACCTGTCTCCCTGAACCACATGCTACTTTCCTAGCCTGGATTGTAGAATCATTCCCAGGACATTCTCAGGCATATCCCACAGCTGGACCCTATGTCATCTTTAAAATCAAGGTTTTGGCTGGGCATGGTGGCTCACGCTTGTAATCCCAGCACTTTGGGAGGCCAAGGCAGGTGGATCGCAAGATCAGGAGTGCGAGACCAGCCTAGCCAACGTAGTGAAACCTTGTCTCTACTGAAAATACAAAACATTAGCCAGGCATGGTGGCGGGAGCCTGTAGACACAGCTACTTAGGAGACTGAAGCAGGAGAATCGCTTGAATTCAGGAGGTAGAGGTTACAGTAAGCTGAGATTGTGCCACTGCACTGCAGCCTGGGTGACAGAGCAAGACTCTGTCTCAAAAAAACAAAAAAAACAACAACAACAAGGTCTTGATAGATAGAAATGGAAGACGATCCTACTTGTCACCTTCATATGTTCAAAATACTCATTTCTTGGAAATTACAGATGATCTACTCCTTGTTTGCCCCAGATTCTATCACCTTGGAGGCAGTCCCTGCATTTCTTCTCTCATTATTTCTGCAGGACCCAGCAGATTCCTGGCCCACACTAGGTGCCTAATGCATATTTGTTGAATGACTAAATGAATGAATGGAGAGTATCAGCAGGAAATTAATTTCCAAATTAGTGTTTCCCCAAATCCCACATACATATTTAGACTAATTTCTTCAGTTATCTCTTCAGAGATGAGCACTCATTTATTATGCACTAACCCAAATGATAATCCAAAGATTAATCAGCTGAAAAAAAATAGTAGACCCACTTCAAATACTCTGATTTGAATTAGAAGAAGAGAACTTCATGGGCTTTGGATAATGTTGTATGGGGCTGTGTATTTATTTACCTCTTTGAGCTTCTTTCTGGTTTGTATCTTACAGGATTGTTTTACAAAATGAATAATACAGATGCTTATTGACTTACATTTATACATGTATATTATGTGGACACACACACAAACACACACACATATACATACCCATCATGCCCTTACAAGTAAAATCCCTTATTCTTAAAGCATTTTTTCTTAACTGCTTACCTGAACATGGATTATATTTTCCAAAGTTCGACTGGCCTGATTCACATTTAGGGGTGACTGCTTTATATCAAGTCCTGCCCTAGATGGTTTCACTGATTATGTCTATCATCTCATGCCTTTTTCACAACTTTAGAGGTAGGCAGCTCCCCTATTTTATGGATGAGAAAAGTCGGGTTTCTCTCCCATCCCCTGTGCATGTCAGTGTGTGAAGTTAACATAGGCAGTGTTTTAACCCAGCTCCATGTTCTCCATGCTTTCTCCTAGCTGCCTCAGTGCAATCAACCAAGCTCAGAAGCATAGAACACCTCTCCAAAGCACATTTTCAAAAACACATGCTTTTCCTGATTAGATTTTTCAGTTACTTTGTTGACACGACAGTGGCTTTGCATGGTGAAATAGCTCATGAAGGTATGAAAGCAAGCCCACTAGCCAGGAGAGGACTGTCAAAGCATAGAGCCATTGGAGATCCTCACTCCCCACACCCACAAACCTGAAGCTTCTCCACCCTCCACCCCAGCCCTTGGCTGAGAATTCTGTCTGTGAATAAACTTCTTGGTGTGCCTTCTTACTCAGCTTCAAGGACTGTTTTGCAATAAAATAATAGACAACCTCACAGCCCCAGCTTTTCCTCCCTCTGCGCGCCCACTTCCGGGAGAGTGCATGGAGGAATCACGAGCCCTGGAAGTTTTTCAGGGAAGAAGAGCAGAGTTTTATGTGAGTAGAAGATCAGCCATGTGTTAGAGGAGCCAGATTGTCTGAGAGAATTCTTACTGAGAAGGAAACACGAGATGTACTCAGGTGCTCTCCTTGTCATTCCTGTCTCACCTGCAGCCCTGCTCCATCTCCTAGGAGCAAAGGGGAGCGGCCTCCAAGGACAGCCTAAGGGAGGCTGTACTAC
Source organism: Piliocolobus tephrosceles (assembly GCF_002776525.5). Classification (NCBI taxonomy): domain Eukaryota; kingdom Metazoa; phylum Chordata; class Mammalia; order Primates; family Cercopithecidae; genus Piliocolobus; species Piliocolobus tephrosceles. The sequence goes on along the minus strand of NC_045444.1, from coordinate 16,789,778 downwards.
AAGCTAGTGGCTTAAGGACTGCCAACTTTGCTTTTCCAGTGTGCTTCAAGTCCCTTGCAGCCTAACCCAGCTGCTGCCCTTTCTCTGGAGAGGAAAGCTGGCAGATGACATTGGAAGTGATTTGTTCTCACTAGCTGGGCCTATAAGTGTGTGATTATTTGCAACCCAAATGCTTAGGGCATAATGCTAGGTTGAGAGCAGGGGCACATTCCAGGCATTATCTTTTCAACCTAGTAGAGGTTGCAGGTACAAGCTCCAAGCAACTGTCCTATTTATGCATCAGGGAAGTTAGCCGTTAAAAGCAATAACAAACCTCAGACACTGTCATTATAGACAGTATGGAGGAAAGCATCTGTATCATCTGCCTGCTCTTTTTCGAAGAACTGGCGAGTCCTTCTGGGTAACATAACCTCATGTCAGTAGGTAAAGAAATAAGGCATTCATGTATCTTTGTTCAGTTTTCAAGTGGAGCAAACAATTTTCCCAAGTACATGCCAGAAGAAACTGTGTTAGATATAGAGTCTCTAAGCCTATAGGGCAACTGCTTGGATTGCGAGATATAACGTATTTCCTCCTGTGGGCTGTTAGAGTTAGGATATTAGTCCGTGTCTCCTGATAAATCATGGATAGAGCTATTTTATGTGACCACTGTTACCAGAATGGTTTCAGCGAGAGACCAGTTGGGAGAAAGAAAAGAAAATATTGATATTGGGCAGTTTTATGAGAATGTAAATCAAATCCAAAGTTTGAGATCCAAAAGAAGTAAATTATTTATGGCATGAATTAATTTTTAACTTTGGTACCTAGTTCCTGATTCAACCTGCATGAATAGTTCAATTCTTCTGTTTTGTTTTGTTTTGTTTTATTTGCCAACAATAAAATAGATGATACGTAGTTTGACTTTGAATTCTCAGTTACTTATGAATTGGAATGAATGCTGGAAAACTGACGTTCACTATTATGCTATTGGTCAATTTGCTTGGGTTGGATAACATTTATCACTGTTGTGGTCACATTCAAATAAAGTGATAAAGGAACATGGGGCCTCAGTTAATGAAAGTATAGTTTACTTTGGTCTATGGTAGTTCTGTAAGTTGTGCTTCACTCAAAAAAAATCAAAAATACCTAAGAATACGTTTTCTTTAAAATCATGATTTCAATGAAGAGCCTTTCTTTTTACTTAATGTCTGCAATGTAACTTTGAAAAGACTTTTTCTGATGGGAAAAAAAATCCTTCTTGTGCATATAATTTAACGAATCAATTATAGATAATCTGATTTTAGTCATTTCCTGCTAGTGGTGTGATTGCTTTCTAACCAAAAGTTGATGACAGCCTGTGTTTTAATTTTCGATGAGACTTACGGGTAGCCAGCTGTCATGAAGGATGTACTATTTGTCATTATTGAGTCAAAAAACAATTAAGCTCCATGGAAACGTTCTTACCATAATCTGTTCCCCTATACTAGATAGAGAAAGAAGCACAAATAGTTGAGCATCACCAAAAATAAATGTGTTACCAAGAGAGAAATAACACAAAAGTGTCCCTCAGTCTCCAGTTGAATGTAAGAATTACTATGATGATTAGATGTTTGTCGCACTGTGTTATAATTGTGTTTTTGCCAACTCGCTGCCAGGTATGAGTCTTTGAAGTCAAGGACCATGGCCCAATCAGCTAGCTTTGCAAGTAGATACTCAGAAAATTTATATTGGATAAGTGAAGGAAGAAACGAATGAACCAGAGTGCCTTATATCTAGGATATTTAAGTATTTGGATTTAGTCTTTCATGCTGTCAATTTCAGTTATCACATTAAATGTTTACAGTTTATGTATTAGCTGAAACGTACCACCCACTTCACCTGTCCACCTTAATTTTATCAATGGTAACCATGTAGCTACACAGCTTCAAGGTAATAGTGAGGTTTAGTAGGTGATTCTATGCAAAGTGTTTTGAAATATGCAGATGAAAAAGAAATCTTAGCACAAATACATACAGTAATAATGAATGGTTACCTGGAGAAAATGCCAGATACTTGAAACACCAGGAACATGTTACTGGTTTTACCTGTGGTCCTTAGCTGGAATTGTGTTATATGCCCGCTCCTGAACCAGTCACTGGAATTGCTAAGATTGGCTTCGATTAATCAAGATTCACTGCATTGAGCTGAGGAGGGATTTAGGTTCTTCTGCTGTCCCAAGCTGCCTGATACTTGAAGAAAATGAGGTCTCTGAAAATATTACTAAGAATTATGTTTGGTTGTTTACTGGAAGAAACTCAAAATAACAGTGACTACGTTATTTCCCTCACATTGATGTTCAATAGACAGTACAGCTCCATAACATCCTCAGGACCAAGCTTGTCCTTTTCTCTCTCCAAATATCCTTAATATGTGACTGTTGTTGTCAGGGTAACTGCTGAAGTTCCAGCCATTGCTGTACTTCCATTCCTAGTCAGGAAGATGATGAAGGGTGAGCCCCCTTCTTCTTTGAGACTTCCTGTAAGCCCAAGAGAATAGTCTGCTTACATCTTATTGGCCAGAATTTTGTCACATGGCAACATTTCACTACAGGAGTAGCTGGGAAATGCAGTTGAATGTGCCCAGCCCCAAAGGATTGGGTTTGTTACTCAGGAAAAAGGAAAAAAATGGATGTTGCAGTAAACAACTACCAGATTTTACTACAGGTAGCAACAAGAGGGTAACATAAGTGGAAACATTGAAGATGAAAGCAGAACATAGAGGACACAACAAGTTGTCCCTATTGTTGACCATTCAACCTATCTCTATTGCAAGTAATATGAAACAGTGAAATAGACAGCAAAGGAATAGGAAGGAGAGGCAAGGGACATTGTAAATCAGTGAAGTGTAGAAACTGTGTGCAGATAATTAGGACTGTGTTTTGCACTATATCATTGTTTAGCCTTCTTGGAGTATATGAAAGGATATCATTTTTCCAAATATGGAAATGTGAAAGTCAAGGTATGAATGATCTTTTAAGTGTAACCATCTTAATTAGCAACAAGGTCACCTTTGGAGAAAGCAAAATATTACCTAGAAGGATAGGCTTATTATGAAAAGAATCAGATCTCTGGATGTAGAGGAAAGAGGCAAATGAGGAGCTAATTAGCTATAATAAGCTGCGAGAAACGTATTGGTAAATTAGAGTCAGTGCCTATAAAGTCTCATTATTATAAATGACAAGTTTTTCTTTATTTTTTAAAGGTAGCCAACCAAGTTGTTCAAGCTCTGCTTACTCAAAAGGTAGGTCACTTTCTGGCTTTGTTCTTTTCAAGGCACTTATGTGACTATATTGGAACTCACGTTGTTAAGCTGGGAAATTGTGATTGATAGATGCAGTACTTTTGTATTTATTCGCTTAGTGAAAACCGTGTGTGTTTTAGATAGCATACGAAGTATCATGAGTGACCAGTAGAATTTGTATAAAAAATCCAAACTCTCGGTAAAATAATAGAAAGCCTTTTCAAGATGATTTTCATGTACCCAGATGAGTAGCAAACCCATCATTTTTGTTTAGTAAATACAAACTTTCAGTAAGTTGGTGAATTCTCCCAATTCCTGTAAAATGAGTATCTTCTTTTGGACAGCATTAACGCAAGTCTAAAATTCAGCAAGAGATCTTTGAAGTTAGGAAAGTCATTTAATTTCCCTGAGCCCTAGTTCCTCTTCTGTAATGTGGGAAAAACAGTTCCCACCTCCTGGGACTGCTGTGGTGACCCTACCAAAAGAAGCAGGTAGAACAGTTACTGCAGTAGTTTGTGGTACATATAAAATAATGGTAACCACTGTACCTGAAATTTCCATACCTATGTGTTTGCTGCCTTGCCATTCTTCCTTCAGACAATATCAGATCGCATTATCTAGGCACAGACAGTAAATGCAGGTCAATTTTGCCCAAATTTGGCTGTTTCAGTGAATTTTATAGAATGTTTTCCATCTCTGGCCATGATGCTTCTGAGAAGCTAAATTTTAGTTCCCTCAGATTTTGTCTACTTTGATTTCTGTCTGTGAAATAGAGACTTCTCCCAAAGAAACTTTTAGATCCTGCAGCATATTCAGGATGATGTGACAAATGGCAGCAAAATAATTTATGCCATTTTGATTTTTTTAATTGAAAATAATTGTATTAGGGGTTGACTGCTTCTCATGGGGATATTTAAATATTCTTTAAAATTTATATGATACAGGCATTGTGATACTTTTGCTAGACTTTCTTGCCTACTATTTCTGTCAAAATGTCATGGTTCCTTCTAAAAATAATCTTAACTGCTTCCAGTTTTACACTAACATGCCTATATAAGATATTTGAGTACCACTTATGTAGAGTTAAAATTAGGCTCCATTGTGAGCAACAGAGATCCATAATGAGGTGGCTTAAATAAGCTAAAATGTTAGTTCTTTCTCACATATAAACTGACAGGTAGGCAGAACTGGGATGGTAACTCTGCTCCATAAAGTCCACGGGGTCCCTAGCTTCCATCTCTGTATTTCATGGAATGTGGCCTCATTTTCAAGGTCACTTCATGGTCCAAAAGGACTATGCTAGCTCCAGTCATCACATCCACACATTCTAGCCATCAGGAAGGGAAAAAAAAAGCTGAGGAATATGAAGAAGATAAAGGGCATACAGCAGCTGTCTTTTAAAGGACACTTGCAAAAGCTTTCATACATTACTTACATACATCTCCTTGAACAGACCTTACTCACACAGCCACATCTAACAAACCCGGCAAAGAAATCTTTGTTCTGGGTGTGTGCCCGGCTGAAATTACTTTGGAAGAAGGTGAGAAATAGATATTGGAGGACAAATTGTAATTGCTGCTGCAACATTTTTGAATGCTTTTTCTTTTTCTAAGGCTTTAATTTCTCCATTGTTTGTCTCCTGCTTGAAACTCTATGATGACTTAGTTACAAACCTAAGGAATGGGGGAGTACTATTGCAGCTCTGTGTACAACTGTTGAAAGACTTCTCATGCCTGCTTTTGTTAATGGTGCCTCAGGAAAGAGACAAGGAAGCCATCTGGTACGATAAAAAGAAAAAGGGGCCCTTCAGGTCAGCTACAAAAAAAAAAAAAATAGCTACACAAATCCAAGTAATAACTAGTAAACAGATAAATCTACCTTGGTACAGTTAAGCAGTGAGACACAGAAAGATGTGCTACTGTGAGATAGCATACCTCAGGGACACTATGAGGCAGAAAGAGATGCTGAGGGCTTTTGGAGATTCCAAAAGAATCATGTTCTGCAGAAATGTGTGCCTCCAGTTTTTATGGGAACTGTAAAATTGCTGCAAAAAGACTAAAATGTCTTTTTAATTAAGAGCACAATATAAAATATACAATGCACTCCAAATGCAGATGAGAAAACTAATTCCAAAAATGAATGTAGGTCGCAAAGATGAAACAGAAAAAAATCTTGAGTGATTTATCCAAGTCACCAGAAGATCCTTGAGGTGAAATAATAGGCATTACTGTGCAGTTTTAGAATATGTCATTAGTTATGACACAAAGGCAAATCTGCTGTGGCTTCAGCTCTTCACTGGGCAGCCAGAAATACATTTTTCATGGCATATCATGAATTGGCTCAGACAAGCATCCTGAAGTAACAGAGTCTGTTGATACTGATAAAAAAAAAAATATTTCCGTTAACTTATCAGTTTCTGTTCAGTGTACCTAGTCAAGTAATTCAGTTTATCTCAAAAACCTGTAGATTCCCTTAAGCGAATGGACTGTACCCCTTTGGAACAATAATACAAAAGTGATCATATTAAACCAAACTTTCTTCCTTTGATGCCTCCAAATCGTGGGTCCAAGTCTACAAGTGTGAGTGAAATCAGTAATTCAGATTAAACTCATATTGTTATCTGAAATGTATTTTATCTTCATTAAGTCCATTACACTTGGAGAAAATGTAACTCGCCTAGGTTCTTCAGTGTTTGGAGTTTGTTTTTTGTTTGTTTGTTTTGTTTTTGCCACTAAGCAAGACACAAAAGAAAGGCATTTTCTCTGCAATTATTTTCATTCATATCAACAGTCTCAGGCTTATCTGCATGTTCTTTGGAGGAACCAGATATTTCGATGGTGTGTTTTCTTCACTGACATAGAATAAAGCTGGGTATGGTAGAATCCAGCCATTCAGGCAGACCCAGAAAACAATTTTATAGCTTGTAGCTGAGAAAACTCCAAATTCCTGCCTATTTCCCTTGTAAAAGTGCAATTGAACCATCTGTGTCCACTTCTCCAGCAGTGGTCTGTGTGGTATCAGGTGGCTGCTTATATTTAGCAGGCATTTACAAGCCTTCACACCCCACGTGCAGCACTTTTTTTTTTATACTTTAAGTTCTAGGTTACATGTGCACAACGTGCAGGTTTGTTACATATGTAAACATGTGCCATGTTGGTGTACTGCACCCATTAACTCGTCATTTACATTAGGTATGTCTCCTAATGCTATCCCTCCCCCTAGTTCAACCATTGTGGAAAACAGTGTGGCGATTCCTCAAGGATTAGAACTAGAAATACCATTTGACCCAGCAATCCCACTACTGGGGATATACCCAAAGGATTATAAGTCATGCTGCTATAAAGACACATGCACACGTATGTTTATTGTGGCACTATTCACAATAGCAAAGACTTGGAATCAACTCAAATGTCCATCAATAACAGACTGGATTAAGAAAATGTGGCACATACACACCATGGAATACTATGCAGCCATAAAAAAGGATGAGTTCATGTCCTTTGTAGGGACATGGATGCAGCTGGAAACCATCATTCTCAGCAAACTATCGCAAGGACAGAAAAACCAAAAACGTGCAGCACTTTAAATGCACCAAGTCATTTTGATCTCAAGGCAGCCCAGTGAGGTAGGACTAAAAAAAATAGTTTGCTCATAGTTTCAACTGCTGGGCAGTGGCAAAGCCCCTGCTTTAATTATGGCTGTTGCACTGTAAACCCCACGCTCTGACCCACTCCCTCATTTTTCCTCCACAATCCCATTCAGTCACTTGTTTTTCTCCACCGTAGTTCAGTAGGACAGAGAGAGATGCCATGAAAATCAACAGATGGGTTGAAATCCAACCGTTAGTTATGATCACAGGGAATAAAATAAAATGCAGGGTAGCCACAGGACTTCTTAAAACTTCTGGAAGTATTGCTGATCTTCTGTAGCAGGAAGAGCATTTAGAGTTTGATATCTGTGGAGTGAAACTGACTCTATATATTTGGGGTCAGGCTTTCTCAAAATCAGTCTTATTTTTAACTCCCCAATTCCCCAATTTCTAGGAGCCTTGGTGAGTATTTAATCCTGAGATCATCAACGAGCTTTGGTAATGGGCTCTACTGGCTGTAGTTATATGAACTGTTTAGCCATTTTCCTTATTAAAAGTGGTTTAATCTGAAGGCTTTTAGGGTGGAGACTTGCAGTATGTATTTTGCCACAGGACTCACTACTTCCTGTGCTGTATCCCAGTTCAGTCAGACTTTTTTTTTTTTTTTTTTTTTGAGACAGAGTCTCGCTGGGACGCCCAGGCTGGAGTGCAGTGGCCGGATCTCAGCTCACTGCAAGCTCTGCCTCTCGGGTTCACGCCATTCTCCCGCCCCAGCCTCCTGAGTAGCTGGGACCACAGGCGCCGCCACCTCGCCCAGCTAGTTTTTTGTATTTTTTAGTAGAGACGGGGTTTCACCGGGTTAGCCAGAATGGTCTCGATCTGCTGACCTCGTGATCCGCCCGTCTCGGCCTCCCAAAGTGCTGGGACCACAGGCTTGAGCCACCGCGCCCGGCCCAGTCAGACTTTTATGTCACCTGTCTTGCCTTTTAGGCATTCGATGTTGAAGCCCTGGATCTGTCTGAGATGTAGCCAGCCTTTTCCAGAAGTGGCTTTGCATTTTACAAAAGCCTTAGCATTTGGGGCAGAGAGGGATATATCATTGAAAGCCACCAAGAAGGGGTGTGACAAAAGAGGCTGGTGGTTTTGGTGGCCATTAGGCTTCAGGGAGGGAACAAAGTGGCACTCGAAAAGCCATCCCATGAAGCTAGTGAGAGATACAGTCTTTTGAACAAAAGGCCAGTTTTGTGCAGTGCCTTGGTTTACAGATGAGGAAACTGAGACCTTCTCAGAAGCAATCACTTCTTCAAGGTCCTGTGGACAATGAGGACTAGAGACCAGGTCCACTAAGCCCCAGTTCCGTGTATTCCCATAATAGACACTGCCTCTGAAATAGGTATACCACTGTCATGTCATTTTTACATGATAAAATCAGATTTAAATAGTTTTCAATGACACTCCAGTGATCATGTTAGTATATGTCCTGCTTCTAAGCAATCAGCATTTTTAAAAATGTACTTTGGCCTAGAGCTGATAAGGATTTTACTTTTCAGTACGTGAAGTAACTGCACTCCTATAGGTACTGTATAGCAGTAATTCCAGAATCATCTTTAGCCCAAGCACAGGGGGAATTTATCAGGATTACAGGGTGTGGCTCCTCCAGGGAAATTATGGTTTGGGATCATTAAGATGCAGAGATGCCCGTTAGACCAGTGTATGACATTGCTCAGCTGTAACCTTTTAAGTCTCGGTTTCCAATTGATAGTAACATGAATAGTGCAAGGAAAATGGGTCTCAGTATTTTCTTGAACCCAAACAACACTGTACTTTTTTTTTTTTCATGATGTGAAATGTAGTCAAATCTTTGGCATTATTCCTCCATGATAAATATTTATGTTGTGTCCCCTTTTTCTTATCTGAAGATACAACCTTATATTTTCAGTGAGGTTCTTTCTTTTCTTGAGACCTGATACCTGCCAGGAAGTCATAGAAAAAAAAGAAGGGTTGTGAGAGAGGATACATGGTACAGCCTCTCCCTTGAGCCGTGATCCCAGACCAGGGAACCTACCCAGAGGAGAGTTCTTTTGTTTCTAAAGCCTTCCTTGGGGAGGCTGTTCTAGGTCTTGCCTCTGAACTGACAGGGTCAGAGTCGCGGCTCTTGCATCCAGCCTAAATGTATCATGCAATCATGCGTTCCTTCATGTCAAGGTGTTCCTGTTGGGAGCACAGAGGAAGCTAAGACAGCCAGCTGCCCCCTCCACCCAGGTACTACAATAGTGGTCAGCGAAACAGTTGTTTCTCTATGTTTAACCATTCTGGTTGTGTTTATGCATGTGTACATGGGCACACGAGTGTATTTGTTTACAGTTTATTGGGAAGGCAACCGTCTGGCATCAGTTACTGGTGATCCACAGCTTGTCTGAAGAAAATAAGAATATTAAAAACAATGCAAGCAATTCTTTTCTGTCTCCAGATTTTCAGACCAGCTCATTTCTGTTTGTCGATGGCCATTGGGTCAGTGTCACATCCCTAAAGCCTCTGTCTTCCCCGCTGCTGTGTGCTGAGCTGGATGTGCCAACAGTGATGAACAGAGAGTTCCCAGGGTCGATCCATTGTGTTCCCACTAATGAACTTTTGCTATACCTTAAGTGATAGTAATGGCTTTTGAAATTTGGGCAGTTGTATAATGACTCTCTATAAAGTACATTGATTTTTTTTCTTTCATTCTTTCTTTTTATTTCATTTTTACCCATCTGAAGAACTCTTTCAAGGTCTTCTCAGTTTTGCTGCTAAAAATCGTGGTTGCTGTTGCCTTCAGGTCCCCTTTTACTTGCATATCCACACTGTATGCTTCCGTTTCCGTATCTCTGCATTGCAAATGAGGATGATTGTGTTTTCCCATCCAATAGGTACTTATTACTATTTATCTGTCTCACAGTCAAGTTTTATTAATTACTTAATTAGTGGTACTAAAAACAATTAGTGTTTGGGAGCAGAGAGTGTTACATACATGCTAAGAACAAAAATCGTGAGACACAGACAGAGGTTGAATGCTAAATAAAGAAAGCAAGTTTTGCCAGTCGTGCTGGCTCATGCCTGTAATCCCAGCACTTTGGGAGGCCAAGGTGGGCAGATCACGAGGTCAGGAGTTTGAGACCAGCCTGGCCAATGTGGTGAAACCCTGTCTCTACTAAAAATACAAAAATTAGCTGGGTGTAGTGGCACACGCCTGTAGTCCCTCCTACTCAGGAGGCTGAGGCAGAAGAATCGCCCCAACCTGGGAGGCAGAGGTTGCTGTGGGCTAAGATTGCGGCACTGCCCTCCAGCCTGTACAACAAAGAGTGAAACTCAAAATAAAATAAATAAAAATAAAGCAAGTTTCATCTTTTTTTTTTTTTTTTCTCTTTTTTGAGACTGGGTTTTTTTTGAGACTTTCTTGCCCAAGCATTCAGCTGGGCGATCTCGGCTCACAGCAATCTTTGCCTCCCGGGTTCAAGTGATTCTTGTGCATCAGCCTCCCGGGTAGCTGGGACTACAGGTGTGCACACTTGGCTAATTTTTGTATTTTTAGTAAAGATGGAGTTTTGCCATGCTGGCCAGGCTGAAGTTTCACCTTTTAATTTGAGCAGTGAGTGGGTCCCCACAATGGCCTCTGCCAAATGGCGTGTGTGCTCAGGAGTATGAAATGTGCACTCCTGATCCTGCCCTGCTGGATCTTGCCCTCTTGCATGTCATTCTGAACATGTCCTTTCTTTTCTCTGCTCTCCATTTGTGGGCACTGATCAGTTGAAAACACCCTATACGTAAGCTTTACCCATTTAACTAAAAAAAGCAAGGAGAGTTGAAACTGCAGTGGGCTATACCTTGGCCTGTTTCTTTGCCCCCTTTAAATAGGATTAATACTACTGTATAAGATGATGCATGCTCATGAAGCCTCAGAGGAGGCTTTACTAGCGAGATCTAACTTCACCATTAGATTAATACAAGGTTATGGCAGGCCCAGGTACCTCTGTGACTCCTGTTTAGGCCCTAGACATCAGAACTGTGACCTGGGATCTCCCTTGCTTACAGAGCCTTAAGTCCAATAGCTAGCTGCCCACATCAGAATACATAAATCTTTGAAATAGAAGTGTTGAGAAATGCTCTGTATCACACCAATCACTAGAGAATAGAATTTGCAGTCATCATCCCATTTGGCAAAATAATTGCAAGCACTTATTAAGCTCCTACTATATGTGACATTGTGCTAGGTGATGGAATGAAAACAATATAAGAACAATATGCTGGTGTGGTTATTTCAGTATCTTCTTGTACTTGTCTCGTGAAAAACGTATCATGTAATAGACAAGTCTAGAGCACAAACAATAAAATGAATACTGAGTAATATATGATAACCGTCACAAAGAGGGCATTGAGGGCTGATGGGAGTTCAGAAAATGGAGCAGGTATTGAGGGATGCCAGGTAAAAGGTCAGAAAGGTGACAAAGTTTGAACTGGGCTTCAATCAAAGAGCCAAATATGGACCAAAAGAAGAAGGTGGATAAGAAGGAAAAGTGATAGTGGAAGGAAAAGAGAAGAAGGTAGAAGGAATGCATAGAGCTTTAGAGAACAACATGCCAGATCTTTGTTCTCTGCTTGGTGAGAACAGAAGATTTTTTTTTTTTTTTAACATCAGGAAGTAGTGAAAGATAGTTTGAAATGCAGAAAAGGGTCAGCTTTTGAAGAGCGTTGAATTTGGGTTTTATTCTACTGGGTCTGCCTTGAATTCCATCAAAAAGGGCATAGATATTTAAGTACCAGAAGTTCCTTTATTGCAGTCAGTTTGGAAGGCAGTTCTTGTACATCAGCTTCCTCCATGAGCTGGGAAAAGGTCTCTGTGGTGTTTGAACTATTCAGAAGAGCTGCTCCAAACAGATGCCAGAATGGGCTAAGTAGTGTGCTTCTTCCCCAGCACTGAGACTAGAAAGCCCCAGAAGATATGGAAATCCACGAGTTCAGAGGATGGGCAAGTTGCAAGTGGCCTTTTAAAAGCCTTCTCTTCCGTGTTATTTCTCTTCCGCTAAATGCATCACTGAGTCTATTAGCCCCAGTGCCAAGAATTTCAACTTGTTTTCACAAATGACAACAAAAAACTCCATCAGAAATGATAGTTTCTTTAGCTCATCAAATCTCTATTCACTGCAGAAACGTTGTTGTCCTTGTGGTTTGTGATCTGTGATTACTTTTGTAAAGACAATGAAAAGGCAAAATATATAGGTGGAAACTTAAATTGACTTTATATTGCTAAGATTTACTGTCTTCAAAAATAGCATGCTAGATTAATGCATTTCTGATTTCAAGGTGCTTTGTTTTAAAAAAAAAACTGGTCTTTGCACATAGTAATTCTATCAGACAGTGGTCTGTGGAAGAAAACGTCGTATGTGATTTACTTCTGGGGGCTTTGAAGAATAAAAATACTATTTTTTACTAATGATCTGAGATATATAAAACATGGTTGTAATATGCAAAGACATCTTTCAGTTATGGACTTTTTCTCCTTCGATGTGTTTGTTGTAGGATCTAAGAGAGGAATGTGTGAAGTTGAAAACAAGAGTGTTTGATTTGGAACAGCAGAATCGAACACTAAGCATTCTATTCCAACAGCGAGTCAGACCCACTTCTGATCTGCTCCTCCAGGTATGTGTTTATCTGGAAAACAATCTTTGCTACTGAAATGCTATTGACAGGAAGTTACTTAAGTTCGGAAGTTAGCAACATCTTAATGAGCAAGGCATATTGCATCAGAATCCCCGTTCTTTCCTCTCTCAAGATGTGTCATTAAATTTGAATGTGTCTTAAGTTCTTGACTTTCTAAAGCTACATGCAGATAAGGAAATGCACTAACAAACAATAAACAGGCAAAAGAGACAATCAGAAGATGTCCTGTAGTAAACTAAATGGAACCATGGAAAGAAGTTAGGAAATAATTGATTGTTTAAGGAACCAACCTTTGTAGTCTTGCATATGTGATAAGCAAGGAAGAATTTTATGTAATGCCAAAGCACATTTTTTAAAATTTCAAACTCTTTATAATCGGAAATACATGTGGGGTTTGTTTTTCTTTCATATCTCTCATATCTCTCTATTTCATATCTTCTTATAACAGACACCTCCTGTTTCTATCTCAGTATTTTTACAGGTTGTCTTTTTCTAAGTGCTCTCATTGAACTGTGTTTTTTACTTGCCTTCATAACATGGAAAGCTGTGGAAAGTCAAGCCATTTGAATCGATTTGAAGCTGGTCCTGACAAAGCACTAGAGAATATGACCCCCTGCAGGGAAAACACATGAATGGGGAGACGGGTCTGCAGGGCTGGCCTTTGCTGTTTCCGATGTTTGTGATCCTATTAATGTGTATATTTGCTCAAACAAGCTCCCATGAGCTTTGCCCCAAGCCCTTCTGAGGCTAAGCTGTCAAAGGCTGCATCGAGGTTTCACAGGGGCAGTGTGCAACGTACAAAGGTCAGCCCACCACTGCATGGTCTAATTGGCTGAGAGGAAGGTCATTCTCCAGCCTCTGGTCATCTGGACGATACTGTCCAGCACTATAACCACTAGCCATGTAGGGCTGTTTAAATTTTAATTTTAAAAATTTAAATTAAATTAAAATTAAGTTCCTATGTCCAACGAGCCACGTTTCTAGTCATCAAAAGTCACACGTGGCCAGGGGACTACCTTAGCACACCGCGCGCGTGGAGAACATTTCCCTCACTGTGGAAAGCTCTGCTGAACGGTATTTTTCCAAATGATCCAGACTGTGTTGCTAATTTACTCTCTGAATTTTGGCATAAAAATCTTAGGACTCCTCAGAGAAATAATGGGAAATTGTAATTCATTTCAGAGAAAGAAAGATGTTTGGTAAGCTGAACATCAGAATGTAATTTGCCCCCCAAATTAAAGTAAAACAGCTCTCTGAATTATAAAATAAATCTCATCTCCTAAATTAATTTCCTCTCTGCCTTATATGTTTGCACATAATTCATAATTTATGACTCAAAAATTGTGTGGGGCGGGAAGGAAGTCATCTGTCTCTATTCTGTTTTCTGTTCCTGACCACCATAAATGTTTGTCACAGGGGATCTTGCGTTTATAAAAAGTTGTGTTTCTTTCACAATCTCATCATCAAGATTCAATATTAGAACTACTTTTTTTTTTTTTTTTTTGAGATGGAGTCTCGCTCTGTCTCCCAGGCTGGAGTGCAGTGGCACGATCTTGGCTCACTGCAACGTCCGCTCATGGGTTCACGCCATTCTCCTGCCTTAGCCTCTCGAGTAGCTGGGACTACAGGCACCTACCACCACGCCCGGCTAATTTTTTTTTTTTTTTTTTTTTTTGTATTTTTAGTAGAGAAGGGGTTTCACCATGTTAGCCAGGATGGTCTCCATCACCTGACCTTGTGATTCACCCATCTCAGCCTCCCAAAGTGCTGGGATTACGTGCATGAGTCACTGCACCCGGCCCGCTAGAATTACTTTTAAAAGCTGTTGCGTGTTCCTAATTTTTTCTGTTCTGCATGTTATAACTTGAGGCTTTTCTGAAGTAGTGTTTAAGACTCTGCAGTCCCTGTTTATGAATTGTGATCATTTATTTGCACGGTAAATACACGTGCTATGGATCTATAAGCATTTTCATTGGCTGTCACAAATTTCTTAAATTCATACCCAAAGATCAGGGGATGATATATATGCTAACAATAGAAATAAGTGTTTATTCATTTGGTGTTTTCAGCCAACACACTACTTATTTCTCCCAAATAGCACTGCCTTCCAGGAGCCATTCTAATTTAAATATTATTTATAAAAGATGGACTGGTAATAGTTCTGTGAAGAATAATGATATCAAGTGTGATACCTGCCCTCTTAACATCTTGGAGCTCATAATCCAAGACAGAGGACATGACTGGCTTTTCAGATGGTTTGTTAATTATTTCACTCATGGTTTTTCATTTTCTGTTAGTACTTTAGGGTTCAATTGAGAAACAAAATATATACAACGGAGCTAAAATACAATCATTCCAAACTTGCTTCCCATCTATGGATACTCAGTCATTATGTGTTGAGTGGAATAATGAACAAATAACAATTCATTGTTCTGGAGAGTTATTTCACATAAACCTAAGAGAGGTCTATGCTCCCACCTCTTCTTTTGAAGCTTTCCTGTCTTACATGAATGTCGAGGCACTATGCAGTTATGTGTTTCAGCCCAGTATGTCTGAGGATGTGGTGGGTGGGGGCAGCAAATCCATCAGTGTGCCCCTGGTCCCAAATATTATAGACCCTATAGCTGCTGCCTATGGTCTGTGGATTCATTATAGCAGATTTCTAAGTAGTTTTTTGCACTTCTTAGAAGGCTGCATTAGTTATTATTTGTTGAATATAGCCTAATGATTCTCTACATTCCAGATACCTGAAGAGAAATACAGAAAGAAGAGTTAGGAACACATTGTGATTTAGGTAGACAAATTATAAATAGTATAAAGGAAAATAACATATAAGAAACAGACAATTCTTTGTCCCTTAAAATATAGAATAAGAGATTACATGGATATCATTTAGCAAATTCTTATGTGGGAGAAACAGAAAGGGAGCACTCTGAGGAAAGAGAGCGCTCTGTTGACAGATTCTGGTAAACTTACAAAGGGAACCAGGTCCCTGAGGGAAATAAGAAAGGCCTAAGCTGAAATTAAAATTTTAAGAATGACAACAAACTTCTCTTTGATTTCGGTTTCTAGAATGATATCTCTGGGTCTATCAGTGGCAATAAATCAGATTAAGAAGACCCCCCTCCATATTAAATTCAACATTGGAAGTAAATTTCAAGGAATCGAGATGGCAGGGTAGCAAACAAAATCCAAAAGTAATATTCTTACAGAGACTGGAATCTCTTAACTAAGCTCATTTGAACCTGCTTGTGCAGATTCACTGATGCTCACCATTCTCTCTTTTAAATCACGCTGAACAATACCCTCAACTTAATGAATGTTGGCAACTGGTAAAGAGCTCTCTACCATGTGCACTTATTTCTCTTACCAGTGGAGCTGAATACTTCCCAAGAATGAGTTATTTTTGTAACTCAGTAGGTCTACTCAAGTAGTATTTGTGATCAAATTAAATATAGGTGTCTAACTATAAAAATAAATTGTGGAAGACCAGAAATTGTATTAAATGTGGAACAATTCTGCTGCAAACTGTTCAAGTGGTTTTAAGTTCATGTACCATTGTTTAGAAAAACAAAAGTTAGGAATCATAGGCAATGTATAAAGTGTGTGTTGCCAAATATTTTTAAAAAGATAATGGAAGATTTCAACAAAAAGATCTCTAAGCAAAGCAGCAGCCTTGGCCATACCGAAAATGTCATATACCAAATATATAGTAGTGCTTACCATGTGTCAGACTCTATTCTACAACCTTTACAGCACTCACCAATTTCATCTGTATCACAGTCCCATGGGTAGCACCTATCATTGCACCCGTTTTACAAATGGGGATACTTTGGCATAGACAGGCTGAGGCCTGTAGCAGGTATTTGACAGACCAAGGATTTAAACCTGAAAATCTGGTGAAATTAAGTCCCCCCTTTCACCTCCAATTGGTGCTCCCTCTGCGTGGAACATGAATGAGTAAGAGGACAAATGTTCTGATTCCCTACTGTAGGTGACATTTGAATTAACTGGTCCACCTGGGATTGAGTCAGATCAGAGGGCTTCTGCAGTACAGTCCCAACAAGGAGCCTAACGTCTTTACACATTTCTGAAGTGTGGCATCTAAGATTTTCCCCTCCCTATGTGTTCTTTTACTTGTTTTGGATGCTTGTGTAATCATTATCCTGACAGGACATTATTCTCGTATTTTTAGCCTAAGACAATGTTTTCTTTTCTTTTTCATCTGATATTTCAAAAAGTCCTACTACTGATATCCTTAGGCCAAGTTAGGATGAAAAGAATTTTATAGGATAGATTATTCACATCAACAGTGGAGGATCTGACAGCTTAGAACCAAGGTGCAAAAATTTGCTCTTACTTCTTAGAATGTGAACTTTTTGTTTTTGCTAGTGTTTTATACTATTATTTCCAATAAGATGAGAGGGCTTTTACATTCTACTTGTTCCTCTTTTCTTTTTCTCTCTCTTAATTTTCAGTATAAATCTATCCATGAGTCTGATCTGGCAAGACACTGCACACTTTCCTCTCCACCTGGCCACAAGCCAAGCATCCCACTGTGAGATCCAGCCAAGGGCCACCCCAGCAAGGGGCCAGCCAGGGCCTTGGCAGTCCTCACTGAACTTTCCCCATACTGCAGTTCATGTAGTGTCAGTGGTCTGTGCCACAGTTAAGGGTCTTGTGTGGAATTGTAGAATCCTGGCCTCCATGAGTGGGGGTCATCCAGTGCAACCCACGTAATTAGAGATTTCTTGATAACTTTTAATTTTAAATTGGTAGCAATCTCTTTGAGGATAAGAGCTTTTACTTTTTCCCCCTTTACATATACTATCCCTGTTTATAATACATATTCAGTGCATACTTGTTGATGGCTTTGCACTTAATTGCATACATTTTTTTCTAAAACTCAGTTTGTTGGGGAGGAGATTCCAACCCTGATAAGGAATCTAATCTTCATGGCGAGAAGACCATGCCGCCTTCTGTCCACTTATGTATATTTTCGTATCAAAGCCCTAGGTGCCCGATTTATATTTTTCCAATTTTTTATTTGTGAGAAGCAGAGATTTGTAGACATTTTCACTCTTTGCCACCTTAGAACTTGTCATTGTGTAATGAACACAGCTATACAGCACTACCTGGAACTGAACAATCACGTAAACAACCAACACAGAAGTATCTTCTCTAGGATATTTGGTCATTTGGAGAACTTAGAAAATGTTAGCGACATTATACACTTTTTTTATTTATTTATTTTTTTGACAGAGTCTCACTCTGTCATCCAGCCTTCAGTGAAGTGGTGCGATCTCTGTTCACTGCAAGCTCCGCCTCCCGGGTTCACACCATTCTCCTGCCTCAGCCTCCCGAGTAGCTAGGATTACAGCTGCCTGCCACCACACCCGGCTAATTTTTCATGTTTTTAGTAGAGACGGAATTTCACCATGTTAGCCAGGATGGTCTCGATCTCCTGACCTTTTGATCTGCCAGTCTCGGCCTCCCAAAGTGCTAGGGTAACAGTCATGAGCCACTATGCCCGGCTGTTATACACTTTTAAATGTATGTATTTTGCTTTTTCAAAACATCTGCCTTTGGGGTGCTTTCACATATATGTAGCTGAAGTGGGACAAAAAGATGAAAAGAAAAAAGGCTAGTTAAGCAGGCAGCCAGCGGTGAGAGCAATAAGGGAGGGGTAAATGAGTGAGTAAAGAAGAGGGTAGAGAATGGAACTGTAGTTCTTGAGTTTTTGTGATGCAATCTTTTCATTCTGATCAATTGTGGCCTCTCTTGAGACACAAACTAAGAAGGAGTTGGGAGAAGAGGCAAGAACATCCACACAAGTTTGAAGCATCTACCTGGCTTCTCACGCTGTTCATCTTAGGAGTTTCTGGAATGAATGAACTCTGCCCCTCGGCTGTTTGTGTGGACCAGCCATGGAGGCGCCTCCAGCCCTGCCCTACAAACCCAATATCTAATTTAGAAAGACCCACAGGGCGACAGGAGGAGCAGCCAGTGATGCTTCAGAGATGCCGAGTAACGCCAGGGCTCAGATGGCAGAGTATCCACTGGTGGTGAGCCTGTCATCCTGCATGGTTACAGGACATTGGTGGTTTCATTATGGGCACCGGCCAGACATAAAAACATATGGAGAATGTGCAGCAGGGATTCTGTCTCATGCACTAAGCACTGGAAAGGATATTAACCTGTCAGACCTGCAGAAAGTGGCCCCTTTGAGAGGTAAGGGATGCTTTGAAAAATCACACAGTTCCTGCAGGGCAGGGCTTTCGATGATGAGATGTAACACGTGAGGTTGGTTTGGGATCAAGTAAGAGCTATACAAAAGATGAGAAAGAATCATCAGGGTTATGGCAAGATGTGATTTTTCCCTCTTCATAATATGCCCAAGACCCTCTATAGACTTGCTTCACACTTCAACAGCCTCATTTTTCTTTTTTTCCTGACACAAATTCTTTACTTCAGCCAAGCAGAAATACTTTCACTCCACAGAGCGTGACATAGGTTTTCCTTCAACTGTTCCACTTTGTATGTCATTTTTCTGTTCAAAATGCTACTCTACCCCTGCCCACCCCACCTCTGCCACTCCTCTTCATTCGATTACCAAATTGGGAGCACCCAAAGTAATGTCAGTGCTGAGGAGTCCATGTGAAATGCACTTGCTCAAGAGCCTGTGGTCTACAATTAAGCCTGAAAGTGAAATGATGTGCTGAAAGGCATGTGGGAAGCTATCGTAGCCAGGCAGAGACGGGCGTGGGGCAAGTGGAATCCTAGCTCTGCTTGCAGAGGGCCCTGGGGAAGGCCCAGCAGAGGAAGCCATGCCTCCATGTGACTCTCAGTGGACAAGAGAAAGTATAAATGCCATCCGGAAAGAGCACGCTGTGCAAAGGCATGAGAAATTGTCTTCCTCACAATCTGGTTTCCAAATTCATATGCTTTGGAGGTACTCCTGGAATAAGATCACAGCTCCCCGCCCCACTCAATCTCCTACTCACACCTTGCTCACTAAGTCCTGGTGGTGTTGATATATTACTTTGTAAGTATGCTACAGTTCTTTTTGCATACCTTTGCTGTTCATTCCCAAAGCAATTGAGGGGTATTTTGTTGTTGTTGTTGTTCACAAGACCGATTGCTTACTAGTCCATGTGTCATGACTAAATGCTGTGTTCCCATTAGCTTACATTCAGCATTATCATGGAAGGTGCATGTGGTCTGTTATAAGGAAATCAAGGTATGATTCCTACTCTTTTCTTGCTTGATTTGGCCTTTATTTTCTTAGGGACAAAAACCTTGTTTTGACCTTTGAATCCTCCCAGTACACAACTTGAATAAACGTGAGCCTCAATAAATGCTGAGTGAACTAAGGATTACGTGAAACCAGGCAAATGGAAATGCTTGTAACAGAGGTACAGGGAGGTGGTTTCACAAATGAAGTAGCTCCAAGGGAGGGAAGAGGAGAAGGGAGCAAGAGCAGTTCTTAGAGTGCTGAGTATTTAAGGTGATAAAGGCAGGCTTTGAAACATTATGTTTAGATGGGTCAAGGCAATTAGGGGAAATTATCTCTCCTTTTAAATGAGTTTCAGGTGTTTTGTTGTTGTTTGTTATGTTTTATCTCTTCCTGTGGCAGGTGAGACTGCAGACATGGGTTCTATCTTGGAATTGTTGGCTCCAGAAGCTGTAGAGATTGTATTATCTGAATGTGCCTTTGGTCAGAGGGACCGATGTTTCCATATTTTTTCATGGGTTTTTATCTCTCCATTCCACTGCCTCTTAAATTTTAAGTAACTTAATGGAAGGCACCTAACTTTCTAGTCTTCATATCCTCCTAAAATTAGATATATGTATCAATTGTATTAATATGTATTAATTGCTTTCAAGAGCACATGGCTGACTTCTCATCATATGTGTCAATCTGTATTACTCTGTGGTTGGCTCTACATAAACCATCCTCTCACCAAAACAATGAAAACTCTCATGCTCTGAGATCAGATGCCTTAAGGGGCTAAACCAGGTGAAGGAAGCAGGAAAGGAAGTTGTGTGCACTGCGGCCAGCCCCAGCCAGTTTGGCCCCATGGAAATGCTAGTTAGGTGTCGCCGTAGCTTTGAAAATTTTAAGAAGCTAGAAATGCAGACTTTTGCATGTAGTCTCTCAATTTTTAAATGTTGGCTAACACCTAGTTCAACTATTTCATGACACTGATGGAACCCAATAAGGCAACTGTGGACCAGGATTGGCCTGCAACCTGCTTTTCTTTCTCTGCCCTGAAAATGATGGCTTTTTAATTTAAAATGTGGTGCATGTACTCAGAATACCTGGGCACTATGCTGCACAATCGTATTCTTGGGACAGCCAGAATATATTGCTTTATTCATTATTTCAACAAAAATTCATTGAGCACTATGTCCTCGGTAGTGTACTGGCTCCTGAGGACACAGATAGTTTAGACACAGTTTCAGACTTTAAAAGATCATCATTTAATAAGGAGACAGATAATGTAAACAAACAGTTTTACAGTAGAGTAGTAAATACAACAGAAACATTTACCATCCAAGGTTCTCAGAGGAAAAAGTGACAAACACTATTCTGGGTGTCAGGAAAGCCTTCTAGGGTATGGTCACAGCTAACCTTGACTATGAAGAATAAATAGGAGTTTGTTAGGGTAACATAGTTTCCAAAAAGCAATTTGTGAACTACGTTCAGGACTAATACTGGGATTTGTATTTACATTGATCCCAGGTCCTGGATTTAATGATAGCTGTAAGATTATAAAATTGTCTTACCCTGATTCAGCCTTGTTTGGCCTTCCCAACCTCTTGCAACAATATCAGACTAACTCATCCAGCTCTGCAGGAAAACAAGAACCTCCAGGAGTGGTTGAAATTTCTGTCACTGTGACCTTCAACAGCACTTCTTTCTAGCTTTTTAACTGAAGAAGAATCTAGTTAAACTGAATTAAGAAACCTAATGGAAAAGTGAAGAGCCCTCGGTGTCTAAAGTTTGTTTGAAGGATTTCAACATTGAATAGAGGTTCAAACCCTGAACATAAATCAGCATTATATTGCAATAGACTGAGTGATTGAAGTGTAAATTCAGGAAATGCACCTTGTAGCATGAAACATTCAGGCGATGTATATTTTTATCATATTTCAAACACAGAAAACCTGATTATCCTGAATTTAGTAAATTTCATGCAGTAAATGTTTATCATGGTAACCTAAAAACTCCCCTAGTAAAAATTGTTATTAAGCACTGCATTTTCGTTCTGAGTTTTGGATAAATAGAAGGATTTTGAAATGCAAGCGATAGGAAGTACTGAGAAAGGAATGGTGATATCTACCTGGGGATTTCATTATGCAGATTACAGCATTCATTTCTTGGCACTGGAAATCGTGGACTGTCCATTGCTATCAGCAGATGTCACACTAGGGACATCTTATTCCTGGCACAAAAAGATTAAGTAACCTAAACTCTGACATGAAAGACCAGTGTTTCCAGAAATGAAAAGCAATTTTGGCTTTGTTCTGTCACCTGGCTTACCACGAGGGTGCACTGGTCTAAGAGCTGCCGTGAAACACTTGGGAGCAGCTTTCTGGAATTGGCCAGTGATTTGCAGTCTGCCGCAGCTCTTCAGGAGACTTGGGAACAAGTCTTTAACCTATCAGCTGCAGGGAGGAAGAATATCTTTGAAGTCCTAAATCTTGGCTGCATGGGTCAAGGAAGGGAGGGGAAGGGAGGAGAGGTTAGATACCAAGGAAGCAAACAGATGCATCCAGGATCTCTTAGCAAAGCCAGAACAGGCTGAGCCTCCTTGGGAAGAGAACTGCAGGAAGGCCACTGAAGCCCCGTGCTGCCTGGGATGGCCAGACCCTAGAGGTAAGTGGGGTTAACGTTCAGTTGTGCCTGGCCTACTGCAGCTGCTCAGAAATACACTGAGACTGGGCTCACAGTAGCCCCCATTGTGATCAGGGGGATGAAGATAAAGATTCTCAGGGCAAGATACCCTCATATCCTAATGCCACTGGTTTATAGCTTAGAACTGGCTACACTAGAACAGTTGAGCCAGATTCAAAGGCAGAAAGACACGCCCCACTTCCATCTACTGCGTCATATACAGGCACACACAAGCCCAGGTCAAGTTTTCAAAAATCCTAATGGAAACCTCTAGACAGGTGAGATGATAGTGCACCTTTATGAAACTGGGAGACCCAGGAAATGTTGCCAAGTCTCCTGTTCATGAAGCCATCTTCATGCAATTGCTTTCTAGCAAACTTTTCTGCCTTTAAAGCAGTTTGTATGTCTTACCTGGGTCAGTTTCTGTCAACCAGTGTCAGCCTAATGTCTCAAAATCAAGAAGTGAAAAAAAAATGCTTGACTTTTCTGAAAAGTTTGAAAGGCCGTTCATCTGCAAGGAGGCTCACTGGAATGAGGGACATTGCCCTGTATGTCACAGACCCTGATAGGAAGCGGATGCCACTGTGACTCACTGGTGAGCTGAGAACAGCCACACACACGTCATCACTGCCTCCAGCCATACTCTGTGGTTGATCAATCTCACAAGTACCTCACAAGTAGGAAAACAGAAGGATCAGCAGAGTCCCTGTAAAATAACATGAGTTAAAGGAGCATGAGAATCTTTGCAAGAGTGTCTCATTAGGAGAGGTAGCCCCCACAGTTCTATCAGCTTAACACGTACTGTACTAAGGTAGCAAAGTGTTTCTGTGAAACTGGGTTGGCTGAAGGCCAGTGTGGTCAAATCTGACGTTTCCCAAACAGATATCTTGTAGTTACATTGATAAAGCTTTGTGATTGTTCCATACATTTTTAGCAAGCAGAAGGCATCTCACTGCATCTTTACAATAGGCCCAGGGTATTAGTGCTGTTTTACAAATAGGGAGATGAACTCCTAGAGGCTGCAGCTTCTTCTTAGGGTTCTTCTCCGGTCCAAAGCTTCCTGCTTTAAATTTACCCACTGCCCAATTAGGCCCTCATTTCCAAATGTCACTTAATGACTTTTCCTAGGCCTGCATGAGGAAAGTATATTGAAGTGGCATTCAGCAAATTGGCCAATTAAAAGACATTTAATGGTCTGTTTGGACTTGGCAATGTGCTATGCTTTGGAAAAATCAAATTCAATACATTTGGGTGGTGTCCACATAATCTGAGTTACAGACAACACTGTTATGGGCATAATAGATATTTCCCTAAATAAGGACATGGATCTAATAACCTAGTAACATGATCAAATCACTTGCCCTAGAAACATGTTTATGCCAATGAGTAATATAACCATATATTATTATATCTCAACTTTCAAGATCATATAATCTACCCCCCTCCCTGGTTATTGGACACTCAGATTGATACTTGCCTTTTGCAAGGTCGCACAGTCTGTTTAGAGGAGAACAGTGACTCAATTCCAGGAGTCCTGATTCTCAGCATTGTACCCTTTCTACTATGCTGTGGGGGTAATAAATTTGAAATTTACCTGAATTAAGGAATAGAAAGAGCTTGGCATGAGAGATATGCCTTCAGTCTAACAAGCAGCTCTGGGAAATGGTTCAGATGGAGTGGACTGACTAAATCATCAAGCTCCAAGGAGGCATGTCAGGTGGACCAGAGAGGTAGGGAGAAATTAAAGGCTACTAAGATCCAAGCAGGCTGAGATTCACATACCCTCTCTACCACATGCTGGCTAGGTGACCTTGGACCATTCTTGAAATGTCTAGGACCTTAATGTTAGAAGCTAACAAATGCAGAAGTTCTTTGCTTTCTCATCTTGTGAGATTTGTGACCTGCATCTGTGTGGCAGGGGATTGGGGAGGTGCAACAAATGATCTATTTGCTCAGCACTGATTTCTGAGAAACTGTGGTCTGAGCAAATGAGATATTGGCCCGAAAATATACTGTATGAAATCAGTTTCTCTTTTCTATTATTGACTTGTTGTTGGATTTTCCTGGGAATTTGTATTTCTGGGGATTCTCTAGGGATATTTAGCCCTAAGTAGAACCTTATGGGCTTTTAGCCCATTGACTCGGAGTGAATGTTTCAGCAAGAATAGTGTCTGAGATAGGCAGGAGTTGGAAATGTCCTGAATTAAGCTATCTATGTAATCTTGTGGTTAACTTTCAAAAAAGAGGGGGAGCCATGGCTGGATCACAGAATCCTTTGAGTATCTGAGCAAGACAGTAGGTTTTCTCCCTATATACAGAGAGAAATTAGCTTGTAACTTCAAGATATTCAGGGCCTCTGGGAATCCTGTCTATTAATTAAGAAATTAATCCCTCAATTACCAAATTAATTCTGAATTAAAATTTAATCCACGATGATCATCTGCATCATAACTGCCCTTTTACCCTTTATTCATTCACATTGCATTGGACACTTTCTATTTCATATTGTTTCTTTGCTTCAGTCCTGTTTTTAAATCTTTACCAAGTATGACAGATCCTGAATATCCATCTTTGTAAATTCAAAGTACAAATCTCCTTTAAAAAAACAGTTGTTTTTAGCTTTTTCTGTTCACTTTTTAAGTTTTATTTTATTGTATCTTTTGGGGACAAGGTCTCGCTATGTTGCCCGGGCTGGAGTGCAGTGACTATTCAAAGGTGTAATGATACCACACCACAGACTCAAACTCCCAAGCTCAAGTGACCCTTCTGCCTCAGCCTCCTGTGTAGCTGGGACTGCAGACATGCCCACCACGCACAGCAGGCTTTTCCTTTTTATGATTGCTTTTCCCTCCCAAAGAGCTAACAAGTGAATGGAAAAGGATAAGAATCATGTCTTCAAAATCATATTGTATAACAGATATATTTATGTTGTGAAGAAATCAGAATTTCAAAATAGAACACATTATACACTTTTGGACATGAGATGCATACAGATGTGTTCCAATAAGCCTTGCTCATATTTCATTGTTACATTTGACATTGTTCAAGACAGGCATTGAAATTCTTGAATTAACGTAAAGATCTCATAATGATATGAGTGCAAAAAGCCGTTATCATTAATGTTGCAGCAGAATTTGCCATAAAAATGAGAAAAGCTGAAATGAAAGAGCTGATGCCTCGGATGGAAAATTGTCCTCTCATTACAATGTTATGTCCATTTCTAAAAGGAAAAAAAATAATTCGCTGACTTAATTCTATATCAGGATAGGACATGTGAGATGTTCCTGGGTGCCCTTTGTGCATCTGGGTGGATGACCACAATTGATTGTTCACTGAGCTATCAGACTGTTCATTTCAGTAGCTAAATTTTGCTTCTGGTCTCTGACCAGACTGCTGAAACACTGAAGATCCACATAACATATTATTAAATTAACTTCTCCAAAGCAGTTTCCTAATGAATCTGAGTCTTTACGCTGGTTAAGAGGAAGCATTAGATACATTCTACATATAGTTGTGACCTGTTTCTGAAGAATATTTACATCCTCCTTTATCCACCCCAAAAGGATTCTCTAATTTCTCTTTCCAATCAATCCTTCTCAGTCCTCAGCCCCAGGCAACCACGGCTCTGCTTTCTGTCACCGTGGATTAGCTTTGTCTTTTCAAGAATTTAAACAAAATCATGTAAGATATACCCTTTTGTATCTGGCTCATTTTGCTTCACATGTGTTTGATATTCAGCCATGTAGCTGCTTGTATCAGGAGTTCTTCCACAATGACTTTTGATTTTTTGATTTGTGATGAGATGTGTCCTTGAAGGTGTTCACAGAAAATGTTCAGTAAGTTACATGACCAGTTTTTTGGCAATAGATTCATTTGTGGCTCAGTTAATACTTAAAAATGTTATCCTGGGACTTGGTGTACTAATGCAGCGTTGCCAAAAGGGATGATATGTGTATATCTGTCTAGTTGGATTCTAAGGAAAACAATATATATAGAAAAGGCAGAACAAGGGCTTTGGAGTGAAATACACTTGGGATCAAATTCAGTCTTTGCTACTCATTAATATCATGACCTTGCCAAGTCATTTCATTTCTGTAAATTTCAGTCCTCTTTAAAAGGAGAAAAACAATACTAACTTCTTGGTTGTTGTGTGCATATATTTTAGAGTTAAGAGTTAGCATGTGTAAGGTACTTAGTACAATGTATTGCACTACCAATAATAACTATTTAATTATATTCTTCTTTTATCATTATTTTACCCCATATTTCCCACATCTCTTTAATCTCTCCCAATATTGAATGCACTTTTGGGGTTTATTTGCTTTTCATTGCCCTATAGTCTGAAGTATTTTGATAATTTCCTTTAGCCACTTTGTATATACTTATAGATTTTTATAATATAAATATGGCCCATTTCCTACTTTTTAAAAGTATACAATTGAAAACAGACACTATTTACATGGCATGAAAATTTGCCTATTTCATACAATACCTGAATATTTAATTTGTAATTGAATTTACTTAATTCATGAAATACACAAATCATTCTCTGTAATAATAAAATGTGTAGTGTATACAAGCATATACAATTTATAAAAGAGCCTTAGTTAAGCCACTGTTATTTCTGCTTACATGTTAGAGACTCTAATAGCCATTCCTGAAGCTAATCCAGTTCTGCCACTTTCTGAGTGCTGAATTGTGTGACTTTAGACAAGTCATTTAAATTCTTTAGGTCTCAGTAGGTAAAATGAAGGATTTGTCAAGAACCAGGGATCCTTTTTTCCGCTATAACTTGATTTGTGCTGAGGAAAAAGGATAATGGATGGAGGGATGGAGGAAGAAGTCATTGAATGTTAAGAGTCACCACGAAGGGCCGGGTATAGTGGCTCACACCTGTAATGCCAACACTTTGGGAGGCCAAGGCAGGTGGACCAACTGAGGTCAGGAATTTGAGACCAACCTGGCCAGCATGGCAAGACCCCATCTCTACTAAAAATACAAAACTTAGCTGGGCGTGGTGGGTTATGTCTGTAATCCCAGCTACTCAGGAGGCTGAGGCACAAGAATCGTTTGAACCCAGGAGGCAAAGGCTGCAGTGAGCCAAAATCATGCCAGGGTGACAGAGTGAGACTGCACCTCAAAAAAAAAAAAAAAAGAAAAGAAAAAGGAGTCACCTTGAAATAATATGAAGAAACGAAGCTATACTGTTCACCTAGATTTATATCCCAGTTCTAAAATTGTACCTCTAAATTAATTATATCAAATTAATTACTTATTACTGACATATAAGAAGGTTTTCATCAGCAGGAAAGAAACTGTAAAGAATTTCTGAAAATGTGAAAGCTAATAAGTTCATGAAGGTATGCTGATATTAGAAAAACACACAAAAGCCAATACGTTTCTTATGTGTCAGTAACAACCAATTGGAAAATGTAATTGAGAAAAGATTTCATTCATAATATAAATAAAAAATATGAACTACCTACCAATAAACCTAATAAGAAATATGTAAGATCTAAATGAATGAAACAGGAAAACATAATAAGAAAAGAAAGGAAGAAATGAATAAGTGGAAATATATATCCATGAGATGAGAAAAGTCAATGTTATAACAATGTTAATTCCCCAGAGCCAATCTAAAATTAAATGTATTTTCAATCAAAATCAAACACAATTTTTTATGGGACTTGTCAAGCTGATTATAAAATACACCTGGGAAGTTAGAAATGTTCTCAAGTAGCCAAGTAAGCATTGAAAATAAAGAACTACCCAGAAGTATGGGGTGGAAAAATTACCCTGTGGTACTTCAAAATATTCTATAAAGTTGTAGCTATTAAAACAGTATGGGTTTGGACCAAGAAGAAATAAACAGATTAAGGGAGGAAAAGTCTCAAAGGTCCATTTTTATATGAGAATTTATTTTATAATAATAGTAGTGGTAAAGAATGATGAAATATGCATAAATGGTTGTAGTGCATTTGATAATTCATTTGAAAATGATAATAATAATTGGAGCCCTATCTCACATAAGGAAATATAAATTTTATATGGGTTAATACCCTAAATGTACAAGAAATTGTGTAAATACTGAAGAAAACACAGAAGACTTTTTTTTAAATTTTAGTGTATTGGATATTTTCTCAAGCAAGGCATGAAACCGATAAGTCATACAGGAAAGGACTGTTTGACTAAATCAAAATTTTAAAATTTCGGTTGATCAAATATTCCATATACCTAGGCAAGATAGGCAATAGACTAGGAGAAAAGGTTTTTGACATACAAATAAAGGGCTAAAATGGGAAGCAAATAATTCTTATGAATTAGAATTTGTTATGAGTTAAAATGAAGTAACCCAAGAGTAGACATAGACAGTTAACAGGAGAGGAAACACAAATAGCTGATGAACTTAGGAAAGATACTCACCTCACTACCATCCAGTTAACGTATTAAAACACAAGATAACCTTTTTTCACCACACAGACTGGCATAAATGAAAGTGTGATGATAATATATAAAACTTTATAATACATTTTGAAGTACCCTCTACTCAGAGGTGGAGAAGAACAATCTCATACACAAATGTTGAAAATGCAAACTGCATACATTTCTGGCAAGGTTGTAAATAAGTACTGCAATTCCTGGATGGCAGTTTAGTAGTAAAAGCATCTACCCTTTGACTTAGCAATTCCACATATCCATATTTACGGAAACCGTCATTCATGTGCAGAGGGTGATATGTTAGACATTGTGCACTGTTTTCAAGTAACAAATTAATAGAAACAACCTAAATGTCCATCAAAAAAAACTATGCTATATCCATGCTATCCAGTGTTATCAAGTTAGAAGTTTAAAAGTATCAAGTTAAGCCGTATTTAATGACCTAGAAACATATATTTAAAATATATTAAGTGAAAAAATAAAGTTGCAAAGCAATACAGGTAACGTGATATAATTTATAGTACATACGCACTCAGAAAAACAAAACAATGAATAATGTATAAATGTATCTGTATAGACTTTAAACCAACAAAGATCAAAAGAGACAAGGCCATTACATAATGGTAAAAGTATCAATTCAACAAGAAAAGCTAACTGTCCTAAATATATATGCACCCAATACAGGAGCACCCAGATTCATAAAGCAAGTCCTTAGAGACCTACAAAGAGACTTAGACTCCCACACAATAATAATGGGACGCTTTAACACCGCACTGTCAACATCAGACAAATCAACGAGGCAGAAAGTTAACAAGGATATCCAGGAATTGAACTCAGTTCTGCACCAAGCAGACCTAATAGACATCTACAGAACTCTCCACCCCAAATCAACAGAATATGCATTCTTCTCAGCACCACATCACACTTATTCCAAAACTGACCACATAGTTGGAAGTAAAGTACTCCACAGCAAATGTAAAAGAATAGAAATTATAACAAACTGTCTCTCAGACCACAGTGCAATCAAACTGGATCTCAGGACTAAGAAACTCAATGAAAACCGCACAACTACATGGAAACTGAACGACCTGCTCCTGAATGACTACTGGCTACATAACGAAATGAAGGCAGAAATAAAGATGTTCTTTGAAACCAATGAGAACAAAGACACAACATACCAGAATCTCTGGGACACATTTAAAGCAGTGTGTAAAGGGAAATTTATAGCACTAAGTGCCCACAAGAGAAAGCAGGAAAGATCTAAAATTGCCACCCTAACATCACAATTAAAAGAACTGGAGAAGCAAGAGCAAACACATTCAAAAGCTAGCAGAAGGCAAGAAATAGCTAAGATCAGAGCAGGACGGAAGGAGATAGAGACACAAAAACCCTTCAAAAACTCAACGAATCAAGGAGCTGGTTTTTCGAAAAGATCAACAAAATTGATAGACTGCTAGCAAGACTAATAAAGAAGAAAAGAAAGAAGAATCAAATAGACGCAATAAAAAATGATAAAGGGGATATCACCACCGATCACACAGAAGTACAAACTACCCTCAGAGAATACTATAAACACCCTACGCAAATAAACTGGAAAATCTAGAAGAAACGGATAAATTCCTGGACACATACACCCTCCCAAGACTAAACCCGGAAGAAGTTGAATCCCTGAATAGACCAGTGATAGGCTCTGAAATTGAGGCAATAATTAACAGCCTACCAGCCAAAAAAAGTTCAGGACCAGACGGATTCACAGCTGAATTCTACCAGAGGTAGAAGGAGGAGCTGGTACCACTCCTTCTGAAAATATTTCAATCAATAGAAGAAGAAGTAATCCTCCCTAACTTATTTTATTAGGCCAGCATCATTCTGATACCAAAGCCTGGCAGAGACACAACAAAAAAAGAGAATTTTAGACCAATCTCCCTGATGAACATCGATGCAAAAATCCTCAATAAAATACTGGCAAACAAAATCCAGCAGCACATCAAAAAGCATATCCACCACGATCAAGCTTCATCCCTGGGATGCCAGGCTGGGTCAACATATGCAAATCAATAAACATAATTCAGCATATAAACAGAACCAAAGACAAAAACCACATGATTATCTCAATAGATGCAGAAAAGGCCTTTGACAAAGTTCAGCAGCCCCTTTTGCTAAAAACTCTCAATAAACTAGGTATTGATGGGACGTATCTCAAAATAATAAGAGCTATTTATGACAAACCCACAGCCAATATCATACTGAATGGGCAAAAACTGGAAGCATTCCCTTTGAAAACTGGCACAAGACAGGGATGCCCTCTCTCACCACTCTTATTCAACATAGTGTTGGAAGTTCTGGCCAGGGCAATCAGCCTGGAGAAAGAAATAAAGGGTATTCAGTTAGGAAAAGAGGAAGTCAAATTGTCCCTGTTTACAGATGACATGATTGTACATTTAGAAAACCCCATCATCTCAGCCCAAAATCTCCTCAAGCTGATAAGCAACTTCAGCAAAGTCTCAGGATACAAAATTAATGTGCAAAAATCACAAGCATTCTTATACACCAGTAACAGACAAACAGAGAGCCAAATCATGAGTGAACTCCCATTCACAATTGCTTCAAAGAGAATAAAATACCTAGGAATCCAACTTACAAGGGATGTTAAGGACCTCTTCAAGGAGAACTACAAACCACTGCTCAACGAAATAAAAGAGGACACAAACAAATAGAAGAACATTCCATGCTCATGGATAGGAAGAATCAATATCGTGAAAATGACCATACTGCCCAAGGTAATTTAGATTCAATGCCATCCCCATCAAGCTACCAATGACTTTCTTCACAGAATTGGAAAAAACTGCTTTAAAGTTCATATGGAAACAAAAAAGAGCCCACATTGCCAAGACAATCCTAAGCCAAAAGAACAAAGCTGGAGGCGTCACGCTACCTGACTTCAAACTCTACTACAAGGCTACAGTAACCAAAACAGCATGGTACTGGTACCAAAACAGAGATATAGACCAATGGAACAGAACAGAGTCCTCAGAAATAATACCACACATCTACAGCCATGTGATCTTTGACAAACCTGACAAAAACAAGAAATGGGGAAAGGATTCCCTATTTAATAAATGGTGCTGGGAAAACTGGCTAGCCATAAGTAGAAAGCTGAAACTGGATCCTTTCCTTACTCCTTATACGAAAATTAATTCAAGATGGATTAGAGACTTAAATGTTAGACCTAAAACCATAAAAACTCTAGAAGAAAACCTAGTTAATACCTTTCAGGACATAGGCATGGGCAAGGACTTCATGTCTAAAACACCAAAAGCAATGGCAACAAAAGCCAACGTTGACAAATGGGATCTAATTAAACTAAAGAGCTTCTGCACAGCAAAAGAAACTACCGTCAGAGTGAACAGGCAACCTACAGAATGGGAGAAAATTTTTGCAATCTACTCATCTGACAAAGAGCTAATATCCAGAACCTATAAAGAACTCAATCAAATTTACAAGAAAAAAACAACCCCATCAAAAAGGCAAAGGATATGAACAGACACTTCTCAAAAGAAGACATTCATACAGCCAACAGACACATGAAAAACTGCTCATCATCACTCGCCATCAGAGAAATGCAAGTCAAAACCATAATGAGATACCATCTCAAACCAGTTAGAATGGCAGTCATTAAAAAGTCAGGAAACAGCAGGTGCTGGAGAGGATGTGGAGAAATAGGAACACTTTTACACTGTTGGTGGGACTGTAAACTAGTTCAACCATTGTGGAAGACTGTGATGATTCCTCAAGGATCTAGAACTAGAAATACCATTTGACCCAGCCATCCCATTACTGGGTATATACCCAAAGGATTATAAATCATGCTACTATAAAGACACACGCACACGTATGTTTATTGTGGCACTATTCACAATAGCAAAGACTTGGAACCAACCCAGATGTCCATCAGTGACAGACTGGATTAAGAAAATGTGGCACATATACACCATGGAATACTATGCAGCCATAAAAAAAGATGAGTTCATGTCCTTTGTAGGGACGTGCATGCAGCTGGAAACCATCATTCTCAGCAAACTATCACAAGGACAGAAAACCAAGCACCACATGTTCTCACTCATAAGTGGGAATTGAACAATGAGAACACTTGGACACAGGAAGGGGAACATCACACACCAGGGCCTGTCATGGGGTGGGGGGAGGGCGGATGGATAGCATTAGGAGATATACCTAATGTAAATGACGAGTTAATGGGTGCCACACACCAACATGACACATGTATACATATGTAACAAACTTGCACATTGTGCACATGTACCCTAGAACTTAAAGTATAATAAATAAAAGAAAAGAAGAATAGTAATACCAGAAAGAAACTATAGGAAAAAAATAGAGGGAAGATCATTGTGAAATAAGATAACTTCCAAGCAAGGAAGCATTCAATTGTAAAAGCCCGTGAGTCCCTGAGGACACATCCACAGCAGGTGCATTATGAAGCTTTAGAACACATTGGGGAAAGAGAAGCTCCCCATGGATGGGGGCAGCTACAGGACAGCCAGGGACAATTACATGTCATAAAATAGGAACTACAAACTGAACGATGTCTGATTTCTCAGCAGCATCACTGTTGTGCTAACAGTGTAATGAAATGCTCAACCTACTACTACCAACCAAATGTTAATTAAGCATGGGGATAGACTAAAGATATTTTCCAACTTACAAGCACTCATAACCAACAAAAGAACCACCTGTGTCCCTTTTCTTAGGAAGCTACCACAGAGTGTGCTTTAGGAAATGGAGTGAGGAGACATATTTGGCCTAATACAGGATTTGATACAAGAAAGCAGCAAAATAAGACTCAGAATGATGATGAGGGCAGTCCCATGAACAAAATAAACAGCAGTACAGCAGGCTTAAGAGCAATAGCCCAGGCAAGGCTCTAGGGGGTGGAAAATAAGCTTTATAGTATGGCATAAGAATAATACAATGGACTTTGGGGACTTGGGGGGAAGAGTAGTAGAGGGATGAGGGATAAAAGACAATATATATGGTGCAGTGTATACTGCTTGGGTGATGGGTGCACCAGGATCTCACAAGTCGCCACTAAAGAACTTACTGATGTAACCAAATACCACCTGTACGCCAATAATTTATGGAAAATAAAATAATAAAGAAACTTTGTATCTGAGAAT
This sequence comes from Piliocolobus tephrosceles, assembly GCF_002776525.5. Lineage (NCBI taxonomy): Eukaryota > Metazoa > Chordata > Mammalia > Primates > Cercopithecidae > Piliocolobus > Piliocolobus tephrosceles. The sequence continues at coordinate 16,755,703 of NC_045444.1, read as the reverse complement.
ATGGGACATGTTACTGATGAGCACTTGGAGAGTTGAGGGAAACATACAGGTTTTCAGGGGAAAAAAATCACATTTTCTGGAAAAATAAACCACCCAGTAACAATAACAAACAAAAAAATACTCCTAGGAAAATAAGAGATTGTTCATGAAAGAGGTCATGGAGTGTACCATTTAGTCAGCCGCGCAATCAGTGGTCATGATAATGCTGTAGTTGCTATGAGTTTAAACATCAATGAATTACAAATTACTGTGTTAAAGTTAGGAAGGGGAGGCAAGAAGTAAAGGCTTGTGGTGGGAGAGATTAGTCTGTATTTACCATGTTGGGAAGTCAGTGGAAGATGTCTGCAATTGATAAATCAAGAAAAAACAGTGAAACGTGTTACAAGAGCATTTTTGAACAACAGCATGTTGTGATAATGGTCAAGAGTACAACTACCTAGATTTAAATCCTGGTTTTGCTACTCAGTTGCTATGTGACCTTGAGGAAATTTCTCAATGTTTCTATACCTCAGTTGTCCCATCAGTAAAACAGGATAACAAGAATGAAATAATACAAGTATATTTTTAGAAAAGTACCTAATACGCAGTAATCACTTTACAAGCCTTAGCTATGATTATTATTTCAGAAGTTGGAGCCAAGTATCAGGGAGAAGCCTGGGGGTAGGAACTAGGCCCCCAAGGTAGAGAAGGATGGGGTGAGACACTTCTATGTTTTGTTTCAAGTGCTTAGTCATATCTAACTTTTAAACTTTTATAGATTTTACTTGGATAAAATAAAATTAATTGACATAAAATTAATTGGCAGTAAAATATTAGGAGGAAAACCGAGAATAGTGCTATGATGGGTAAAATTTGAATGAAATTGGAAAAAGAAAAGTTAGTTCATTAAAGGCAGGAAAGTGAAAAAAATCAACACACCTCCCCAACAAAGAAAGAAACTTGAACAAGCCTGATCTAGAGGGGAAAAAAAAAGTAAAAATTCAGATAAATGACGTTAGAAATTACAAAATAATATAAACTATAGATGGGGAAAGCTTTATACTAATGAAATTGAATGCTTAGTGTTCTAAGGAAGATAAAAGACAAAAACCATCTCAGGAGAAGGCAGGAAACCTTAGCCCACCAGTGCCCAGAGAAGACATTGAGAGGGCAAAGATCAACCCCTAAACAAAACAGCTGAATTCTAATTCATTCTATAAGGCCTGTATCATCCTGATACCAAAACCAGACAAGAAGACAACAACAACAACAAAGAGAACAATAGAGCAATATTCCTGATGAATATAGATGCAAAAATCCTCAACAAAATTCAAGCAAACAGAATCCAACAGCACATCAAAGAGATGATATACCACAATTAAGTAGGTTTTATACCAGGGATGCAAGGATGGTTCAACATATACATACCAATAAATGTGATGTATCATATACACAGAATTAAGGATAAGAAACATATGGTCATCTCAATAGATGGAGGAAAAAAATGATAAAATTCAGCCTCTCTTTATGATAAAAACCCTCAACAAAGTAGGCATAGAAGGAATATACCTCAAAATAATAAAGGCCATGTACAACAAACACATAGCCAACATCCTACTGGACAGGGGAAAGTTAAAAGCGTTTTCTCTAAGAACTGGAATGAGACAAAGATACCCACTTTCATGACTCCTATTCAACATAGTACTGAAGTCCTAACCAGAGCAATTAGACAAAAGACGGAAATAAAAAGCATTCAGGCTGGGTGTGGTAGTTCACAACTATAGCAATCCCAGCCTTTGGGAGGCTGAAGCAGGAGGGTCACTTAAGGCCAGCAGTTAAAGACCAGCCTTAGTAACATAGCAAGACCTTGTCTCTACAAAAATTTAAAATTATAAAAAAATTACTCAGGAGGCTGAGGTAGGAGGATTGCTTGAGCCCAACAGTTCAAGGTTACAGTGAGCTATGATTACACCACTGCACTTGAGTTTTGGTGACAGAAGTCAGACACTGTCTCTAAGAAATGAAATAAAGGGCATCAAAATTGGAAAAAAAGAAAGTAAAATTATCTCTGTTTGTTGATGATATGGTCTTATACCTAGAAAAACAAAAAGACTCTACAAAAATCTCTTAGATTTGATAAATAGATTCAGTAAAGTTTCAGGATACAAAAGCAATGTACAAAATCAGTAGCATTTCTGTATACTATAAACAGTCTAACTGAAAACAGAATTAAGAAGGCAGTCTCATTTACAATAGCTGCCAAAAAAAAAAAATAATAATAACCTAGTAATAACATTAACCAAGGAGTGGAAAGATCTCTAAAAGGAAAACTACAAAACATTGATGAAATAAATTGTAAATGACACAAATAGAAAATCATCTCATTCTCAGAGATAAGAAGAATTAATATCATTAAAATAACCATACTACCCTAATCTACAAAATCAATGCAATCCCTATCAAAATGCCAATGTCACTTTTTTGCAGAATTAGAGAAACATTTCTAACATTCATATAGAACCAAAAAAGACCCCAAATAGTCAAAGCAATCCTAAACAAAAAGAACAAAGCTGGAAGCATCACATTACTTGACTTCGAATTATACTACAAGGCCATAGTAATTAAAACGGCATGGTATTGGTATTAAAATATTCTGTTCAATGGAACAGAATAGAGAACTCAGAAATAAACCCATATTATTTACAGTCAACAGATCTTTGACATAGCTGACAAGATCATGCGTTGGATAAAGAACACTCTTGAATAAATGATTATGGGAAAATTGGATTGCCATTTGCAGAAGAATTAAGCTGAAGCCACAGCTCTCACCATGTACAAAAATCAACTCAGGATGGATTAAAGTCTTAAACATAAGACCCAAAACTACCAGAAGAAAACACAGGGGAAACATTTCAGGACACTGGTCTGGGCAACGATTTTTATGGATAAGACTTCAAAAGTACAGGCAACAACAAAAAATAGACAAATGAAACTATATAAAGCTAAAAAGCTTCTGCACAGCAAATGAAATAATCAACAGAGTGAACAGAACCTGCAGAATGGGAGAACACGTTTGCAGATTATTCATCTGACCAGGGACTAACATCCCGAATATACAAGAAACTCAAATCAGCAACAACAATGAAATAATCCCTTTAAAAATACTGCAAAAAACATGAATAGACGTTTTTGAAAAGAGGACATACAAATGGCCAACAGGTATATATAAAAAAGCTAAACATGACAGATCATCAGAGAAATGTAAATTAAAACTACAATGAGATATCATCTTCCCCTAGTTAGAATAACTATTATTAATAAGACAAAAAAATAGTGGATGTTGTCAAGGATGCAGAGAAAAAGGAATGCTTATATACTGTTGGTGAGAATGTAAAGTAGTGCAAACTTTATGGAAAATAGAATGGAGATCACTCAAAAAACGAATAATAAAACTACCATAAAACTTCCATTTGATCCAGCAATCCCACTACTGGCTACTACCCAAAGGAAAATAAATCCATATACAAAAAAGAAACCTGCACTCATATGTTTATCACAGCACTGCTCACAATAGCAAAGATAAGTAATCAACCTAAGTGGCCGTCAACAGATGACTGGATAAAGAAACGTGGTATATATGTGCCATGTAACACTGTTCAGCCATAAAAAAGAATGAAATCACGTCTTCTCCAGCAACAGGAACAGAACTGGAGGTCGTTTTCTTACGTGAAACAAGCCTGACACAGAAAATCAGATCACACATTGTCACTCATAAGTGGGTGTTAAAATATATGTACACATGGTTGTAGAGAATGGAATGATAGACAGTGGAGACTTGGATGGGGTGTGGGTGGGGGTGGATGATGATGAATTAATTAATGGATACAGTGTACATTATTTGGATGATGAATACCTTAAAGCCCTAACAGGACAATTATACAATCTATCCATGTAACAAAGTTGCACTCGTACCCCATAAATACATGCAAAACATATATAAAACCAAACCAAACACAGCATTTCTACATACCAGCAATGATTAATTAGAAAATGTAATTAGTGAAAGACATTAATACTAACAACCACTCTTTGAAATGCCTATTAACAAACCTACATGAGAGCTCTCACTGTGGAATGATACAATGTCCATGGATGGGAAGACTAAATAATTTAAAGATAATATTCCCAAAATTTAAAAAAAGTAAATCAAAATTCTATTATGCTATTTTACAGATTTTGACAAGAACTGGAAGAAAATGTTTGCAAAAGAAAGCATGAAGGGGAACTTGCCTACCAAATTGCAAAACAAATTATAAAGCTGCAACCAACACAGTATGATATGGCTCAATAGTAGAAAAATAAATGAAAGAAAAAGCTTCACAGTGTTTAAAAATGGGAGTTTTGTTTATGATAGAGATATTATTTTAAATCAATAGATGAAACAATAGGGATTCATCAATGTATTTCTAAAAAATTCATTATAGCTCTAACAGGATAAGCACAAGTAAACTCCCCGATGGAATGATATATTAAATTTTAAAAAATCAGAGTATGTTTATAATTTTTTGATAGGTAAGGTATTCCTAAGCAAGATAAAAAATCCAGAAGCCACAAAGGAAAAAAATGATATATTTAAGTACAAAACCAAGCCAATCAACCAATAAACAAAAACCCTATTGCAAAAGACATTGTAAATAAAGTTAAAAGACAAGCAACAGAGAGGGAAAAATTCCAATGTTAATATCTATACTGTTAATATATAAAGAGCCCTGACCAGTCAATAAGGGCAAACAAACCAAAAGAAAAATGATCAAAAACTATGTAGAAGCAATTCACAGGAAAAACAGCAGATATCCAATAAACATTCAAGTACAGCAGAAATGATCAGTGAAATAAAAATAAAACAGCAATCAAATAATATTGTTGGTTGACAAATATTTTAAAAATTGATATCCAATATTTAGAGTGTGATAAGTGAGTGCTGCACTTTTGTTGAAAGGTAATTTGGCTCTTTATAACAAAAATGTAAGTATGCATTATCAGCCCCAGAAATTCCAGTTCTTGTATCTCTTCTGCAGAAATGCTTGTACACAAGTACATATGCAAGTTTTAGAATGGTTATTGCAGCATTGTTCATAACAACAAAGAATCAGAAATAACCAAAATAAAGTTTAGTGGGGAAAAGTTTAAGCAAAGAATGGTTCTTCCATATAATGGAGCAGCATGCAGTAGGAAAAGTGAGTAAAACTAATCTCCATGTACTGACAGAAAGAATCCCAAAATATTGTATTATATAAAAGAAGCTGCAGAACAATGTGTGTCATACTGTGCCATTTATTTATGTTTTTAAAAAAGATATGTTCATACATGTTAGCAAATTTGCATGCATTGGAAATGTTCTGGAAGGACCCACACCAAAAATAAATAGTGGGTATTTCTGGCAGGAGAAAACAGGACTGAAGGGGGGTGAGATGGGGAGGAGGACATTGTAAAAAAACTTTCACTTTTACTGTATACACTTCTACATTATCTGACCTTTTATTATAAGAATCCTTTCACATATTGTATAGTTTTTAAAAATTTAAAGACCATGAAATACTACTGATGGTTGTCATATTCTTTTGAAAATTACTGCCTTTTGTTCTTCTAACACTTAACTTCAGGAAGCGATGGGTCAGATGGATGATGGATAGGAACCCTTGTCAGTCCCAGTGAGAGAAAGCAGCTATGCATTCTTTTCCCTTCTGCTGGAAGCAATATTCAGGATATGCAAGTATGCAATAGATGGGAAGAACAGGCTCATCTGTGTTCTTATCTCTGTGGTGTGATTGGGGAAGTGCCTCATATCCCCAAAATACCTCTTCTGCTGGTGGTCACGGAGCTCGCATTCCACCTTGACCCTTTGTTCTTCGGGAGTGAGATACTGTCTACCCTCCTGACTTTCTTTCAGCACTGCAGGTGGGGAAATTGCAAGCAATGGTCTGTCCATAGACTCTGAGCATAATCACTAGAAACACCAGTGAGCCAATTTAGTACTCCAAACCCTTCCCATCCCCCTCCACATTAAAAAATAAAATAATTGGGAGTCCTAGTTGCAAAACTTTTTGGATAGCTTTTACTGCTCTGTATCCTGTTGAAAATAATTTTTGAAAGTTGGAAAGGAGCTGGAAAGACTAGCGTGAGAATGATTTGTTTTCAATAAGGCCTTGGAGGATGCAAAAAAGGAAGTAGAAGGAAAGTAAAGCCCAGACTTTAGAAAGGTCCTTCTGCTTGGGTTGCTAGAAGGGACCCAGAATAAGTTTGTGTAAGAGGAGCAGAAAGCTTGTGTTTTATCAGTTGTGTTTTAGACTGTGGCAGGATCTAAGCGGGGGAAAGAACATCACTAGACATGAAATCTGGAAAGGCCCTGAAACTTTGACCAAAGCACCAGACAGAGTAAAGAAATGCCTCTTACGTGTATTTCAACAGCCACAAACAAACCCAATGATGTGTGTGTATTCCACTGAAGTCATAGAAAAGAGAAATTTGAAAAGTCTCTCAGAATCAGTGGTTTTCAGCTGAAGTCCCTGCACCACCAGCAGCAGCAGCCGCATCACCTGGGAACCTTTTAGAAACGCAAGTTCTCAGGCTCACTCTAGACCTCCTGATTCAGAACATCTGGGTGGAGGTCTCCAGCAATCTGACTTTTATCAAGCCCTCCAGGTGATCCTGCTGGATTCTACAGCTTGAGAACCCATATTCCAGATCAGGGGTCGGGAAGCATTTATTTCTGTAAAGGGCCAGATAGTAAATATTTTAGCAAAGAGCTGGCTATAAGGCCTCTTGTCAGGCATGCTCACTCTGCCGTGGTAGGCAAAAGCACATGTAGATAATATGTAAATGAATGAGTGTGACTGTATTTCATGAAATTGTATTTACAAATGCAGGGATTTAGTCCACAGGTTGTAGTGTGCACATCCCTGTTCTAGATAATAATAACAGCTACCACTTACTGAGTATCTCCTGTGGGACTTTTTACGAATCATCTCATTTATTTCCCCCAACATTCCATAAGGTAGGCGTTGCTGCTCCCATCTTATAGATAATGAAATGAGCTTCAAACTATCACAAAGCATACTCTTAATAAGCCTAGAAATCAACCCTTATTTTATGGTAAAAGCCATGCTGTTTACTTTGATGCTTGAGTAAATGTTTAAACTAATTGTATTATACTAATTATTACTAATATTCAATAAATACAACACGACTGACATTTTCTTCATCTGATGAGCTGACATTGTCATTGTTTTTATTATTGTAAAAGAATATTCAAGAGCACTTTTCTCCCATTACTGGTTGTGTCAGTCTCCCATCCCCATTTTCTTTGTAAGATGCTGAGTCTCCTAGTTGACAGTTGAGCTGACATCACCATATTGCTGGAAACCAAAGTGAGAGGATAGTAATGACCACAGCAAGCCTCCACAGGCCTCAGGCTTGGGCTCTAGGAAGGAAATGGGTGTATTGGGCATCTAGGGCAGGACTCCTGAGGAAGGTTGGATAGGAAAATGCCAGCAGGAAACACCTGCTTCTCAGTGTTGTGTGTTGAGCTCCCTGTGGAAGGTTGAGAGAGAGAATTGCCTTCCCGGATTAGACCAAGCACATGCACTGTGAAGTGACTCATGATAATAAAGACTATTTGTTGTACACACCTTGTGGTCCACACATCACATTAAGTACCTGTATTAGTCTGTTCTTGCACTGCTATAAAGAAATACCTGAGACTGGGTAATTTGTAAAGAAAACAGGTTTAATTGGCTCACAGTTCCACAGGCCGAACAGGAAGCATAGTAGCATCTGCTTCTGGGGAGGCCTCAGGAAGCTTCCAATCATGGCAGAAGGTAAAGGGGAAGCAGGCATTTCCTACATGGCTGGAGCAGGAGGAAGAGAGAGAAGCAGGAGGTGCTACATATTTTTAAACAACCAGATCTCACTGGAACTACTCACTATCATGAGAACAGCAAGGGGAAAATCCACCCCCTTTGATCCAATCACCTCCCACCAGGCCCGTCCTCCAACACTGGGGATTATACTTCAACATGAGATTTGGGCAGGGACACAAATCCAAACCATATCAGTGCCTTAGTCTGTTCCTGTTGCTATAACAAAATAGCACAGATTGGAACATTTATGAACAATAGAACTGCATTTTCTCACAGTTCTAGAGGCTGGACAGTCCAAGATCAAGGCACTAGAATATTCAGTCTGGTGAGGACTACTCTTACTGCAGTATCTCACCTGAAGTGTCTCCATTTTTCATGAAAATACAATGAGGAAATAATATCTCTCTTTTACAGATGAATAAACAAGATCACACATCTGGTGTGACCTCAGCTTGGGTTTGAGCTTGAACCTGACTTCAAAGCCAATATTTTACCTATTCTATCATACCGCTTCCCCTAAGGACTACCCGCAGGTATAGGGTCAACCAGTGGCCTTGGAAGGGCTTTGTAAAACCCAAGTGGCAGCTCCATTAAATCTCAGCAACTCAGCTGAAATACATTTAAACCTGTCTATCTTAGAGGCCTTTATTCAAAGGTAAGAATCCGTATAAAGGAAATCAAGGCCATGAAAAAACACAGACGGAGAATCCTACGAACTTTTTAGTGTGATCGCAACAATGTCTTGTTGAGTAATTTTTTTATAGCACATAGGTGAAAAGCACACACACTCTGAAGCCAGACTGTCTAGGTTTATAACTTGAACAAGGTATTTTATTCCTCTACCACCATTTCCTCATCTGTAAAATGTGGTTAATAATACTGTCTACCCCATAGGGAAGTTGTGAGGATTAAAGTATCACATAAGGAACGATAAATGTTTGAGATGATGGATATGCTAATTACCCTGATATGATCACTATACATTATATGTGTAACAGCATCACGGTGTACCCCATGAATATGTACAATTATTATTTCTTAACTAAAAAAGAAAATTAAAAACGGGCAAAGAATTGAATAGACATTTCTCTAAAAAGGATCTACAAATGGCCAACAAACACATAAAAAGATACTCAATGCCAATGAATTATCCTTTTAAAAGTGATGGAAATGGTAAATTTTGTGTTGTACATATATTTTGTCACAAGAAAAATAACGCCGTTTGTTAAATTAAAAATATATATATCACCTCTAAGGAGTGGGGTCGGGCCTGTCATACAGTGAATGCTCAGTCATTTTAACTGTTGCAGATGTAATTATTTCCATGACTCTATCTATACACTCCATCTCCATCTGAATGACGGACACTCATGACATTTACCACCATGCAGTCTTCTGCTCCACATGAAAAGCAGTCTCTTTTCTTCCCTTTTCACATATCATTGCCTCTGTCGATACCTAGAGTGTCAGTCTGCCTCTAAGTACTCGTGCTTTCTCTTCCCCCGCCTCCGCTCTCACCTTGTCTTTCATGCCTTGCCGGGCACCCACCACACTGCAGATGCTTGCGGAGGGTTGGTTAAACTTACACGGAACTTCTGCTATCAGTGGTCTGTTAATGAAAAGGTAACAAAAAGAACATTTCTTCTCCTGTATTGCAAAGAAACCCAGGATGTCCTATTTTTCTCCTTCATCTATAAACTGCTTGATTTACCTGGGCATGGAAGGCACTCATTAAATGGTGACTGCCTCTGCTGCTCTTCTAATTCTATCACTGCTCACTCCTTCTGTAGCAAATCTAAGCTAATATTTTTCTGTTAAACCTGAAAGATCTCACTGATTGCTATTATGGGTCACAAACATGATTTTGACTTGAGAAGTCAATATCATTCTAACAGGAGGGCAAAGCGCAAGTCATATAATACAAATAAAAGTATAATTTGGCATCGTCAGGTCACCTCTGATAGCCCCTTGGTTGACACCATGCTGGGGAATTAAATAATGGTTCCAGCAGGCCCTTCCTGAGTACAACAAGCATAAACAACAGGTGTGCTGGTTAATTGTTTTCTCATCATGATGCATATTTCACACCCCATAACTCCCAGATACCAAAAGAATACATAAAATTAAATGATTCAAAGATTTTAAGGGTTTATGCTTTTGTGAGAGAGTGGGAATCCACGGAAATCTTTAAAAGGAACCGTAACTATTTAGTATAATAATTATTAATGTCCCTAAATATGTACTGTTTATTTTGGCTTTAAAAGTTTACACTCCAAAGATGACAACCACGGGAACAAGGTGTGTACACATTCATGGAGAGTAAAGCAGTTCATACATAGATTTTACAAAAGCAAAGGATTAGTTGTCTCTTACCTCCTTTTAAATGAGCAGTTGAAAACTCCACAGAAGTACAGCATCGTACAACAATGGCTTTCTGTTCTTTCCTTGCTGTTTCCAAACTAGCCTTTGCCCTTTGCAAGTCAGCATTGTAGCATGACTGCCTGGAAGGGACTGCATCAGTAATTACACTTGTCACCACTTAGTGTTCTCTTTGCTGCATACACTGCACTATGCATTTCAAGCCAGATTAACCTAACTACAATTACGTTAAGTGATTTTTAGCACATAAGTATGTTGTGTAAGATATTTTGTTACCATCTGCTGTGGAAACAACAGTTTTGCCAGCATAAATCCACATGGCTAGCTCCTCTCATCTTGGGGTAAGACCAGGGAAAGTAGTTAAAATGGAATGTGAGCAATAGTGAAACATGAAATCACTAGTCAAGCAATCGCCTCCTTTGCACTGAATTCTACTAATGTTTTCTTTCCTCTCCCATAATATGACTTGCCCTCTGTTAAAATGGTTTGATATTGGTGGCTTTCAGTCCTTATGGAAAAGTCCCGTCCTATTGATTTTGCTGAGGATGTGAAATACTGTATTTAGAGATAAAAATCAGACACTCAATGTAACCGAAGAGGCCATTAACGTTTTAACTCTTAGTCACCTCCCTTCCCCCTCCAGACTTGTGTCTTCCTCTTAGGAGTGGAGATGTGAACTATATCATTAACACGGCTGGTCATAAACTATGCCATCCCTCATTATCATGCATTAAATTTTTGTGGATGGTCATCCTGGAAGTTCATATTAAATTTGGTGGCTTACCTTGAACGCGCTATGTTTCATTAGCCACTCGCCTATGTAGAGACACAGGAGAGGGAGATCATTTGTCTGTGTCCTGTGGGCAGTACAAGGACAGCTGTGTAACATTATGAATTTAAGTCCACTTAACTGCTCTTGAAGTACAGAAAGTTGGCTTCAGGATATTGTCCCACTGAGATCAATGTTGGTTTTCAGGGATCTCTAATACTGTCTGAAACTGAAACTAGTTTTGCCTCTCAAACTTGTTCTTATGGCTGCTGACATTTCAAGTTGACTCATTGAATCAGTTAGGATAATATAGGTCATGCTATGGTAACAATCAACTATAAAATTTCCATGGCTTCAAATACAAAAGTCTATTTCTTTCTCATGCCACATGTCTTTTATGAGTCATCAGGCTAGTTGTCCACATGTTAAACACTCAGGAGACCTTGCTGATGGACCAGCCACCATCTCAAACATGCCAGTCACTAGGCCAGCAAGGTGAAAGCTCTGAGGGGTTCTCACATCAGTATTTAAAATGCTCTTGTTTAAAGCATTCCATCCACAATTCATTAGCCAGAACTAGTCACAGGGCCTCACCCAACCACAAAGGGGTCAGGAAGCACAACTGGACATACTCCCAGAAGGAAAGAGAGCTAGATTTATGTGCTAGGCAGCACTTGTGAACACCATACTCAATCAATATTCTTCTCCCTTCTTGCTTCTACTTCAGAGATTAGAAAGCCAAATATGCTATTTCTCAGCCTCCTTTTCTCCTAGTTCTGGCCTATGAGACCTAAAAGGAAATCTGCCATAGAGATTTATGACAAAGCTTATGTTACCTGATAAAGGAGGGACAGATATGGCTCTAGATGTTCTTCATCCCCTCTTAACCCTTCTCTCTATCTGGAAGGTGGAAGCAATGCCAGGATGTGCAGCGGCCATCTTGGCATGAGCCCCCAGTAAAAGATGGCAGAGCAGAGCAGAAAGATGGGAAGAGTTTAGTTCCTTGACAACATCAATGAACTCTTACACAAGCCCTGGACCGCCTACCTCTGGACATTTGGCTATGTAAGAAATATAAATCCCTATAAGCTGAAGTAACTGTTGAGTGAGGCTTTCTGTTTCTTTGCAGCTGAATGAAATCCTGAGATATTCCTTATTTATTCTGAACTTCAAGAGGAAAACATTCCCATCCAAAAAGATGTATTACCCACAGTCACCCCATTACATTTGGGAGCTCCAGTGTTAGGTGCATATATGTTTAGGATTCTGATACTTTCCTGTTGGATTATTTCTTTTATCATTATATAATGTCCCTCTTTGTCTTTTTTACTGTTGTTGCTTTAAAGTATGTTTTGTCTGATATAAGAATAGCTACTCCTGCTTGCTTTTGGTTTCCATTTGCCTAGAATATCTTTTTCCACCCCTATCCCTTAGGTTTATGTGAGTCCTTATGTGTTAGGTGAGTCTCTCAAAGACAGCAGATACATGGTTGATGGATTTTTATCCATTCTGCCATTCTTTGTCTTTTAAGTGGAGCATTTAGGCTATTTACATTCAATATTAGTATTGAGATGTGAAGTATTGTTCTATTCATTGTGTTAGTTGTTGCCTTAATACCTTGGGGTTTTCTTTTCCATTGTGTTATTGTTTTATAGGCCCTGTGAGATTTATGTTTTAAGGGAGTTCTATTGTGGCATATTCTGAGGTTTTGTTTCAAGATTTTAAACTCCTTTTAGCATTTTATGTAGTGCTGACTGAGTTGTGGTGAATTCTCTCAGTATTTGTTTATCTGAAAAAGACTTTATCTCTCCTTCCTTTATGAAGCTTAGTTTCACTGAATACACATTCCTTGGCTGACAATTATTTTGCTTCAGGAGGCTGGAGATTGGACTCCAATCCCTCCTGGCTTATAAGATTTCTGCTGAGAAGTCTGCTGTTAATCTGATAGGCTTTCATGTATAGGTTATCTTATGGTTTTGTCTCAACAGCTCTTAAAATACTTTCCTTTGTTTTGACTTTAGATAACCTGATGACTACGTGCCTTGGTGATGATCTTTTTGCAATGAATTCCCCAGGTGTTATTTGCGCTTCTTCTGTTTGGATGTCTAGATCTCTAGCAAGGCCAGGGAAGTCTTCCTCAATTATTCCCACAAATAAGTTTTCCAAGCTTTTAGATTTCTCTTCCTCAGGAACACCAATTATTCTTAGGTTTGGCCGTTTAACAAAATCACAGATTTCTTGGAGGCTTTGTTCATTTTTTTAAATTATTTTTTCTTTGCCGTTTTCTGATTGGGTTAATTCAAAAGCCTTGACTGCAAACTCTGAAGCTCTTTCTTCTACTTATCCTAGTCTATTGTTGAAACTTTCCACTGCATTTTGCATTTCTCTAAGCATGTCTTTCATTTCCAGAAGTTGTGATTGTTTTTCCTTTATGATATCTGTTTCTCTGGATACTTTTTTATCCATATCCCATATTTTTTTTTATTTCTTTAAGTTGATTTTCACCTTTATGTTTTATCTCCTTGAGTAGCTTAATAATCAACCTTCTGAATTCTTTATCTGGCAATTCAGAGATTTCTTCTTAGTTTGGATCCATTGCTGGGGAACTGGTGTGATCTTTTGGGCATGTTATAGAACCTGTTTTGTCATATTACCAGAATTACTTTTCTCGTTCTTTCTTATTTGGGTAGACTAATTCAATAGAGAGGTCAAACATGCTGGCCAAGCCTGTTCAGATTCTCTTGTCCCATGGGGTGCTCCCTTGATGTGCTCTCCCCTTGCCCCTGGGAATGGGGCTTCCTGAGAGCTGGACTGCCATGATTGTTATTGCTCTTCTGGGTCTATCCACACAGTGGGGCTATCAGGCTCCAGGCTGGTGCTATGGAATGTCTCCAAAAAGTCCTGTGATGCAGTCCATCTTCAGGTCTCCCAGCCTTGGAAACCAGGACTTGCCCTGGTAGACGTGGCAGGGGAGTGAAGTGGACTCTGTAAGTGTTGTTGGTTATACATATGTTTAATGTGCTGTCTTTCTCGAATGCTGGTTATACCAGCTGTGAAGTTGTCACATAGACACCCTCAGGACCTCTGGTTAGCCAAGATGTTGCGTGCAGTGGAATCAAGTGTTGTCGTTTCCTTCCTGGGATCAAGGTTATTCTGTCCTGAGTTACTGTAACAGCCTGAGTTGATTGACCTCCAGCCAGGAGGTGGCACTTTCAAGAGAACAGCAGCCGAGATAGTAGTAGGGAGCTCTAAGCTTGCCCTATGATGCCCAGAGTAAGTATTTTGCTTTTTCAGGTAATGGATGGGGCCATAAAGCTCCCAAGAATTTCTATGTTTTGTGTTCAGCTACCAGGGCAGGTAAGGAAATACTATCCGATCAGGGCAGGGTTAGGCACATGGGGGCTCAGACTCTTCTTGGGTGGAGCTTGCCACAGCCACTGTGGGGCATGGGGGAGTGATTCTCAGGTCAATAGGGTTATGTTCCAGAGGGGATGTTGGCTGCCTCTGCTCTGTTATATAGTTCACCAGGGAAGTGGGGGAAAGTCTTACCCAGCTCCCAGGCAGTTGGTGAGGTGAGTCTCACTCCTCCAGTTCCCCACTCAGACTTTGCCCTAGACTATAAGCTACCCATCTGAGAAAGCAAGCATGGCTTTCAGACCTCTCCTCTCCCTGTCTGCCCACTCTGTCCGCAGTAGCTCCCTCACTGGCTCACTCATATCCACAACAGCTCCTGCTGGTCTCCTGAACTCCGCTCAAGAGAATTTGTGCCCAATTGAAACCATTACCAATTTCAGTTGAGAGTTTCCTTTGCCTAGAATCCCCTCCCCAGTTCCTCTGGTTGTCTTCCTGGAGGGCCCCTGTGAGGTATAATCAGGGATGGCTTCCTGGGGCTCAAGCTAGAAGCTGGGAGTGCGTTCAAGGCACTTCCCACTGCTACTTGTACTTCTATATTTCTCGCAACTCCCTAAACTCATTTCATCCCTAGGTAAGATTAAATCCTTCTCCCGTGAGTGATCTGGAGTTTTCAGATTCCCCATTGGGGATGTGTGTTCAGAGGTAGTTTCTCCCCCCTCACACTTTGGGAACTCAGTCTTTCACCTGTTTCATGGAATTTGCAGTGGAGTGCTGCTTCTTTCAAAGGATCTGTGAATTCTTTTGGTTTTCCTGGTGTGTTTCATGGTGGTTCTTGGAGCAAAAGATCATGGTATGAGTCCACACTCTGTTCATCCATTTTGGAGCTCCACATTCACCCTGCCTCCTCTCCACCATCTCACTCACCCCAATACAATTAAAATGTGGTCCAGAGATTTTTGATACATGACCCTGTTTCAGACCGTATTTGCCACTTGGTCCTGCTGGCTGACATTTTATGTTGCCTCACTTTATCATGAAGGATAAGCCCAAGTTATGATGCAGTAACAACCCCCAAAATCTTTGTGACCACCTATCTCTGGACTTCCAGCTTAAGGAAAATAAACCCTTGTATGTTTATGCCACCAAAATATTTTCTTCTGTCCCCAAAAGCTAGGTGTAATCCTGATTGACAACAGCCCGTCTTGCTTATTCTTGAATTTAAAAAGAAAACTTCCCATTTAAAAGAATGTGCTACCCACAATCCATGAATGTTTTCAGGTTTTCTTACAAAGGGCTATGCAGAGAGGAAAATCTGTGTAATATTCTCTAAAGCATTCTCAATGTATTTCCAATGATCAGCTTTACCTATATTTAAAAAAAAAAAAAAACTTACTAAAAATACCTGCTATCCCATTTCTCTGTGCTCTTTCAAAATTGAAAAACTTTCCCCATGTTTTAATAAAATATAAAGGCTTCATCCTCTGATTTTTAAAAATTAAGTCTGGTTTTCAGGTTTTTGGGGAATACCTGGGACACCTATAGCACAACATTTGTTGGGAATAAAATGAAGGAAGGGAAGAGAATATCCTGTGGTTCTGAAGACTTTATAAAAGCCTTGAAACCATGTATGAGAATGCCTCCCTACACTGAGAATTTTACAGAACGCAGATGGGAGCGTGTTCAGCATCAACCTTGACAAATTCAGGTTTTGTCATGTGAATGAATGAATGCTTCCACTCTTGAGAATGCTAGACCTTGAACATCCAAATTGAAGTAGGGTGGCAGAAAATTATCTTTGTCTTTTTCTCTCTACTTCCACTTTCCATCCCATCCTCATTCCCTCTTTAAATTTTTAACAGATTAACTGAATGACTTTAACCAAAAAAAAAAAAAAAAATCTAATGAAAAAGCCTCTTCAGAAGCACTGTGGGATTTCTCGCTTATCCCCATCTGCGCTCCCTAGAAGGGCAGCTCTTTGCTTTATGACCGTGTATTGATCTCTAATATCTTTCTTGAGCCTTGTTTCTTCTTTGCCTCCTACAGGCAAAGGGTGAGAGTTAGATAATAGTATTAATTTTCCAGACATCTGCACATGTTTTAATGGCCTTTTGAAGTTTGAAAATAGTTTCTCTTGAGCTCACCACAGGGCTAAAATGCCATTAAGGTCTAGATTGCAACAATACATAACAATCATAGCTGTAGTGCTCTGCTTGGCAATGAAAAGAAAGCTAATTTATTTTAGTGGAGATCTGAATTAACGTAAGTTCCTTAGCCAACCAGGGCCAGTGACTCCAGGTTCTAGAGGTAAATGGCAGAACTCAGGATCCCTGAAATTCAGCCATTCCTGTTCACACATGTAGGAAGTCAGAGCCACAACAGGAGGGCTCCATGCCACATGCAACGTGAGACAGAGGATTGGGGAGCAGTGAGGTTTATAACCAAGTTTTCACCATAGACCATTTTTTTTCAGATCAAGGAAGCCTATGGTCCTCTTCTCAGAATAATGCTTTTAATGCATAAAAGACATAAGATTATAAAGAAAGCCAATTACATTGAAGTACAGTTGCCAAAATATTGGAAAAAATGTATGACATGGTAACACATGTGCTTCCTTTCTAAAGCATGAAATAACAAGCACAAGATGCAAGTTTAACATGATTTTTAAATAGTAATGCACATATACAACATTTAGAGATATTTTCAACAACTATAGTATGATAAAATGTCTGTAATTTGTGTTGGAGACAAAGTCACAAGTTTATAGCACTGTAGTTTGATGCCTCCATTCATAACTGAAGGAAATACTGAATTTTGGTTCAAGTTTAATGAAACTAAAGATGCATTTTTTTTCCCTCCAAGTTTATAAATGTCTTGAATTTGGGTGGACGCAGTGGCTCACGCCTGTAATCCCAGCACTTTGGGAGGCCGAGGCAGGCGGATCACAAGGTCAGGAGATCAAGAACATCCTGGCTAACGCAGTGAAACCCCATCTCTACTAAAAATACAAAAAATTAGCCGGGCATGGTGGTGGGTGCTTGTAGTCCCAGCTGCTTGGGAGGCTGAGGCAGGAGAATGGCCTGAACCCGGGAGGCAGGGTTTGCAGTGAGCCAAGATCGCACCACTACACTCCAGCCTAGGCAACAGAGCAAAACTCCTCTCAAAAGAAAAAAAAAAAAAATTAATGTCTTGAATTCTAGGTCACACTCTGTCGCCCAGGCTGGAGTATAGTGTCACAATCTCGGCTCGGTGCAACCACCACCTCCCGGATTGAAGTGATCTTCCCACCTCAGGCCCCCCAGTAGCTGGGACTACAGGTGCACACCACCATGCCCAGCTAGTTTTTGTGTTTTGTTTTTGTTTTTATGGTGGAGATGGGATTTCACTATGTTAGCAAGACTGGTCTCAAACCCCTGACCTCAGTTAATCTGCCTGCCTTGGCCTCTCAAAGTGCTGGAATTACAGGCATGAGCCACTGTGCCCGGCCCTATTCATGGATTCCTGAGGTCTTATGCCGGAAACTCCTGAGAATCTTCTTTATTCATGTCCTAGAAGTTGTAAGTCTGTAGAGACAGGGCAATTGCTCAGATTATTCTTCCTATATAGAATGTAACATTAGGTCTGGGTATGGTGTCAGGTCAGTAATCCTAACACTTTGGGATTCAAGGTATCCACGCTGCCGAGGCAGGTGGATCACTTGAGCCAAGTAGTTGGAAACCAGCCTGGTCAACATGGCAAAACCCCACCTCTACAAAAAATACAAAAATTAACCAGACATGGTGGCATGTACCTGTAGTCCCAGCTACTCAGAAGGATGAAGCATGGGGATTGTTTGAGCTGGAGAGGTGGAGGCCACAGTGACCCATGATCGTGCCACTGCACTCCAGTCTGGGCAACGGGGTGAGACCCTGTCTTAAAAAAAAAAAAAAGAAAGAAAAAGAAAAAGAATTTAACATTAACCTTTTGAAAATATTTGAATAAATTTGCTTTATATTTGATGTCATGCCCAAGCATTTCTTAGTGAAGCATACACTCTGAGTTGTCTTCCTAAGAGTAGGGGTGGGTTCTGTGGACACAAACCACCCTGGTATTTTCTTGGCCATCATACGGTCAGTTGTGGGTGAAGCAGCATTGGAGGCTTTGTTACTCCTCCTTTATGTAGAGCTACCTGGCCAGGTGCTGGGGACCCTTCCAGAGGCACTGACATTATCCCCTGCTTATCCAGTTGGCCAAGGTTAATCTGACATCTGAAGCTCTCTGAAAGGAAAGGAGAAACGGTTTCCAGGAGAATTGTGAGTTGCTCTTAGAATTCACCATTGGTCTCTCATGGAGCACAGTTTTAAGGGGGAATAAGTTCAAATTAACCTCTTTACACACAAAAACATCAGGGAATTTCTTAAGATTTGAGAAAAGTGAGATTTAAAACCAGGCATTTTTTTATTATTATTTCTTATAACATACTAGAGGAACTAATTTAGCTTGTCCCATTACATAGTGATAAACCAGCATCTGATAGCAGCAGCCTGTGTGATAAAATGATTATGGCAGCAGTGAGAAAGAATCTAATAAGGAAATTGATCTGTAGATTCCAATTCTGTAAGAGCCAACATCGATCAACATAAATGTCAATAATGAGATCACATTGAGAAGTACCTGATTCCTTCAGATGATTCTGGAGTCTAGTGACAGATTCAAGAAGTAAATGTGAAAAGGAATTTAAAACTCCCACAGTCACTCCATGGACCAACAGCAGACTACATGGTACTTTGTTGCCATGTGGCATAGTCTGTCTTGGTCCTGGGTAAAATGAGTAAGAAAGAAGTTGTTTAAGGATTTTCATATTGTAAGATATGTGTTGCCAGTACCACGCAGTGACAGTATAATAACAGTTGTAATTATACTTAATAATTATAGACATTTGCAGTTCAAGGAAGGGAACAGGAGAAATGTAATGCTCCTCTTTATTTGTATCTTTGAGAGGTCATGTCTAGATAGTGCTGTGGCAAAGGAAACTGTCAGTTCCTGGAGACTGATCAGGAAGGATTATATGGAGTAGAATTCTCAAGTCTTCATTTGCCATTTTATACACCTTCATTGATTGTCCACCCAGGCATTTTATTAAGAGCTGGTCCATAGCTCTGTGTCATATGAGGGACCATGGGTAGTAACAGGACAAGTGTCATCCAAGTTAGCTTCAAGATCAGGAAAACTGAGGAGTGTTCAGGCAAGTGAGGCAGGGCAGAAATGTCAGGTGGATGAGCAGAGAAGGAAGAATATGAAGACACTAGCTCTGCTCACCATCACAGGAGGCCATCTTGTAAGGGAGCCAGTGTTCCACCTCAGCAGGGAAGTCCTCCCATACTTCCTGTCAAGGGAGCAGTGCCTTTCAGGGCACAGACAGCCCTCCTGCGGAGACAGGAAAGGAAATCCATTGAAACAAGCAGAGGCTTCCAGCAAGCTGCTTCCAGCATTCTGACTGTAAAGCAACTGTGACTCAGCATTGGCAAAATGAACCTCCTGGAGTCTTTACCTATCCCCTCTTGCCCTTGCTACTTGTGTTTGTTCTACCTCAGCTGAACACTCTGCTGTTGACTTTGCACTTTCTTTAGCTTGCTGCCCAAAGGGTGATTCTTCAGTGGAGGTGAATCTCTGAGCCCCACAAATTGTGCCCCAGGCCCTAAAAACAGCTAACATTCTTCAAGCATTTAAATAAACCCTCACCACAACCTTATGAATCCAAGAGCTCTATCTCTTGAATTTGAAATCACCAGTAAGCCCCTGTGAGCTAGTATTGGTATTATTGTCCCTAAAGGAAATGAAGACTCAAAAGATGAAGTGGCTTGCCCTAGTCACACAAAGCCAGGATTTAAACCCAAGATTATGATGACACCTGTGGTCACCTGCTTTCCTGCTTCCCTGGTTATGGATATAGCCATGGAGAGGGAAGCTCATTCGTGAGGCTGAACTCAGGGTTTCTCCTGCATGTTGAAAAGCTAGTTGTATAGTTATTATCCTCTTTGTTTTAAATATATTGGCTATAATGGAGAATTTTGGTCTATTGGATTCCAGTCAATTGAGGTATTTTGATAAGGCAGTTAACATTAGCCACAGTGTGTGGACCTGGGCTTTGCTCCAGTGTAGAGCTTGATGATGCACTGGGCTTGGTGACGTCTTCTGTGACTCAACCACTGGCTTCTTGAATAACTAATTCACATGTTACACAATGACTAAATTTTTGTGCATTCAAGTTTAAGGGCATCTGATTTCCTTAGTTTTCTACCAATAGGAAAGGGTTTATGAAATAAATTTACCATCCCACATGAAATAGCTAAACAAAACAGTATAGATTTATATGTAATAGATGTTTTTAAACCCCTGGAATTATTAACATGGGGCATTTAAGGAGAAATATTTGTAGTGTCCAACCCACAGTCTAAGAAAAAAATTGTTGTCTTTAAAATCGGCTGAATACTAACAAGTGTTCAAAGCAAACCCTTAATTTTACCATAATAATTACTCTTGGGAATCTGAACTTCCCCATAGTTTCTCAAATGAGTCTAAGAGCAGCTTCTTCTCTCTGTAATGCTCATTTCTTTGTAATAGTTATTTATAGATCCATAACCAATTTCTCTGAAAAATAAGAACTCATTTTTGGTATTCTCTGAGGTTGCAAATACCACACATGGTATATAATATGAAAGGAAAGCTCAGAGAAAGATAACTTTGCATCTTGAAAAAAGTTTCCATCAAAATTGTTTATGAAAATTAATAAATCTTTAGGGATTTAAGAAGGCAGAATAATTTTAGGATTATGGTAACTACGGACTGTCTCAGAAGAAAATAGAGAGATTATGTTATTTATATTTATGCATCGAATATCTGCTTAATAATTCACAGTTTCCACCCTAGGAGATGAGGAATTTCTCTTCGCCTTCTTTCTGGGTGCCTGCTTCACAGATTCACATTGTTTACCGAACTCCAGACATGCTTGATTAGAACAGAGTGTTGCCTGTCTGTAGAGTCTGAAGCAAAAACATTGGAAACATTGTTTTATGTCTTGGGGAAGATATGCGTTTTTAGTGAAATTTCTGATGCAGTTGTAACTTCCTAATCTGTCATACAAATGTTTGCAATGTCATAGCCATGCACTTTCCTCTGAGATGTTACAATCCCGTCTTTAGTCAACTCAGAGGATTTGCTGGGGAAATCAATGAGTAGTTTTGAGTTGAAAGTCTAAGATCACTTCTATCTCAGATTCTGTTTTCAGAAGCTTCCCCTAATATGCCTGAAAAAGAAACCTGCAAAATTGAAGTTTAAATATAGGATATATTTAACAAACTAATAGAAAAATAAAAATAAATCCACTTGACTTGATGAATCCTGTGTATTAGCTGGAAACTGCCATTTGCCAAGAAATGATTTAGCTTGGTGAAATGTATTTTGCAGCTAATCCTTTAATGTCTGTTTTACATATTACCCTTCCCACTGTTAATATTGAACAATGTTGTCAGCTAGTAATTTTATGCCCTATATTTCAAATTGCTATTAGGAAGCCACATAAATAACAATTTTCAACTGCTCATTTATAATACCATGAGGCATTTCTTACCATGGGATAAAGTAACAGTGGATTTAAAAAACTACTTTGGGGATAAAGCTACAGGCAAACCATGATGCGGATCTGTAGCAACAAAGCCTATGAGGCAAACTGAAGTAATAAGTTGGAAACCCTGACAATTCACAACTTAGTATTAACTATCAAGGGAAGTGAGACAATGGGCTTTCATTGAACATTCAGCCAGAGATTGCATTTATGTAATACATCTTCACAAATGTTTTAAAATGAATGGGACTCCAGCAACATGTCCTATTAAAACCAGGACGTTGAGCTGTAAAATACAGATGAGTGCACATCACGAAAGTCATTTTCATCAACACTCTGATCTCTTTATTCTCCCAGCCCCCGTGCAGCGGAATACTGTGAGAGTCAATATTGCAGGCTGTGAAGGTCCCAATGATTATGTAATCTCTCAAACTCTGAATTTCATTTGTTCTAATCTTTCCTTTAATAATGTAAGTAAGTACCCATCTTATAAATAATTCTACATTTTTTTTTTTTTTTTTTGGTTTTCCAAAACACTGACATGGCATTTTCCCTTCTTTGGAGGTTATCTTCCAAAGTGGAGTGATAATCGTTTGATATTAATGTCTCCTCATTGTAGTTACAAGAGCAGAGCCCACGTATGGTTTCTTGCTGACCATCTGGATAACATATGGAACCCTTTGTTGTCACAGGAGGAGTCACTGCCTGTCTTCAGGATTACCAGTTATGGATCTCTGGAGTGCTAGTGGCTCTTTTCTAGCATGCAGCATAATTGAGGTCCCTGGACTGACCCCCTACGTCCCCAGCCACCCCTTTTAGGAAGAAGCATACCGAGAAGGCATCAAAGCTGTGTGAATATCCATTGTGAGCCGGGCGCGGTGGCTCAAGCCTGTAATCCCAGCACTTTGGGAGGCTGAGACGGGCGGATCACGAGGTCAGGAGATCCAGACCATCCTGGCTAACACGGTGAAACCCCGTCTCTAATAAAAATACAAAAAAAAAAACTGGCCGGGCGAGGTGGCGGGCGCCTGTAGTCCCAGCTACTCCGGAGGCTGAGGCAGGAGAATGGCGTAAACTCGGGAGGCGGAGCTTGCAGTGAGCTGAGATCCGGCCACTGCACTCCAGCCCGGGCGACAGAGCGAGACTCCGTCTCAAAAAAAAAAAAAAGAATATCCATTGTGTCTATATTTCTTCCCAGAGACCCATCTGCAGTCTCTTCCTCTAGACCTTTCCTTTCTGTGCATAGATAAGAGTAATGGAGGCCCACAGCCAAGGCCAGCATTGGGAAAAGTGTGGGGTAGACAAAGGAGTAGAGGAAAACATGTATTTTGGAGAAAGTGATGGAATCAGATCCTAACTCAGCTACTTACTTGCTCACTGTGTGACTTGACCTAAGTTCCTGATTGCTGAGATGTGTCTCTCATCATTCTCCTCTTGAACTTGCCTCTGTGGTCTTGCTGAACTTTTTGCAGAAAATGTCATATTCTCTCTCTTCTCTGGCCCTTTTCATATGCTCTTCTCAGAAAGACCTTTCTTTCTTTTTTGACCCCCGCTTTGGCCTGAATGTTTGTATCTTCCCCCAAATTCATATGTTGAAATCTTAACCCCCAAGGTGATGGCATTAGGAGGCAGGGACTTTGGGAAGCTATTAGATCATGAGCATGAGAGCTCTTATGAATGGGACAGTGCCGTTATAAAAGAGTCCTCAGAAAGCTGCCTTGTCCTTTTTACCACATGAGGATACAGTGAGAATGCGCCATCTATGAACCAGAAAATAGGCCCTCCCCAGACACTGGATCTGCTGGCACCTTGATCTTGGACTTCACAGCCTCCAAAACTGCAAGAAATACATTTCTATTGTTTATGAGCCACCCACTTTGTGGTACTTTGTTTTACCAATTGAAAAGACTAAGACAGCCCCCTCTCCTGAGTAATCATTTCTCCATAGCATCTCTTAGCTGTGCTAAGACTTAGCTACAGCTTCCCTAGGAGAACCCCCGGAACCCCTCTGCTGAGGGTTCCCACAGCATACTATGTTGCAGGTGCCTGCTCAGCCTGTCCCATGAGCACCTTGATGCAGGGAGTGTGCTTGTTCATCATTGTACCCCAACATTCAAACATGGGTAAGACAATATAGTGGCAGAGAATGAGGTGCCATGGGGGCAGCCCTTAAGTTCATGTCCAGGTTCAAATCCTTGGCTTGATAGTTACTTAGCCCCTCTTGTCTCTCAGTTTTCTCATTTGAAAAATGGAGTTGATAAGAGTTTCTACCTCACAAAGTGACCATAAGGATAAAATAAGGAAAAAGAATGCATATCACCTTCATCACGGCAGATGGGAGGCAGGACTAGATTGCAGCTCTAGACAGAGCAGCATGTGGAGGCTCACATTATGAATTTTAGCCCCAAACCGACTGCAAGAACAAACCAGCAATCCCGAGAGGACTCACAGACCCTGCAAAGGAAGCCACTGCTCCTGCAGGACCCAGGAGATGCCCCAAATACTGTGAGTGTCCCAACTGCGGAAGTGGGAAAGCGAGACCCTCCTCTCCCAAACACACACCCCCACTGGAGAAGCTGAAGGTCTGTTTGTGGGAGAAGTTTCTGACTTTACCTGGAGCTGAGTCAGTTTAGAGAGCTGAGCGAAATACAGGGGTCGAAGAAGCAGCAGAAAGGCCCTGGGAGCTTGCTATGTCCCTTAACAGCACATTTCTGCATGGCACCACAGGGATCCATCAGGAGGGTGGCCAGAGGAGCAGGGGGTGAAACTCCACAGGAAGAAGGAAATCTCTAGCTGAACTTTGTAACAATTTGAACAGGGCCAGACGCCTCCTGGCCAGAACTCAGAGGAGGGTGCAGATCTGGTGTGCAGGGGAAGAACCAAGCCTTCTTTCTTTCTCAGCTGGAAGGTGGGTAGCCTGGGGCAAGTTTTCAAGCCTGTCTCACCTTCTGCCTGGAAACAGACTCAGGGCTGTTGAAGTGGCGGGGGCAGGGTGAGAGGGAGCATGGTCGGAGTGAGACCCGCCCTTTGGTTTGCGTGGAAGCTGGGTGAGTCCTGTAACTGCCAGCTTTCCCCCACTTCCCTGACAACCTTCATGACTCAGCAGAGGCAGCCATAATCCTCCTAGGCACACAACTCCAGTGACCTGGGATTCTCGCCCCCATCCCCTACAGCAGGGGCAGTAAGATACACCCAAGGAGAGTCTGAGCTCAGATGTGCCTAGCCCCATCCCCACCTGATGGTCCTTCCCTGTCCACCCTGGTAGCAGAAGACAGAAGGTACATAATCTTGGGAGTTATAGAGCCCTGCCCACCGCTGGTCCCTTTCCACACTAATATGGCTGATGCTTTCTGGAAAGTGCCACCTCCTAGGAGGAGGTCAACCAACATAAAAATCGAACATTAAACCACCAAAGCTAAGGACCCTCATGGAGTCCACTGCACTCCCCTGCCGCCTCCGCCAGAATAGGTGCTAGTATCCACGGCTGAGAGACCCATAGACATTTCACTTACAGGACTCTGTGCAGACAACCCCCAGTACCCGCCTGGAGCCAGGTAGACTCACTGGGTGGCTAGACCTGGAAGAGAGACAATAATCACTGCAGTTCACTGCAGTTTGGCTTACAGGAAGCCACATCCATAGGAAAAGTGGGAGAATACTACATCAAGGGAATACCCATGGGACAAAAGAATCTGAACAACAGCCTTCAGCCCTAGACGTTCCCTCTGACAGAGCCCACCCAAATGAGAAGAAACCAGAAAACCAAATCTGCTAATATGACAAAACAAGGCTCTTTAACACCCTCCAAAACAATCGCATTAGTATACCAGCAATGGATCCAAACCAAGAAGATACCCCTGATTTACCTGAAAAAGAATTTAGGAGGTTAGTTATTAAGCTAATCAGGGTGGGACCAGAGAAGGCAAAGCCTAATGCAAGGAAATTCAAAAATGAATACGAGAAGCGAAGGGAGAAGGAAATAGATAGCTTGAAAAACAATCAAAAATTCAGGAAACTTTGGAAACACTTTTAGAAATACAAAATGCTCTGGAAGTCTTAGCAATAGAATTGAAAAAGTAGAAAGAAGAAATTCAGAGCTTGAGGACAAGGTCTTCAAATTAACTGAATCCAGCAAAGACAATGAAAAAAAGAATAAGAAAATATGAACAAAGCTGCCAAGAAGTCTGGGATTATGTTAAACAACCAAACATAAGCATAATCGGTGTTCCTGAGGAAGAAGAGAATTCTAAGAGCTTGGAAACATATTTGGGGAAATAATCCAGGAAAACTTCCCCGGCCTCACTAGAGACCTAGACATCCAAATACAAGAAGCACAAAGAACACCTGTGAAATTCATCACACAATGATCTTTGCCTAGGCACGTTGTCATCAGGCTATGCAAAGTTAAGATGAAGGAAAGAATCTTAAGAGCTCTGAGACAGAAGCACCAGGTAACCTATAAAGGGAAACCTATCAGATTAACAGCAGATTTCTCAGCAGAAACCCTACAAGCTAGAAGGGATTGGGACCCTATCTTCAGCCTCTTCAAATCAAATTTTCAGCCAAGAATTTTGTATACAGTGAAACTAAGCATTATAGATGAAGGAAAGATATAGTATTTTTCAGACAAACAAATGCTGAGATAATTCGCCATCACCAAGCCACCACTATAAGAGCTGCTAAAAAGAGCTCTAAATCTTGAAACAAATCCTGGAAACGCGTCAAAACAGAACCTCTTTAAAGCATAAATCACACAGGACTTATAAAACAAAATACAAGTTTAAAAGCAAAAACAACAAACAAACAAACAAAAAAAAACAAGTACACAGGCAACAAGGAGCCCAATGAATGCAATGGTACCTCACATTTCAATACTAACATTGAATGTAAATGGCCTAAATGCTCCACTTAAAAGACAGAGAACCACAGAATGGATAAGAACTCACCAACCAACCATCTGCTGCCTTCAGGAGACTCACCTAACGCATAAGAACTCACATAAACTTAAAGGGATGGAAAAGGGCATTTCATCCAAATGGACACCAAAAGTGAGCAGGAGTAGCTATTATTAGATCAGGCAAAACAAACTTTAAAGCAACAGCAGTGAAAAGAGACAGAGACATTATATAATGGTAACGACCTTGTCTGACAGGAAAATATCACAATCCTAAACATATATGCATGTAACACTGGAGCTCCCAAATTCATAAAACAATTACTAATAGACCTAAGAAATGAGATAGACAGCAACCCAATAATAGTAGGGGACTTCAATACTCCACTGACAGCACTAGACAGGTCATCAAGACAGAAAGTCCACAAAGAAACAATGGATGTAAACTATACCTTGGAATAAATGGACTTAACAGATTTATACAGAACATTTCATTCAACAACCACAGAATACATGTTCTATTCAATAGTGAATGAAACTTTCTCCAAGATAGACCACATGATAGGCCATAAAACGAGTGTCAATAAATTTAAGAAAATTGAAATTATATCAGGCACTCTTTCAGACCACAGTGGAATAAAACTGGAATTCAACTCCAAAAGGAACCTGCAAAACCATGCAAATACACAGAAATGGTATAGCCTGCTCCTGAGTGAGCATTGGGTCAAAAACGAAATCAAGATGGAAATAAAAATTCTTTGAACTGAATGACAATAACGACAAAATCTATCAAAACCTTGGGGATACAGCAAAGGCAGTGCTAAGAGGAAATTTCATAGCCCTACATGCCTACATCAAAAAGACTGAAAGAACACAAACTGATACTCTAAGGTCACACCTCAAGGAACTAGGGAAACAAGAACAAATCAAACTCAAACTCAGCAGTAGAAAGGAAATAACCAAGATCAGAGCAGAACTAAATGAAATTGAAACAAAAAAATACAAAAGATAAAAAGATAAATGAAACAAAAAACCGGTTCTTTGAAAAGATAAATAAAAAGATAAACAAAAAACTGGTTCTTTGAAAAGATAAATAAAATTGATAGACCATTAGCAAGATTACCGAAAAAAGAAGAGAGAAAATCCAGATAACCTTACTAGGAAACAAAACAGGAGACATTACAACTGACACTACTGAAATACAAAAGATCAGTGAAGGCTACTATGAACACCTTTGTGCACATAAACTAGAAAACCTAAAAGAGATGGATAAATTCTTGGAAAAATACATCCCTCTTAGCTTAAACCGGAAAGAATTAGATACCCTGAACAGACCATTAACAAGCAGTGAGATTGAAGTGGTAATTTAAAAATTACCAACAACAAAAATAGTTCAGGACCAGGTGGATTCAGAGCAGAATTCTAACTGACATTCAAAGAATTGGTGCCAATCCTTTTGACAGTATTCCACAAGAAACAGAAAGAAGGAACCTTTCCTAATTCATTATATGAAGCCAGCATCACCCTAATACCAAAACCAGGAAAGGATATAACCAAAAAAGAAAACTACAGACCAATATCCTTGATGAACATAGATATGCTAAAATTTTTAGCAAAATACTAGCTAACCGAATCCAACAACAGAACAAAAAAATGATTCACCATGTTCAAGTGGGTTTTATACCGGGAATGCAGGGATGGTTTAACATACACAAGTCAATAAATGTGATACACCGCATAAACAGAATTAAAAACAAAAATCACATGATCATCTCAATAGATGCAGTAAAAGCATTTAGCAAAATCTAGCATCCCTTTATGATTAAAACTCTTAGCAAAATCAGCATATAAGGGACATACCTTTATGTAATAAAAGCCATCTATGACCATCCCACAGCCAACATAATACTGAATGGGGGAAAGTTGAAATCATTCCCTCTAAGAACCAGCACAAGACAAGGATGCCCACTCTCACCACTCCTCTTCAACATAGTGCTGGAAATCCTAGCCAGAGCAATCAGACAAGAGAAAGAAATAAAGGACATCCAAATTGGTAAAAAGGAAGTCAGACTGTCACTGTTTGCTGATGATATGATCATTTACCTTGAAAACCCTAAGGACTCCTCCAGAAAGCTCCTAGAACTGATAAAAGAATTCAGCAAAGTTTCCAGATACAAGATTAATGTACACAAATGAGTAGCTCTTTTATACACCAACAGCAACCAAGTGGAGAATCAGATCAAGAGCTCAACCCCTTTTACAATCGCTGCAAAAAAATTAAATACTTAGGAATATACCTAACTAAGGAGTCAAAAGGCCTCCACAAGGGAAACTACAAAACACTGTTGAAAGAAATCATGGATGACACAAACAAATGGAAACACATCCCATGCTCATGGATAAGTAGAATCAATATTGTAAAAGTGACCATACTACCAAAAGCAATCTACAAATTCAGTGCAATCCCCATCAAAATACCACCATCACTCTTCACAGAATTAGAAAAAAACAATTCTAAAATTCATATGGAACCCAAAAAAGAGCCTGCATAGCCAAAGCAAGACTAAACAAAAAGAACAAATCTGGAGGCATCACACTACTCAATTTCAAACTATACTATAAGGCCATAGTCACTAAAACAACATGGCACTGGTATAAAAATAGGCACATAGACCAAAGGAACAGTTTAGAGAACCCAGAAATAAACCCAAATACTTACAGCTAAGTGATCTTAAAGCAAACAAAAACATAAAGTGGGGAAAAGACACCCTTTTCAACAGATGGTGCTGGGATAATTGGCTAGCCGCATGTAGGAGAATAAAACTGGATCCTTATCACTCACCTCATACAAAAATCAACTCAAGATGAATTAAGGACCTGAAACTATAAAAAGTCTAGAAGATAACATTGGAAAGCCCCTTCTAGACATTGGCTTAGGCAAGTATTTCATGACCCAGAACCCAAAAGCAAATGCAATAACAACGAAGATAAATAGCTGGGACCTAATTAAACTAAAGAGCTTTTGCACAGCAAAAGGAACAGTCAGCAGAGTGAACAGACAACCCACAGACTGGGAGAAAATCTTTGCAATCTATACATCTGACAGAGGACTAATATCCGGAATCTGCAATGAACTCAAATAAATCAGTAAGAATAAAACAATCCCCTCAAAAAGTGGGCTAAGGACATGAATAGAAAATTCTCAAAAGAAGATATACAAATGGCCAACAAACATGTGAAAAAATGCTCAATATCACTAATGATCAGGGAAATGGAAATCAAAACCACAATGCAATACCACCTTACTCCTTCAAGAATGGCCATAATGAAAAAAACAGTAGATGTCAGAGTGGATGTGGTGAAGAGGGAACACTTCTACGCTGCTGATGGAAATGTAAACTAGTACAACCACTATGGAAAACAGTGTGGAGATTCTTTAAAGAACTAAAAGTAGGGCCAGGCGCGGTGGCTCACACCTGTAATCCCAGCACTTGGGGAGGCTGAGGTGGGTGGATCACGAGATCAGGAGATTGAGACCATTCTGGCTAACATGATGAAACCCCATCTCCACTAAAAATACAAAAAATTTAGCTGGGCATGGTGGCGGGTGCCTATAGTCCCAGCTGCACGGGAGGCTGAGGCAGGACAATGGCGTGAACCCGGGAGATGGAGCTTGCAGTGAGCCAAGATCACGCCACTGCACTCCGGCCTGGGAGACAGTGAGACTCCGTTGCAGCAAAATAAAAAAAAAAGAAAGAAAGAAAGAACTAAAAGTAGAACTACTATTTGATCCAGCAGTGCCACTACTGGGTATCTACCCAGAGGAAAACAAATCATTATTCGAAAAAGATACTTGCACACACATTTATAGCACAGTTCACAACTGGAAAATCATGGAACCAACCCAAATGCCCATTAGTCAATGAGTGGAGGAAGAAACTGTGGTATATATACACAATGGAATACTACACAGCCATGAAAAGGAATGAACTAACAGCATCTGCAGTGACCTGGATGAGATTGGAGACTATTATTATAAGTGAAATAACTCACGAATGGAAAACCAAACACCCTGTGTTCTCACTGATATGTGGGAGCTAAGCTATGAGGATGCAAAACACAAGAATGATAGAATAGAGTTTGAAGACTTGGCAGGAAGAGTGGGAAGGGAGCAAGGGGTAAAAGATGACAAATATGGTGCAGTGTATACTGCTTGGGTGATGAGTGCACCAAATTCTCAGAAATCACCACTAAAGAACTTACTTATGTAACCAAATACCACCTGTACCTCAATATGGAAAATTAAAAATAAAACAAAATATTGAATTAAATTTTTTAAAAATAGTAATAATGTAAACACTTAACACAAGACCTAGCCTGCAAGTGAGCACTCCATAAATGTTCAATGTTTTTTGGCATAGTTTTATTTTTTCAGTTAGGTCCAAATTTACATATGGAATTATGCTTCCATGGAAAGAATGTAGAGATCTAAAAAGCAAATGAAATTGACAATACCAATCAAATACCGATAGTAATAACAATGGAATAATAATAATAAGGAAAGCGTGATTTTGAGTAAATGAATGAATGATGTTTAAGTCTAGCAAACAAAGATATCACATTGTATTTAGAGGTAATTATTTTTTAATTCTATGCAGTTCATTTTACTGTCTGATTAATTGTTATTGTTATTTTAATAAGTTGTCTATAGCAAACCATCATTAACCAGATTTAACTGGGTAGAATTAAGAGCATGAACTCTGCACTCAGACTGTCCAGGATTCAGATACTCTTTATGTGACATTCGGCAAGATTTTTTTAGCTCTGTATGTCAGTTTTTTCACCTGTAAGACAGGTATGGTAGTTCTTACTGTAGATTGTAATGAGGATTTAAAAGGATAACATATGTGAAACACATATTTAGTGCTAAAAAGAGCTCAATAAGTGTTCACAGATATTATTGTTGCTGTTATTATTATTATTTCCTTCCCAATTATCTGCCTCTAAAGCAGAACCTGGGAAGGAAAATCACCAAGGCAACATAATTCACTTGATGGGAGTTGCTCAAATTGTGGGCTTAACATGTAGGCAGAAATAAGCTACTTCCATAGGATTTGCCTCGTAAAAGATAGCAATGATGGTATCACGTCCCTTCCTTCGTAGAAAAAGCAAGCAGAATGTGATAGGAAGAGCTTGGACTTAGAAGGAAGCAGGTCTGGGACAGAATCCTGGCTCTCCTGCTTCCTGAAATATATGTAGCATTGTGACTTCAGATGCCTTTCTTCGCTTCTGTCATCTTGGGTTCTTCATCTCTAAAAACTAAGATGACAGCTTCTTCCACACAGTAGTATGAAGATTCATGAGATTAGAATAGGGGAGGACTTCACAGAGTGTCTCTTCCCCCCACAGGGGAGGCAGTAATTCATTTCTTCCTAATAAGTGATACGTTGAACTCTAGTGACCGTAAGTGGAACTTCCGATAGGTCTGGTAAAAATAGATCAAATTTTGGGGTTTTTTTCCCCCACTAATTAATCCTTTCAGTTTGGTGAAATCAGAGGGAAAAAATGTGTTCCCCCACATGTAAAAGGCAAAATCTTCAGAAAGTCAGAACTTTTCAAAAATAAAGCTTGATTAAAAATGTAAAATGCAGTGTAGATAATTTTACAAAACAGCGGGGGCAATTGGAAAGCACTTATTAAAGTACCTGTTAAAGTAATTAGTGATGAAAATGGAAATTTCAGGGCACTTCTGTGTCTCTTAGATCCCAGAATAGGCTCAGGCTGTGCTGAATCACTTCCTCCCTTAGATCATATTCACAGAAGAAGACAAAAGGGAAGCTTCAGAGACTCAGGCTTGGCAAGCAAATGCGAGTCACTCTTCAGCTGTCCTCCTGCCAACAGGTCTGACTGGCCTGCCATGGGAGCCTTAACCTTCTGTCCTTTTTCTCAACATTCTGTCACTTTGCTGTTAGGTCTGAAATATTTCTGATTTTTTTTTTTTTTTTTTTTTTGTAAAGGCTTCAAACCAAGAGATTTGGGAGCTCTGCAGGAAGAGCTAAGTTCCTATTGCACAGAATATTCTCTTACATATCCTTAACTGTGTGGTGAATACACTGGACTCCACCATCTCTAGCTGCATGGCACCCTGACTCTACTGTGATCTTGTTTGCATGTTCTGCCTTAAGAATTCTTGTATTTTTTTCTCCTTTGTGTGCTTGGTCTGCTCACGGATATTGTCAACTCTGTTAATGAGCTTCCTTGAGTCTCTCATAGCTCATAGTCATGACTCTGCACATAGTAGATGCTTCATAAAGCATAAAGCATAAATTAGTGTTGGACTAATTAGAGTGGAGGCTCTTGAGGGCAAGGTCTGCTGTTTTCATCATCATCCATTCTCCCACTGGTGCTCACCCTGTGGGCCTCGGGGCACTGTTAATGGAATTGCAACAGATAAGGATTGGTATGAGATGCTCTGGTCATCAGTCTAAGTTGCAGAGACCATGAATAAACTTTCTAATCACCAAACCAAATGCTGCTCCCTTAGGTAGCCACTGGATAATCAGGCTGTCATGGAAGTGGGGACCCTTGAAGAAGGTTTTGAATATAGCTTTGGAATAATTGTTTCAAAAATATTTTATAATCTTGGGTCCTGGAGAAGTAGAAAAGAGATAGAGCCATATCATTTGCCAAGACACCATCCAGAGCAAAACAGAATGCACTCGGGGCAGCTAAACGTTGATATGCAAGGCAAGTCCAAAGGTTGTCAGGGAAAATAATAATTGCAACAAGGACTGTAGCAGGTGGCTAAAAAAAAATTAGCTGTAAAACTTTCAGACACTGAAGTGAGATCAAATTATGATGGACATTTTTTTAAAGGGTCTCTAGAAGAACATTCGGAAGGCACACTGTCACGTCAGCAGGAAGGCTGAATGCAGATACTATGTTTTATCTTTGTAGCCCAAAATGGAAATAATGGCATAATTAATTAAACATCAGCTTTTATCCAAAAAGATTTTGTCCTGGTCTCAAATTTTTGTGAATCTAAGAAATGACCATATAATACTCAGTTATATAATATGCAGTTATGTAATATTCAGTTTTATAATAAATTCTTAATGGAATAGAATGAAACTTGTGAAATGTGAACCTAGGGATCTGCCACAATCTCTCTTGATGGGATTCTGGAGGGACTGATGAAAAATCACACTTCTGAGTGTGGCAAAAATGTAAGTCTAGTATGTGAGTAAGGCAAAACTTTGGGGTTTTTATGGAAGATCATTTGGCTTCCACAGAAAAATTATTTTCATCAGGCTCCAAGCTGTTTTAGAAAATTTCCTGGAACTTCCTTTTGGAAATCCTTATGCATACCTGTGAAATTGCCTTATTACCCAACAGAAGGAACAAAGCTTATTTACCTGAGTATGTCTATTCAGGGTCATATTTAAAATGCTTCTCTTAAACATGCACCAAATCCTCTAGAAAGCTGAACTTAACAGGAAATCAGAGGAAGTTAGCAATATCAAAAGATACTCAGGAGATTTCATAAGAACTCACTCCAGGTTTGCTTCCCTTGTGTTGGGCCTAAAGGGCATCAAACCCTGGGCCCAGAGCCCACCTAGGACAGAGTTGAGGGAGCAGAAATGGGGCTCTAGGAAGCTTTCTAGAAACTGTGAGGTGAGAACAGCTCTCCAAAGTGGAGACGATTTGAAAACAAAACTAAAGCTGAAAAAGTAGTAAGTTATTTATCCAAGAAATCAACCCAACATCCGGGCCACTAGATTTGAGGGAGGGTGATCCCTAAACGTGGCCAGGTCCAAATAAGCAGCCAGCCAAGTTGACAAGGCTCAGCAGAACCCAGAGAGACAGTGGGCTAGAGCAGGTGAGGACTCACCGAGATGGGGAGAGGCCAGGGCAGCTGTTGGCGTCCCTTCTCTCGCGTCAGGTGCTGAACAGTTAAAACTTCTCTTTTGTGCAGATATTTGGCTTTTAATAGTTGGAGGGACTGGGTTCGGTGGTTCATGCCTGTAATCCCAGCACTTTGGGAGTCTGAGGCAGGTGGGTCACCTGAGGTCAGGAGTTCGAGACCAGCCTGGCCAACATGGTGAAACCCTGTCTTTACTAAATAGCCAGGTGTGGTGGTGCATGCCTGTAATCCCAGCCACTCGGGAGGCTGAGGCAGAATCACTTGAACCCAGGAGACAGAGGTTGCAGTGAGCCAAGATCACGCCATTGCACTCCAGCCTGGGTGACAGAGTGAGACTCTTGTCTCAAAAAAAAAAAAAGAGGGGAGACTAATTATATGCATGATTATGGTGGTAGATGAATTCTCTCACCAAATCTGAATGAAGAGAAGAGAACCATGGTGAAATGATCCCTTTTGTACTTTCCTCTCTACTTCGAAAGCTGAGTTAATAACTTCTAAAATCCTGACATGAAAAATTTCATACCTTCCTTTTCAACCTTCAGGAAGTACATCAGTAAATGCAAAAGCTGCTCACCAATCTATTTTACTTGATTTGTCCAGCATGGTTTCTTGTGTTGCACAGATTTCTTAGATGAGCTATTTTTTTAACCTCAACTTGCATCAATAAATAAGGACTCAGTGTCTTCCTGGCCTTAGCAATCACTGCCTTAAAATTAAGACATCACCGTGGTGCTGAGTAAAAATCTAGAGGCAGAATTCTATCAAGTGCAACAAGCCTTCACTGAGCATCTGAGGAACTGAGGAAAATGAAATGGAAAACTCTGGCCCTCCAGCCCAGCTCTGAAAGGCTCAAATGCACCTCAGTCTCCAGTCTCTGCTGCCATCATTAACTAGAGAGCTGCAGAATCAGTCACTACCACCCTGAAGGGTCCACTCTACCTTCATCCGGCCAGATAAAGGACAGCCATTCCTTGGCACAGTCTGTTGAGGGGGATATGTCTCTGCCTTGAATTACAGATACAGAACTGCACAGAGAACATAAAACTGACTGACTGAAGGCAAGTGAACCCATCAAATATTACCCACCCAATGTGTGGTTCAGGCACTGACTGCCCTGGCATTGTCAGGTCCCCAAAGCTTAGCTTGATATTTTACACCTGTATGAGGCATGTGTTCTGTTATAAATTGTGACACATCTTAGATCTTCACATGATCTCCTAACCCCTGCCCTTGCATATAGTGACAGAAAGCAAATATCTTTCCTATGAAGCTAGAATCTTCAATGGGGGTGTCACCTTGGGCTGTTGATGTAGGCACTACATATCCATGTGTAAATACCTGTATATCGGTACATGTGTGTGCACATATGTACACATATGAACTATATAAATAGAAACATGCATATTTCTTTTTTTTTTTTTTTTTTTTTTTTGAGACGGAGTCTCCCTCTGCCGCCCAGGCTGGAGTACAGTGGCCCGATCTCAGCTCA
The DNA here is from genome assembly GCF_002776525.5 of Piliocolobus tephrosceles. Classification (NCBI taxonomy): domain Eukaryota; kingdom Metazoa; phylum Chordata; class Mammalia; order Primates; family Cercopithecidae; genus Piliocolobus; species Piliocolobus tephrosceles. The sequence continues at coordinate 16,719,396 of NC_045444.1, read as the reverse complement.
CTGCAAGCTACGCCTCCCAGGTTCCCGCCATTCTCCTGCCTCAGCCTCCCGAGTAGCTGGGACTACAGGCGCCTGCCACCTCGCCCGGCTAGTTTTTTGTATTTTTTAATAGAGACGGGGTTTCACCGGGTTAGCCAGGATGGTCTCAATCTCCTGACCTCGTGATCCGCCCATCTCGGCCTCCCAAAGTGCTGGGATTACAGGCTTGAGCCACCGTGCCCGGCCGAAACATGCATATTTCTTGAGTGGCTACCCTGTAGGCTGCAGAGAGAGATGTGTCAGCCAGGTCAATGTCAGCAATAACAACAAACTCCAAATGAATCATGGCCCAAATTCAGTATAAGTTGATATCTTCCTCGTGTCAGGTCCAAAAAGACTGTTCCTTTTCCCAGAGTAGCTTTCTTCCAGTTGAGAATTTAAGAAGCCAACTCCTTATACCTGGTTGGCTTCATCTTCAACAAGTGGCTTCCAAGGTTGCTGTGCTGAGTTGGCTGCATCAAGCCAGTGGGAGGATAAAGAGCGTGGAAGACTATTTGAGGGAGGTATTCCTGGGCCTGGCAAGAAAGGACAGATGTCACTTTTGCTCAGGCTCCATGACCTAGAACTAAACATGTCGTGTAGGCACACCTGACTGTAAAGGAGGCTGGGAAATGCAGGCCAGCCATGCATCCAGAAAGAAGAGGGCCGAGGTTTCCAAGGTTTTGTGACACCCAGCTCGTCCCTGCCACTGGGACAATGTAGAAATTAAGGGATTGGCCTGCATTTTCCTGGAGCTGATCGTCCTGTTAGGAAGATAGAACCTACACAGAGAACAACTCAGTAAGAGTGCACTTTGGATAAAGGACGGAAATGAGAGGCGGTCCGATCCCTCAAGGCAGGGAATCCACTGTGGGTTAGAGAGGATAGATGACTTTACAGGGAGGGCTTCAGTGTCGTCCTGAATACTGGACAGGATCTAGGGGCAGGAAGAGGAGAGTGTGCCATGGAAAAATGGACCAGAGATCAACTCAGATGGGGGAGGGGCACATTCCAGAGACTGAAGCCAGTCTGACAGGGAGGGTTAGACCATCACCGTCAAAGGAAGCATCTGAGTAAAAAGATCCCTCGCTTACCTCTGGTTTGAAAATGTGTGAAATTAGAAGTCTCTATCTCTGAAACCCAGTTGCATCTCAGTTACTGACACAGTGTGACAGATGACGCAAGGCCTATTTCAAACCTATACTGAGTAGTCCTGCTACTTTTCATGTATGAAAAGTATGTCTAACTCCAGAATTCACTGGGAGTTGCAGATTAAAGGTAGGAAGTTTAAAGTATTTCAGATGAGATTTTATTCAGATGAACACTAACAGTAAATATGAACTGTACATGGGTATGTGATGGAGAATTTGCCCTCTAAGGTGGGGAGCTCCTCTTAAGAGATCATGGCCTTCTTATGTCAGTTACGCTCTTTTTGACAGTGACTTAATTAAATTTCTCATGTATACATTCTACCTATTTTTCACTGAAGCACAGGTAATATCATATCAGTATAAAAAGTGATGCTATATACACACACGCCTGTGTATTATATATATGATGAAAATATAAGTCTATTATACAAATTCTTATCATAAGAAATGTAGTCTCTATGGGGTTGTGTGCTTTCATAGTTATTTAAGGGAAGTTGGGTGAAGTTGTGTGATATTTACCTATCATTTCCTTGCCTATAGCCTTAACAAAAAAGTAGATTTTATTATGCTTGAGACGATAGGTAATCCATTTACCCTGATTGGATCATTATACATTGTATACCTGAATTAAAACATCACATACACCCCCATAAATATAAACAACTATTATATACCTATAATAATTAAAAATTTTTAGACATAAAATAATAATTAAAAATATAAATTGTTTTTTAAAAATGTAAACAGATTTTTTCTAAGTCAATTTTTATTTGCCTTATATGTATGAAAACTGTAACAATGAATGATTCATTTGTGCCTTATTATCTGAGAGATTACCTACCATCAACTGTCAGGTATAACAATAAACTAACCTGTGTGAATTTCAGCATATTATCCTATTTGTTTTCCCTTCTTACTATGATAGTGCCTCTCTCTACCTGTGGTGGTGGGTTAAATAGCCACTTCTATCTTTATTTTTTCTGAAAATACACACTTATTGATGCCTATAATTCTGTCATTGGATGTTGTGACTTTGTTAGGAATTTTATTTAACTTCACTTTTTATTTTAGATTCATGGGGCACATGTGCAGCATGATGCTGGGTTTTGGATGCAGGTCCCTTCACTCAGGTAGTGAGCATAGTACCCACTAAGTAGTTTTTCAACCCATTCCCCCCTTTCTTTTTCCCCATCTGTTAGTCTGCAGGGTCTGTTGTTCCCATGTTTATGTCCACGTGTGCTCAGTGTCTAGCTTCCACTTGTAAGTGAGAATATGCAGTATTTGGTTTTCTGTTTCTGAATTAATTCACATAGGATTATGGCCTCCTCTAGCTGGATTCGTGTTGCTGCAGAGGACATGATTTCATTCTTCTTTATGGCTGTATTCTGTGGTATATATGTACCGTATTTCTTTATCCAATCCACTACTTACTGGCACCTAGGTTGATTCCATGTCTTTGCTACTGTAAATAGCATGGCAATGAACATGTGTGTGCTTGTATCTTTTTGGTAGAATGATTGATTTTCCCTTGGGTACGTACCTAGTAATGGACTGATGAATCAAATGGTAGCTGTGGTTTAAGTTTTTCCATCTTTCTTTAGCAGATGAGGGATCTGAGACTAAGAGGTTCAGTTACATTCCTGAGATCCTGTAGAACATGTACCTTCAACAGGGCTAGAACTCAGGTCTCCTGGCCCTTGCCCCAGGACCTCTCCTTTCTCCCATGCAGACCCTCCCTATTTCAGTGAAGGGAAGGGACCCATTTGGATAAAAGCCACTGAAACAGCCTTGAGGAGGGCGGGTTTTTAGATGCTTATATGCATGCAGTAGGTGAAAGTGTGACATCACGTATCTGAGAAGTAATAATGAAGTGCATTCATGAACTGAATAAGTCAGATAGCTAATCCATTGAGGCCTCTTCTCTCAAATCACATGATATACCACTCAAAATCATTTCTTTTGTTGAATGTCATTTCCCATAACTTCTGGTCCTGTTTGCATATTGATAAATGTACTCTTAGGTCTCACAACATTGTAATTCTTTTGGCACTCTCTCAATCTTTAAAACTTATATATGGGTGAGTCAAATATAAAGACATCTTTTTGTTTATAGACTACAACAAGCACTAATGGGCTGCTTACTAAGTATGAGGTATTTTGTCAGGTCCCAGAGATTACAAGATGAGGATAAATTCTATCTTTGCCCCCAGGGATGTCAGATTCTAGAGCTTGAAGTTTATAGTATTAGGATTATAAAAACTGTCCAGAAACAATGTCATGGTTTTGGTTACCTATGGAGGTCTTAGCTCTGCTGGAGAAATTTGGATTTTCAAAGCAACAGGCAATCAGTTTAGAAATTATTTTCTTTGGGCCGGGCGCGGTGGCTCAAGCCTGTAATCCCAGCACTTTGGGAGGCCGAGACGGGCGGATCACGAGGTCAGAAGATTGAGACCATCCTGGCTAACACGGTGAAACTCCATCTCTACTAAAAAAATACAAAAAACTAGCCGGGCGAAGTGGCGGGCGCCTGTAGTCCCAGCTACTCGGGAGGCTGAGGCAGGAGAATGACGTAAACCCGGGAGGCGGAGCTTACAGTGAGCTGAGATCCCGCCACTGCACTCCAGCCCGGGCGACAGAGCAAGACCCCGTCTCCAAAAAAAAAAAAAAACAGAAATTATTTTCTTTTTTTGTGAAAGGACCTCCACAGACACACAAATGGAAGGTCCACTGAGAAGGAGAACTGGCCAACCCACAACAGCAAAATAAATACCTTTACCCTTGCAGGAGGATAGAATGCAGCCCTGTCACAGTGCCATCCTTCAGGAGGAGCTGCATACATGTTTGTTGAATAATCAACTAACCAAGTACTCAGGGCTCTCACGGAAGTTCAGCCTAAAGAGAGTCGAATGGGGAACAGAGAGAATGTGGCTCATTTTAGTGGAGTTTGTTGTCCCTGCTGACTACATGATAGATATGCTGGGACAGAGTGACCTGTGGGACAGCCCTGCCCTCTAAGATGATTCTAACATTGCTTAGTGGCAAAGAAGCAAAGGCATTTCTTAGATCAGCATCAGTGTGCAGCAGGGCCTCTCCAGGGAGAAAAAGGAGTAGAAAAAACTTTTCAGAAGTGAGAGAGGCATGCTTAGCCGCATTATTTACTTACTCAATTAGATTTTTTTTAGCATCTAGAGCCACAAAAGTTGTAACCAAGACAAGCCAGGCTATAAGTGCCATTTTCAAAATGTCATCAGCCTAGCAGAAACATTAGGCATAAATCACGAGTTTTATTGTATTTGCAATTAAACAGATCAAATTTAATGTCCACAGAAAAGCCTTAGTAATTAGTATCAAGATTAATACAGTGAAATGTCTCTGGCTTAGCAGGCCTCCCAAACAAAACTGAAATAAAGAATTCAGTATATAATTGAATAGCACGTGAATATTAATGTACAAAATCCTCAGAGTCCCCAGGTCCCCGATGCAATTATTTTCTATTCACATTAATTGTTCCTAACAGATGACATTAATGACTTTGAGTTAAAATGTGTCCAAGGGAAGATTTCACAAGATCAATGCTGTTTAGAAATAAGGTCACTTTTATAATTATCTGCTCAGATTTTAACCACTGCTCAACATAATAAGGTGAACTTGGTGATTGGTTTTCTTAATGTGAATATCAAATGTTAATTTTCATACTACCCAACAAATATATCAGAGTATTCATAGTTTTCTACTGCTTATTTTTTTAACTACTACTTATATTTTTCTACTACATATCTTCCAAGGCAGACTGACAGACTGTAAAAGCATGACTATTGTTTACAAAATGTAATTTGCATACACACATACATATACGTGTACGGAACACTGATAAACTAGAATAAACTTTTAAAAATTAGGACATGTATTATCTAATTTGGAAATGCCAACTCTTTTAAGATTTAACTGTCCAAGGCAGGATTTTGAAACAAGTAATTAAATTATCACTATTTAATGTTTCTGCTTGGTTTTGCCTAGAAACTTCACTCACGCCTCTTGGATCTTTCATCCGGAGATTTGCTTTCAGAGGTGGAAAGAAGCCGAAGTCTGACGCAGTCACGAACTGATGCTGAGCTGCACGTGAGTTTCCCAGTTGCCTTCAGAACACTTGTTTCGGTTGTTATTTTCTTTCCATCAAATATGATGTCACAAGCGAACCATAAAGCACATCCTTGAAGCATTATCAGGCAGATAAAAATACCTTCCTTTCTTGTGTTCTCTGAAATTCAATATCATGTCCCCCAGCTGATATAGTAAGCAGAAAGTGTCATTCTCCACAAAAATATCATAAATCTTGGTTTTGTCCCCAAGACACCTTTTTGGATATTGATTACATCTCAGAGTCTCTGAGAAATGGTCAAGGAGCTTTTTATTAAAACCCACATCCCATATTATTCATCCTACTTTTATGATATATTATGTATGAACTTTTAAAAATTCATGGGCTCTGCACTTTTTTTCTCTAGCTGGGGTTAGCTTTGTGCTTATTTGACAAAACTTTAACCAGCATGGCTTTTTAACTCTCACTGACATAAAAGGAGTAACTTGAAACAACACAATTGCCAAATAAATATATAATGAAAAATGTAAGGCTTAAAACAATGACATGAACATTTGTGGATAACTGTTTTTTTATTTTACTGAATAATTCTATCAGTGTAGATAGACCATTAAATGAAAATATTCTCAAGTTAGATTTGAATTGAATTTCAGTGGAATGTTGTCACTTTAAACATTTATAAAGACCTAATGGCATCCAATCTATAATATAGCCTTAAGGTCAGGAGTTTTTTGTTTGTTTGTTTTGTTTTGTTTTGAGAGGGAGTCTCACTCTGTTGCCTTGGCTGGAGTGCAATGGCGCCATCTCAGCTCACTGCAATCTCCGCCTCCTGGGTTCAAACGATTCTTCTGCCTCAGCCTCCTGAGTAGCCGGGATTACAGGTGCCCACCACCATGCCCAGCTAATTTTTGTATTTTTAGTAGAAAGGGGGGTTTCACCATGTTGGTCAGGCTGGTCTTGAACTCCTGACCTTGTGATCTGCCTGCCTCGGCCTCCCAAAGTGTTGGGATTACAGGCGTGAGCCACTGCACCCAGCCAGCTTCATTCTTTATGTCTATTTTTTAACTAAAATTGTAGATTTTCTACTGCATTTCTCGCAGTAAGAATGTTTAAAGTATATGAATCATTCAGGGTAGTAATCTAAAATAAACAATGAGGAAAATACACTTTGGATAGTGCAGAAGACAGGTTGTATTTTTGCCTGTTAAATCAACATAATTAAGATAATGTTGCAAGAGAAGCTAATACACATTTTTTATGAAGACTTTTAAGAAGAATCGCTATTACCGATGACAACTCGCTGGGATTCATGGGGTTCTGTGTATCTCTGGGAGCTCTGCTCATTGCCAGAGGGCTCACTTGGCATCATGGCATGATGGCTTGGACTTGGGCAGGGCATCAGAATGGTATATTGACAGGGCAACTTGGGCAAGGTATTAAAACCTCAATGCCTCAGTCTTCCCTTTTAGAAAATGAAGATAATGATATTTCTATTTCAGAGAGTTGTGGTGAGGATTAAATGAGATAACACAGGAAATGTGTGTACACAGTGCCTGCTAACAATATTGGAAAAATCATAAGATCTCTGTCCCTTTGGCCCTCTTCACTTCTCTTAATTTGTGGTACCATGCCACACCCACAGCAAACCACAGCAAAGGTAGAAATGACCACTGAGAAAGGGCTCTACTAATATGTCTCTCCAGAAGCCAGAAGCTCACATCAGTGATCTCTGGTAACAAAGTCCATCCACTTTTGGCTGTTGCCTAATGTAGTTACTACTTAGGCACCAGGCATCAGGAAATGATAGGATATCAGGAAGTGTAAAACAGGGTCCCGTAGGGAGACCATGAACTAACTGATGGCTTAGTTGAAGAGCCAAAACACATGTGTGTGTTTGTGTATGTGTGTATATATATATATAGTTGTTGTTGTTGAGATGAAATCTGAGTCTGTTGCCCAGGCTGGAGTATGGTGGTGTGATCTCAGCTCATTGCAATCTCCCCCTCCCTGGTTCGAGCAATTCCCCTGCCTCAGACTCCCAGGTAGCTGGGATTACAGGTGCATACTACCACACCTGGCTAATTTTTTTTGTATTTTTTAGTAGAGACGGGGTTTCACCATGTTGGCCAAACTGGTCTCGAACTCCTGACCTCAGGCAATCCACCCACCTCAGCCTCCCAAAGTGCTGGGATTACAGGTGTGAGCCACCGCACCCAGCCTCTGTCTCTCTCTCTCTCTATATGTGTGTGTATGTATATGTATGTATATATAGGTATATATACATATATATTTCATGTTTTATATATGTATATATTATATAATACATATAAATATATAATATATATTTATATATTACATAATACATATAAATATATATTTATATATGTTTTTATATATGTATATGTGTGTGTATATATGTATGTATATGTATAAATACATATATATATAAACATTTTTAATAATAGCAGCAAAACCCACGTAAAAGTCCCTAAGCATTAGCATTTGTCAGGGGCTGTTCAGTCGTCACAATGATCCCGTATAGTAGCTACTCTCATTATCTCCATTTACAAAAAAAGAAACTGAGTCACAGAGGAGTTCAGTAATTTTCCCAAGCTCAAAGAGCTAGCAAGTGAAAGCTAGAATTTAAACCTCATAAATGGCCTTGGAGTTCCAGTGCTCAACCACAGAGCAGTTATTCACTGGAGTAGATAATCCTATGTGACAATCACATGCTGATGAAGGAAACTGGAGGAAAAAAAGAGCTCACTTAGCAGCCAGGATGTCAGGGATTCTGCATCCCTTATTAAATTCAAACATTGATTTTCCAAGGTGTAGGAAGGTGGGAGAATTTCCCAGTAGAAAGGAGTGGCCGACTTCTCTTCTTTGCAAGGAATTACCCTGTAACCACCACTACACATACACGTACACAGACACTCTCCCTAATTCACGTGCCTGCCGGCAGGCAGACTCAACCATTCCTTTTGTCTGGCTTAGCACAGCCCATGTCAGACTGTGAGGTACCACAACATGCTGCTGGGGAACCCACACAAGAGACAGACTTCTTTGATAGCTTCTCCTAGAGGCTTGCTGCGCAAAGCACTGGTCACAGAATAGCAGCATTGAAACACCTGGGAACTTGTTAAAAATACTACATACATCTCAAGTCCTACCTCAGAATTACTGATTCAGAATCTGCATTTTAACAAGATCCCTTGGTGATTTAGTTCACATTAAAGTGTGAAAAGCCTATCTTAGAGGACACCTCTCTGCTTAAGCATCCTTGCCCCTGCCTGCTCCCACATGACATTCACAGGCCTTCTCCACCTCCCTCAAGCATCTGCCATCCTATCAGGGCATCTCAGCTGGGCGCAGTGGCTCACACCTGTATCCCAGCACTTTGAGTGGATCACCCACCTTATTTGGGGGTTCGAGACTAGCCTGACCAACATGGAGAAACCCTGTCCGTACTAAAAATACAAAATTAGCCAGGCATGGTGGCTCATGCCTATAATGCCAGCTACTTGGGAGGCTGAGGCAGGAGAATCACTTGAACCTGGGAGGCAAGGCAGAGGTTGTGGTGAGCCGAGATCATGCCATTGCACTCCAGCCTGGGCAACAAGAGCGAAACTCCATCTAAGAAAAAGAAAAAAGTCAGGGCATCTCAAGTTCAAGGCCAAGGGAGAAGCAGCAATTCCTTCTCACCCCAGCCCATCTTCTGAGTCCTAGTTTCCTGTCATCTTACGCAACATCTATACAGGAGGTGTACACATGGGCACGGGTGGGCAAGGCTGCTTATTCATTAAAAGAGACCTGGAAATTGAGTTGTAAAAATAGGTATAATTTTAATACATGTAGTAGGAAGAACAGAGAGAACTGCATGCAAGCCTCCCTCAATACATTGGGAGAAGGCAGAACATAAACTGTAACCAAAAGCCAGGCAGAGTGCAGAAAGGCAATTGGAGTTTGGATCTGGACAGCCTGGTGGGACAGCAGACATAGTCTCTCTCTCTCTCTCTCTGTCTCTCTTTCTCTCTCTCTCTGGAGAGTAGACATGTCTGTCAGAGCAGGGGCAGTCCTAAATACCAGCCACCACGCTGCTTACTTAAACAACAAAATATGAGAGGACAGAATGGAGAGAACAGAAAGCACATAGTAGAAGTGGAGCCTGATGAGCTGTTTCTGAAAGTTTGTTCAGTGCACATTCCAGGTGCCGACCGTGGCTGAGGCTGAAATGGCAGTTGCTGCTCTGCGGCACAACCGCTGGTTGTAGGCATCTGTGGAGATACAGATATGAACCCCCCTGAACTAAGTTACATCCTGCAATAAGCAAGGTCATAAATCTATAGATATTGCTGAAAGCCTGGTTTTAAGACAAGTTTCTCCTTTCAATGATGTTTAGAGCCAAATTTCAGAGGGAAGAAGTAGGATAGTAAAATGTCTTGGCATTTTTAGATCACTTAAAGAGATTGTTATGCAGCAAAAATGAAGTATTGATAGTAAGGCAGATGCCTAATACTGAAAATCTAATGTTATTAAGCATTATAGATATTGATTAGAGAGTAAATTAAACATGCCCTATATACTGATGTAGGAGTTTAATATTTACCGCAAGTACTGTAGGATCATCATTACCTTCCTTCCGCAAGCTGGCGTTTAGTCACCGTCAGTTGGAATTGCATTTGGAGAACAGTGATAAGTACTCAGGTACTGAAAGGCACCCACAAAGTGTCAATAAATTGTATAAGTAAGAGGCTTTGCCACTCTGCAAGTGACACAAAGACAGATGGCTTCCCATCAAAGAGTTTCTGAGACAAAGCTTTATATAAATAGGAGACTGGAATTAGACGGTAATAGAGAGATTCTGTTCTCAGTGGTTGGGATGTAAATTAATTTAGCCTGTCCAGTTTGTAGAGCTTCATCTGTTACACAAGGGGCCTATAATGTGGCTGTCAAGATGTACTTGGAGGTTTACAACTTTATTTGTCACTCTTGCCTTATGCAGAACCACTAGAATTCTAACAGCCTGAACCTTCCACTAAGAACTCAGATCTATTTGATGTTAGGGTTATTGCCATGTGGATGGCCAAATGGTAACCAGGACTGGATATGAAAAAGCACTATTATATTTACAGTGGAGGCTCATGATACCTGAGTTTGGTGTTTGCTGTGCATGGCTTCCTGTAAGGTAGCGCGGATAGGCAGTGGGCATCTGGTTGTTGACTTAGAATGATGCCATCAGAACCAGAGGAAACCGTAGCAGAAATCTCAGAGAGCAGCACCCTCTATAAAGAGGATATTGAAGACCATGGAAGTTAGAAGTCTTCCGTGCTCAAGAGTGCATGCTTAGTGGCAGTGGCTAGCCCGGGATCCAGACCACTAGACTCACAGCCAGTTTGCATGCTCTTGAACCCTGTAGTCAAGGATGTGACTCTATCTTCGTCCTTTTGTAGCATTCGAATCATGTTTTGATACTGATTTGATATTCTCACCAGTATGGCTAGATAAAATAAGAACACCCTTGTGGTACTTTTGCCTAATAATGATGGCAGCTTGTAATAATTGAGCACCTGCTATAGGCCAGATGCTGTGATGTGCTTCACAACTAGACCCTCATTTAGTCCTTGCAATAACCCTATCAGATAAGCAATAGTATCATGATTTTATTTTTTATTTTTTTATTTTTTTAAGCTTTCTATTTTTTATTATACTTTATGTTCTAGGGTACATGTGCACAATGTGCAGGTTTGTTACATATGTATACATGTGCCATGTTGCTGTGCTGCACCCATTAACTCGTCATTTACATTAGGTATATCTCCTAATGCTATCCCTCCCCTCCATACCAGAATCTCTGGGACACATTTAAAGCAGTGTGTAGAGGGAAATTTATAGCACTAAATGCCCACAAGAGAAAGCAGGAAAGATCTAAAATTGGCACACTAACATCACGGTTTTCTTTTAAGAAAGAAAGAGAGTAAATAGTTTCCCCATAGCCACACAGTGAGAGGCAGAGCCAGGATCGGAGCCTATAATTTGACTGCAAAGTCTGCCCCTATCATACCATACTATACAGACAATCTGTAGTTTAGGGTAGTTCAACGAGATTTTTAACTTTGTGATGGAGCCAAATTCAGTAGACACTGTACTGTGAGCACCCATACAACCATTCTGATGTTCATTTTCAGCACAGTATTCAATAAATTACATGAGATATTTAACAGTTTGTTATAAAATATGCTTTATGTTAGATGACTTTGCCCAATGGTAGGCTAATGTAAGTGTAGGCTGGGCTGAGCTATGATATTCTGTGGGTTAGGTGTCTTGAGTGCATTTTCAGCTGATTTTCCACTTACCGTGGGTTTATCGGGATGTACTCCTGCCATGAGTTGAGGAGCATCTGTATTCCTGTATTCCCACCTACCTCACCATAAGGTTGTATTGATATTTACTCTCCTCTGAGCAAAGCCCTTGCTCAGAGCTGTCCTGCTTTTTCAGGAACACCAACTAAATACAAAATCAGCCTTGAAATGCCCTGGCTTGGGGGCTGTCATCCCTGGTCATCTCTGTCCTCGAAACAGCTACAGCAGCAGCAGTGAACTGTCTCTTTCAAGCACCTGCAGCGAGTACTCCAGTGGCTCCTCCTACACGTGGCACGATGGGAAGAACCTCAGGAAAAGGGTAAAGCCTCCTTTTAAGCACTCTGGCATCAGACTGAACCAGAAAAGAATCCTCTTCTGGTGGGATTTGGTCATGGAGGTGAAGGGCAGGTGGGAGGGGTAAGAAGGAAGCCACCATTTGCGGAGCACCTACTCGTGTATTATATTGACCTCCTTTCATCAGTGCCATAGCCGCGTAAAACACTATTTGACTATAAATTGGAGGGCAGCATGGTGAGATGGCAGAGACCACAACTTCAGTGTAGGTAGGCATGTTTCTACTTATATACATGCCAAGAGTTCCTTTACCAGGATTTTTAATAATTACTACTACTAGAATGACTCCCATCTGCACAGGGGGCTTGCAGAGCTGGAGATTCCTTCGTGCTCTGAGTAGACTTCTTTGTACACTGATGTAAGGGAAATATTTGAAATAGCTGTTTTATCCATTCCCTAATATTGGAGAAAAGGAAAGAGCACACGAGAATTGAAACCCCGGATCAGAGTATTTGGAGGTCATTTTTCTACCATTTGTATATATTTAGTTCATGGTTTTAGCAGTGTAGAAACCAAGAAAATCCAGAACTCCCAGGAGATATTGATGAGGGAGTAGCTTTGTCATCCTCTGAACAAGAACTCAGAAGATTTCACGTTTGCGTTTAGGGCTTATTCCCTTGTACTCAGACTTCCAATGCAAAGTACAGAGCCTGCTGCATTATCAAAATTGCCCCCTCTAAGGAGTTGTTAGGTGCTCTGAATAATGACTGCTCAGAGCCTGGTTCGGAACAGACTGGAAAGATGGTCAGGGATGTTTCCTCGCTTTGTGAATATCGCTGGCTCCCAGAGCCCCTAGCTCTGTTCTTTTCACTTTCACACCTCTTTTTCTCTCTGCCTCTCAAAGGCTTTTTATTTTCTTTTATATTTTGGCTGGAATTCTTCCAATTACAGTAGCTTTTGATGTTCTAAGGCAATCTCTCCCCTGAATGAGGAAAAAGAAGGTTCTTAAGGCACTTCATGGACAGTCAGGTGGCTCTTTTCTGGATCCTTAATAGGGCTCTGCCATGGTCATGGAGTACCAGGACACCTGTCACATCTCACAGTGGACAGTCTTGTTTCTCAGGGACCCAACAAGCCAGACCCAGATTCATGAAGACATTTGAAATGTGTATTACTTAAGAAAGTTCTGCAGTTTCTTGCTTTGTGCTGGATACTCATGTAGTATTAACTTACATAATAAACATGTATCATATTAATTTGAATTTGTGTAGTAACTTACATAACAATTAACATATGATTGATTGCGCTTTTTGAGCTCATCAAACAAGTATGTTTTTTAAAATACTTGTGTAGAAACAGAAAGGAAGCCTGCATGAAATGCACTAGCTTACCCTACAGAGGAATTTGGCTCTAGTTGATGAGAAATTACCATATGTAGCACGGCCTTTTAAGGACTTTAGAAGCATTAGATCATGTAATGCTCCCAGTCGCCTACTAAGTAGGCTCTCCTATTCTCCCCATTTCACAGAAGACGACACTGAGGTGCGAAGAAGTTAAGTAACTGGCCCAAGATGCCACAGGCAGTACATGGCAGAGCCAGGCTCCAGAAGGCTCCAGAACCCACATTCTTAATTGTTCTTTTATACTGGCCTTGTTGAATCAGCCTGAAATGTGGTGCGGTTGCTTCAGTGATTGAGATTGGTTTGCTCCCATTGAGACCAAGACGCCCTTTAAAAAAAAAAAAAAGTGTATAATTCTTGTCCAGTCGAGAAATGGAAGAGGACTGTGGACATTACAGGCCTGAACCTCAGCAACAGCATCTTTTAGTCAGCCACACTGCTTCCCAAGAGCAACTGTCTTCCAACTTTCGCAGCAAAGGATGGATCTGGCCATGGGAAGTGCCAGCTCCTCCCCACCATCACCCCCACAGGGCATTCATGTGTCTCTCACCCCCAAGCTTCAAGATTGGCCTAGGCTTTTCTCCAGCTGTTAAATACTATAACCTCCTGTGGAGGACTGAAGGAGGAATGTGGCTGATCTCACCGGGCAGACAGCCTGGGCCCTGGGAGGTCTGCAGCCGCTGGCTCTGGGGCAAGTCGCAGTGCAGCACTGGGCAGGCTCCAGAATGGCGGAAAGGAGGCAAGGCAGAGGCTGAGCATGTCTTGGGGGGCAAACACATCCACATTTTTCAAGCTCTTGTAGGGTACTTTGGCCTGGCTTCTCTTATTTATTGTCCACATGACTGTCAGGATCATGGAAATTCTTAGAAACTCACACTGTGGCAACTGCTTTCTGGTGGATCTAGAATATCCAGATTCACTAATGGGATTTCTTCTGATTTCTAAAGGAGTTTGTAATGGTACAGGGAAGAGGAAGTGGGGCAGCATCACCAAATAGCATCTACTGCCAGCAACTTCTGATGGTGGAGAATTTCCTACAGAAAAATTATAATTTGATTTAAAAACAAATAAATGTGTGCATTGTTGATAGCAGGAGTAATTTTCATGAAAATGCCTTAGATGTAAGCAAATGTTTACAGCGTACTAAGAAGCCCAGATTCAAATGGAAGTTTCTGACCTTTTTTTCAACCTCTGCACATAAGTGTGTGGGGCAGGGAGGAGACTGATGTAGCCAAAACTGGTATAGAGTGCATTTCTGAAACCCAGAGCCTTGTCTTGAAGCTCTTTACCATTAATCATATAGCCTTTTCTTTTTTTTGAAATGGAGTCTCACCCTGTCCCCCGGGAAGGAGTGCAATGGTGCAATGTCAGCTCACTGCAACCGCCACCTCCCAGGTTCAAGCAATTCTCCTGCCTCAGCCTCCCGAGTAGCTGCGATTACAGGCACCTGCCAACACGCCCAGCTAATTCTTGTATTTTTAGTAGAGATGGGGTTTCACCATGTTGGTCAGGCTGGTCTCGAACTCCTGACCTCGTGATCCACCTGCCTCAGTCTCCCAAAGTGCTGGGATTACAGGCATGAGCCTTCTTAAGAAGTCGCTAGGTCAGTCCCCTAAACTGCAAGTACCATTTAAGAAATAGTGTTGGGTAACCTGTGATCTCTATTGTGACACTGACTAAGGTAAAGGGGAGAAGAGGGGCCAAGCTTGACTTTAGTAGTATAGCATCAATTAGGACTGCAGGCTCTGGGGCCAGACTGCCTGGGTTCACGTCCCCTCATGGACACTTTTGAACTGAGTCTAAATTGACAATGCTGTAGAAAGAGCCCGAGAATCCAGAGTTCAAACCTTTGCTCCAGCTCTTTCTGTGTGATCTCCAACAGCCCCAACAATGAATCTCAGTTGCCTGTTCTGAAGATGGAGTGAAAGTACTCTGTAAATGGCTGGTATACAGCAGAGGCTCAGTAAATGTTAGCTTTCTTTTTTTTCCCCCCTTCCATTTCTTATTAGCAAAACTATGGGGAAAAAAATATGAATATGTAGAGTACAGTCTTTCTCTATGTCATTTCCCATACATTTTTCCAAAGCTGAGGCTGGCATTTGGGAAGGGTGATGGGCAAGGAATTCACCTTTCTAAATTTGGTAGGTGAATAATTACTATCAGGTTCTAACAACGAATGCCCAGCTTCTGTGTGTGTGTGTGTATGTGTGTGGTAACTTAAGAAAGTTTTCACAGATATCTGTTGCCTACCAAATAAAGTCATGAAGTCACAGAACTATCAAATGTGAGCGTAAAGATATGAACCAACTTACTTTTCCAGCTTTACCTGCTGCACCTATCATAGACACTCTACAATAAGGTCATGTCATTTTCTAGTCATTCCCCCAGTGTACCTTGAATGTACTTTCTGACTTAGGTCTTTGCCCATCCCGTTTCTTCCACCTTGAAGTTATTTCCCCCACTTTTAACCTAAGGCAAACCTGTCTTTCAAGAGCTAGGTAAGTTTAAAAGAGAAAAATATATACCTTTCCTTTATGCCTTTCTCCAAATAGACCTGTCTGTGGCCTCCCGCCTCTGAATCTCCAGCGTACCCACAACATTTGCACTTCTCATTTTCTCCCTTGACATACAGTGAGCTGTGGCCAATTCTCCTCTCCCCTGCTGGGATTTCTGCTCCATGAAGACAGGGCCTTTACCTTCTGTTTCTTTAGATCACTGTGCTGCTTAGCACAGGACCTGGCAAAATCAATATTTGCTGCATAGTTTGTGAATACATTAATTAGCTAATTAATGTAGGCATTTGTATGTGAATACTTATCAACGACTAGTGCAAATTAAGTCCCATGATGGACTTTTCCTTTTATATATGTGTGATCTATGTGGTTTAATCATTTCTGATGTCTACTTTTCTTTCCTAGCAATCATCACAAAACTGGGATAAAAGGCTAAGTATTGATTCTTCGCTCCCAAGTGGCTTTGCTAGTCCTACAAATGAACTACCTCCAACTCGTATCAAGGAAAGCCACATTTTGGAAGGGCTAAGAAAGCTACAGAAGCGAAAAGTGTTACTTGAACCCCCATCAGTGATAACCAAATGGGGTTATAAAGATTGCATGAATTCGAATGAAGGAATATATTCTCCAGGAATTAAAAGTAGCAGCCTCAAGGAGTATCCCCCCTGCAAAACAGCTGACCTGGGGAGCCCCTGCAAGGAGCCCCACAAGACATTTGTTTATGACCTAGATTCCCACGATGATGTGGACGATGACTCCTCCACCTTCGCGTTGCTCCAAGCAGTTCCAAACCAGAGCTACAGGCCGCATGGCAGTAAATTAACCCACAGTGTTTCTGACAGTCTGTTTGGCTGGGAAACAAATAGAAAACACTTTCTGGAAGGCACGTCCTCAGTTTATCCCAGGGAAAGGCCTGAAAAGCTGACAAGTTGCTCCAGCAGCTGTCCCTTGGAGAGGAAGCTATGCCTAAGTGTGCAGACGCCTCAGGTACAGAGGGAGAGGGGCCCACATGGCCAAGGCCATGGCTACGTGGCTCTCAACCTCCAGCTTTCAGACACTGATGACAACGAAACACTCGATGAGCTGCACATAGAGAGCAGTGATGAGAAAAGTCCTTCAGACGTGTCACTGGCTGCCGACACCGAGAAGTCCGTGGAGAACCTGGATATTCTTGTGGGGTTTGGAAAATCTCTACGTGGGTCTCCTGATGAGGAGGAAGAACAAGTGCCCATCCCTTCAGAGACTAGGCCAAAGACGTTTAGTTTCATTAAGCAGCAAAGAGTTGTAAAAAGGACTTCTTCAGAAGAATGTGTTACCGTGATATTTGATGCGGAAGATGGTGAGCCCATTGAATTCAGCTCTCACCAGACTGGAGTCGTCACTGTTACCAGAAATGAAATTTCCATCAATTCAGCTCCTACTGGACCCAAGGCAGAGCATACTGAACTTTTACCTCAGGGAATTACTTGTTTACAGCCAGGAGCTGCTGCAAGAGACTCTACTTTCTTTAAAATGTCTGAAGAGGACACTGAAAAAAACATTCCAAAAGATAATGTAGATAATGTTCCCAGGGTGTCCACTGAATCTTTCAGCTCCAGGACAGTGACACAAAATCCTCAGCAGCAAAAGCTGGTCAAGCCAACACGCACTCTCTCATGCCAGAGTAATTCCAGGTCTTCAGCACCCATGGGCATCTATCAAAAGCAAAATCTGACAAAAATACCTGCCAGGGGCAAGTCTTCACCTCAGAAATCAAAACTAATGGAGCCGGAAGCCTCCACCCTACTCCCTTCATCTGGCCTGGTGACCCTTGAAAAATCACTGGCCTCAGTTCCTGGGAAACTCTCACGATTCATGAAGACTGAGAGCTCAGGACCCCTCTTTGAATTACGACCAGATCCACACATTCCAAAACATCCCACCCAACTTCCGCACAGCTCCAGATTGCCCAGCAGGAGGGACTGGGTCCACTGCCCCAAGAGTCAGACTCCAGGGTCACGGTCAAGGCCTGCCATTGAGTCTAGTGACAGCGGAGAGCCCCCCACGAGGGATGAACACTGTGGCTCTGGGCCGGAGGCAGGGGCGAAATCCCCTTCCCCTCCACCCCCTCCAGGCAGGTCCGTCTCCTTGCTGGCCAGGCCCAGCTATGAGTATTCACCAGCCCCTTCATCCACCAGGTCTGAAACCAGGGTCCTCAGTGAAACAGCAAGGACCCCCTTCAAATCCCCTCTGCTGAAAGGAATCTCTGCTCCGGTTATTTCGTCTCATCAGGTCGCGACTGAAGTGCAGAGGAAGAAACCTTCTGTGGCCTTCAAAAAGCCTGTCTTCACTTACCCTACGCCCTCCCCAGAAGCAGTCATTCAAACCCGGTGCCCTGCTCATGCCCCCTCCAGCTCCTTCACCATAATGGCCCTGGGGCCTCCAAAGGTCTCTCCAAAGAGAGGTGCCCCAAAAACCTCTCCTCGCCAAACACTTGGGACCCCACAAATGGACACAGGATTACAGACTCCTAGGATTTCTCCTTCAACCCATGAACCACTGGAAATGATGTCCTCCAAAAGTGTATCTCCAGGGAGAAAAGGACAGTTGAATGATAGCGCCTCCACACCCCCCAAGCCTTCCTTCTTAGGGGCAAACGAGTCACCATCATCTCAGGTCAGTAGTCCCTCTTTGTCCTCATCACCCTCCAAAAGCCATCACAGCCCTCATGGTTGTCAAAGTGCTCATGAGAAAGGACTGAAAACTCGCCTTCCGGTGGGACTCAAAGTGCTCATGAAGTCTCCCCAGCTGCTCAGGAAAAGTTCCACCGTGCCAGGGAAACATGAAAAAGACAGTTTAAATGAAGCCTCCAAAAGTTCCGTGGCTGTGAACAAGTCTAAGCCAGAGGACTCCAAGACTCCAGCAAACATGGAGATCACAGCAGGTGAAAGAAATGTGACCATACCGGATTCACAAGCCCAGGACACTTTAGCTGAGGGGCTTCCCCTGGAAACAGCACTACAAGAGTCATTGGAAAGTAGCATCCCTGGGAGTGATGGAAGGGACGGGGTAGATAATAGATCCATGAAAAGATCCCTTTCCTCCAGCAAACCACACCTAAAACCAGCTCTGGGCATGAATGGCGCCAAAGCCCGCAGCCAGAGCTTCAGTGTGCACTCAGGAGACAAGCCTTCCACACCCCCCATGGAAGGGCCAGGCAAAGTCCGAACTCAGATCATTACCAATACTGCTGAGAGAGGCAATTCTCTTACCCGGCAGAACTCTTCCATGGAAAGCTCTCCCAACAAGGCGCCTTCTGTTCCCATGTTGGAGAGTCTCCCTAGTGCTGGGAGGCCCTTAGGGCACCCCTCCTCCAGGCAGGGCTCCCTGGGGAGCTCAGGCAGCTCCAGCAGTCAGCATGGGAGCCCAAGCAAGTTGCCTCTGAGGGTCCCTCCAAAGTCTGAGGGACTCCTCATCCCACCTGGGAAGGAAAACCAGCAGGCCTTCACCCAGGAAGAGTGCCCCAGTGTGGCTATACTTGCGGAACCAGGCAGTGACCGCCACAGGTGCCCACCCACCCCAACAGACTGCCCTGAAGCCCTGCAGAGCCCAGGGAGGACTCAGCATCCAAGCACTTTTGAAACAAGTAGTACATCCAAACTAGAAACTTCTGGAAGGCATCCAGATGCCTCTGCAACTGCGACTGATGCTGTGAGTTCAGAAGCCCCCCTCTCACCCACAATCGAAGAAAAGGTCATGTTGTGCATTCAGGAAAATGTGGAAAAGGGCCAAGTGCAAACAAAGCCCACCTCTGTAGAAGCAAAGCAGAAGCCTGGGCCTTCTTTTGCCAGCTGGTTTGGTTTTCGGAAGAGTAGACTTCCAGCTCTGAGTAGCAGGAAGATGGACGTCTCCAAAACCAAAGTAGAAAAGAAAGATGCAAAAGTCTTGGGGTTTGGAAACAGACAACTAAAATCGGAAAGAAAAAAAGAGAAAAAGAAGCCTGAACTACAGTGTGAGACAGAAAATGAGCTTCTCAAGGACATCAAGTCAGCAGATAATCCAGATGGCGGTTTACAAAGCAAAAATAATCGGAAAACACCACAAGACATTTACAACCAACTGAAGTTTGAACCAAGGAATAGACACAGCCCTGTTACATGTTCAGCAAAAGACACCTTCATGACGGAGCTCTTGAACAGGTAACTCACTGGAAAAGCAGGTAGCAATGTAGAGGGGTCCCTCCACCACCTTAAAAAGAGTTGTTTGCTTTCTGTGCATTAAAGGCCAGTCAAGCATGTTTTTCACAGGAGCAGGAATGAATAGTAGCAGTCTTTTATACATTAGCCAGAATTTAAACAATGAAATAAAAGTTAGCAATAAAATGATAATTTAGTCCGTGTTACTTTGTTAACCAAACCAATGGTCTTTGAAATTAAAGAATGGTAAGTTTCATCAGGGTTGATAGAAATTCCACCTACACTAGGAACTATGAATGTACCCAGATGGCATGAAATGGAAGAAAATTACACATACGTTTTAAAGCATGCCGATTTCATTGGTTATACCTAGCAAACATATACTTGGAAACTTTCCAGAAATAATGATGTTTCTTGCCACTCTTACGCTAAAAATGTATTTAGGAATCACTCTTTAGTGGTTTTTATTTTGCCCCTCTCCACAGTAATCATAAAAATAAAAAATACATTATGATATTGTCACATCTAAATTGACACGCTACTAGAGTATTTGAAGATTTGATCAAGGCCTGTGAGAAACACTTATCCCTCAAAGGTTTAAAGACAAAGAGGTAGAAAGAGATTACTTTAAATATTAAAAAGATTGGGAAAAGGAGAGTGATTGAAGAAGGAGCAAGGTAACTCATCAGAGGAATCACTTTCTACCTGCAGAGTTGATAAGAAAGCAGCTCCACAGACAGAAAGTGGATCAAGTAATGCTTCCTGCAGGAATGTGTTAAAGGGCAGTTCTCAGGGCTCCTGTCTCACCGGCAGCTCTATCAGCACTCAAGGAAACCACAAGAAAAACATGAAAAGCAAAGCCGATATGGAAGTACCAAAAGGCTCCCTGGTAAGTGCTCCTCCATCCTGGCATCAAGTGCTACAATCTGAGATGTTCTGGCTGGGGTCTTTCTACTATTTGCTAATGAAAGTGTATGGGTAAGAGATTGCAGTTGGGGGAAAGAAAAGGTCAGTGAAAAAGGATTTGTAAAAAGAGAGAGAATTACTGGTGACAACTGCAGCAGAGAGCTGGCAGCTGGACCTCGAGTGGGCCTGGCTCTCAGGAAATGCTGCTTTTCCCAGCTGTTTTCAAAACGATGAGTATAATCGCGGTGAGTCCAGGCAAATGATGCTACCGGTATCATCATCAAATTACACCATTGGGCTGGAAATTTGTTTTGATGAGTATTTCTAACATCACCAGCAACCAAAAAGGAACGAACATGATTTTAAAAATAAAAGTGCTAAACAATTTAAGAGACTATTGCCTATTTTGATGATTTAAGTGTTATGTTTTATGAAAGTTGTATGAACCATTAATTGCATGGATTCATGCAACTTAGAAGCTGTGAAGACTAAGAAATCTTTTTTGGAACTGGGCTCCCTATCATTTAGCCTATTATGGGGTCCAGAATGCAGGGAGTAGACTTCTTTTTAAAAATTAAAAAATAAATGGAGCATTTTTGTATTTTCCTGGAGTGTACTAGTTTCAGTTAATATTTTTGTTTTAAAATTACCTTAAATTGCACTTACTCTCCTTACATTCTTTATGTACTTGTGTAAATAATTTGATAATATTCATTATTCCTTTTGGTAAGTTCCAGAGCACTTAAACACACACAAAAAATTCTCTTTACGGAATTACTATATCCGTATCTTTTTGTACTCTAATAAAGAGGTTATCAAAATATAGTACATACTACCATTTTCTGAGCGAGAGCTTTCAGTATTTCCTGCATTATTTTCTGGAGTCGTTCAAGAGTAGAGGAGATTTTAAAGTGACCATGGATGACATTATTAGCTATTAATTATTAGCTATGAGTATTTATTGATGTTTAGATTTCCTTCAAGTTTCACATACTTTAATTTGAGAGAAGTGGATGTTTAAATTTTTTTACTCAAATAGCTCTTGACTCTACAGAGCCATAAGGTCTTTTTGACAAACTCTCCAAAATTGTATGCAGATTATGTCGTTGCAGAAGTTTGTTTTTTTTTTGTTTGCTTGTTTTTTGTTTTCTTTCCCCCATCCCATTTCTGCTGTTGGTTTCCATGGTATCATCCCTTCTTTGAAAACAGATGTCCCCTGCATTATAAAACCACAAATTATAAGCATATCTAAGGCTGCCTTTGTAGTGTCACTGAAAGGAAGGGTAGAGAATGAAAGTGTGAAAATGTGCAATATGCTGGAAATTCAATCCAGCTGATGGAAAACTTTGATAGCCTGGCAGAGCCCCTTATCAGAGGCGCTCGATTGAACTATGCTCCATTTAGTATGGTCCTGACAGCTTAGGGTATATCTTCACTGTACAGAAGTACCAAAAAAACAAAAAGACTTTGTGTTTGGCTTTCACGATTTCATTTTTATTTTCTTGTTACTTCCTAATGCTAAAGTTATTTGCCATGCTTTTCCTCTCTCATCTGCAGTCTTTCACAGGGTTCTCTGGTCTTTCCAGAATACCTGCAAGAAACACTCTTATTATTTTATGTGAAGTACAAAGATTCCCTAACGACCCCACATATACATAATCAATAGGGATATGATAATTTTTCTAGTTAGTTGAAAGACAGATTAGTCATGCTGAGAAGCTTTTCCATACAGAGAAATGTCATTAACCTGGAGAGTTGACTAGCTAGTCATTTTTTAAAATGTAGAATGCAGTGCTTTTTGTTTCATCTCCATCATCATCAGCATGGATTGGACTGAAATTACAAATTTCAGAAAGGACATTGCTATAGACTCCTTTGGGACTAGGACAGAAATAGGAGTGAAAACTCATTTATTATATGTTATCAGCCTATATAGGAAGGAGATTAGATGCAAAATGAGACGTATTTTAACACCACAGCCCATTTATGTGAATATCCATGAACCTTTTAAAATTCAGAGTTGAAGGGAATTTCCCCCCACTAGGGCTTAAGGTAAATTCACTGTCTGCTTATTTTAAAGTGTGTTGCAAAGAATTTTTTCATAGCAGTTATTTTGGATGAAAACAATGTCTATATGCAATGCGTTACGTATCACACTTTTTTCCGATATAAAACCACTGTTTAAAACCTTATGATATACTATACCATCGTCTTTTGTTCTTTACAAACTAAGATTATATATAGTTATGAGAGTCCTAAGGCATTTTTAGTATTCTAATATATAATAATAATAATAGAAAGATTATTTTCATACATATAACAAATCCACATGTGTAGCAAACCTCCACTTAGTTCACTAGTAACTGCATATTCATTTTTAGTATTGCTGGAAACATTCTAAAATATGTTTAAAAATCCTATTAATGTTTGGCTGAATTAAATTTTTTTCTTATTTCACTGCCTTAATTAGAAGCTTATATCCCCATTTCTGCCATCATTTATAGACCACTTAGCTCTAATTTTTGTGTAATTTAGACAAGGGCTGTGTTACTTGGTACTTTTATTTAAATTATATAAAATCATTATAAAATAAGGAAAAGGCATCTCCTAGAAAGGCTGCTTTGGTATTAAGTTAATAAGTCAAAAAGAGGTACACTATGCTTGCGACATGTTTTAAGTTCTTCCTTCCTGTGGATTTAGATAATTTTCTGAAATGAAAAGTCTCAAAGAAAGACAGCTCTAGGCTCCTAGTTAATGATCACTGGGCAAAAATAAAAATCATTAACAAAATTAATGAGATCATATACCTTCAACATGAACCATTTTAATATGACCATTTTAGTATGGGTATTTTAATTTAAATTATGGGTATTCTCTTCACCCAGTGTCACATAGTCTTAAAAAAAAAAAAAAAAAAAAAGTCTGCTAATAAAAAAGCATCAAATACTATCCCATTAAAATGGTACCATGGTGATAAAATGGCAGAAAATAGTACAATAATTACACAAATTGTTATCATCTTATTAAGTTCTGTGAAATGTTATAATTTTAACATCCTTAATTGAACAATTCTGTTCTAAATGGTATTTTGATGCTAATAAGTAGCATGCACATTTTGCCCTCCACCTGCAAAGTTTTCTAAATGAGTAACTTTTCCAAAGGTTATGCCTTCCAGGAGTTTTCCCTCCCAGGATTATTTCCTGTCTCACTTAGATTCATTATGTTCTTTTCCTTTTCAAATGAGCTTTGACATCAAAATGTTGGTTTCTTGGGAAGCCGTTAGTGTTAGGGTGATTCAGGGAAGAAATATGTATAGAACTCCAAATGAGGGATGTTCTCAAAACTGGGTTTAATTATGAAATTATATCAATGGTGAATTATTTTCTCCCCTTTTCCACTTGTGTCTCTTACAAGCACATTTCTTCCCGCCCTTGCTAGGAACAGGAAGCTCAATTTAACTTCCTAGGAACAGGAAGCTCAATAAAATAGAAGTGCAGTGATATTTAATTGTTGCCTGTTATAGACTGGTGTTTGGAGTAGTTCCTGAGACTAGAACTGCAGAGCCCCAAAAGGTGGTCAAGAGTTAAGAGATGAATCATTAGAAGACACCCAAAGCACTGACAACTAACTTAAACCAAAAACAACCCATAGTTGTTGCTTGTGAGTCACCTTCTACTTTTACCAAATGGGACATAACTGACATGGACTTGTTACTGTTCCTGGGATGGCAGCAATGACTGGGACATTTCTGTATTTCTAACCACCAGTCTTTTCTGACCCAAACGCTTGCCAGACTTCTTGGTTTTGGGGCCACTCTCCCATTCTTTGCAGTGCTTTCCCGCATGGAGACTGTCCCACTTGTACCTATTTTTGGCAAATTCTTGACCTGGCAGCCCTCTTACTCCCAGGAGAGCTCCCACAACTTCCCAGCAACATGGAGCTCCTATGGGATGAAGAATGAAAATTAATTTAAATTTCATCCTATGAAAAATATAATTAGCAAGGGGAATCTGCTGCCAAAATAAATTATGCCCCTCATTTCCATAGGCAAATGAATTTTTTTTAATTACTCACCACTTTGCATTGAAATCTATTTGTATGGATAACTAGAACTGACAAGTATGTCACTCTAAAGCACTCCCCCACTTTCCGTTTTCTTGCTGCTGCTTCATCCATTCCCTTCAAGTTCACAGTTTCCCCCCATGAGTCATCTGCCCCTCATGGGTCATCCAGCCCAGGAGAGCTGAGAGAGCCAGGGGACTCATTCACCTTCTCAGTTCCTCTCATAAGTCCCCAGAGGCCACATTTAGCATTTGCCGTTAAGCACATAAAGCCCTGGAAAGGCTCTGGCAAGGAGCTGACAGGTAGGACTGTGCAGTAGCTTTTGTTTTCTTTCTTAAATATGATAATTAAAGAAAGGAGGTGGAGAAGGGGCACAGAAGGGGTAGGGAATAGTAGGGAAGGGAAGCAGAGGATTACACACACACACACACGAAAAATGTTTACTACTCTTAAAATATAGTTTATGGATACTTGGAATATTGCCTTCCTATCTAACTGGTAGACATTAACAAAGAGTAGTTCTTTGGAAGGTCTGGAAAGGACAGCTGTAACTGGACAGGGCACTCTGAAAAATTGAATTACAGCAATGAATGGGAATCAGGAGTGCTTGTTCTATAACTGAAATTTTGTATGACTTTGAATAGAATATTAACCCTCTCTGAACCTCCTTTTTCTTTATCTGTAAGATGAAAACGTTGTTCTGATTATTTGATTCTTTCATTTAGAATTTCACAGGCTGGCAGAGATGATGATTTACTCACAGTCCAACAGGTTTTGAGGGCACCCCTGCAAGTTTAAAATGTATAAATTTAGAAAAACCCGAAGGAAATACTATTTTACATTAACAGGTGGGGGAAATATGGGACATACTGCCTGAAGAGCTGATATGAAACTGAAAATATGATTTCCTTGTTGTTTCTATAAAGTAGGATAAAAGGCTCACAGTGGATTATTAATGGAAACTAAGGTGTTTGGGGGCCTTTGGGTCACCTTGTCACAAACAGATCCCTGAGCAAAGAGAACCTTGGAAGGCGAATAAGTAGTGCTTTGGTCTTTCTCATACTCACAGTACGTTTCCTCTCTGCCATCTGTAAATATATACTGCTAGAACATGGGCAGTTAATGAAGCCCTTTTTTCCTGCCTTCTTTCATTCTCTGACTTTCTTCCTGTGGAGTTGCTAACCAACAGGGAAATGCCCACAGATCAGACAGCTGAAGGGGAAAGAAAGTGATGAAGCATGGCCTCTTGATACTGAACCCTTAACGATCTCTCCTTGCAAGGGTTGAGTTAGCCGTCTACATACTCTTCTTGAGTTTGCCATCTCTAGCTATCAGCATGGTACAGATTAAGCACCAATTACATTCTAATATTGAAACTGCAGTCGTAAAATGTAAATAATTGGTCTTATTCCATTAAGTATGAAAAATAGGAGGCAAAAAGTAGAAAGCTAAATCCAGCTCAAGGTCAGTACTCAGCCATACGACTTTTACATTGAGAGTATAAAATAATAATTTCTTGGCATTCAACTCAAGCCCTGTAGCAAATCCACTGACAACCTCTGATGTAAGTGCCTAAGCAGAACACCCATTGCATTGCACATTATTATCATTGGCTGCCTGGAATGTATTTTAAAAGAGCTATGTAGGGCCATTCCCTCCAGAATCCTAAGTTGTCTTGTACTGAGTCCAAGTCTACACAGGCATATTCAAGTGGAAATTTGAGAATACCAAAGGTCCCCCTAGTAAACACAAATCTGGAGTCAGATTTGCTCTGTTTAAATCCCAGTGCCACCACTTTGACAATCACCTTCTCTGCTGCTTTGGGATGGGTCTTCATCTCTTAAAATAAAGCTAACCATAGCACCTGCTTCATGACACTGTTGTAAGGATTTTGAGATCTTATATGCAAACAGCACCTGCCCAGTATGTAAGTGTTCACTGTTGTTTGTGGTTGGTATTGCTGATAATGCTCTTAGTTCTGCTATTGGATTGGGAAGCAGGGGGCCTGGGCTTTCATGCCAGTGTTGCCACTTACTTCATTCATGCCAACCTTAAAGAGA
Organism: Piliocolobus tephrosceles; assembly: GCF_002776525.5. Taxonomy (NCBI): domain Eukaryota; kingdom Metazoa; phylum Chordata; class Mammalia; order Primates; family Cercopithecidae; genus Piliocolobus; species Piliocolobus tephrosceles. The sequence goes on along the minus strand of NC_045444.1, from coordinate 16,692,359 downwards.
CCTCAGAATTCTCATCTGTAAAATACTGGGACTTCATTAAATTCTGTGTAGAGTTCCATCTGATGCTGCCCAATCAAGCACCTGGGCCTTCCAACTGAAATATAAGAGGGAATGGTTTTGGCTGAAAAAAAAAAAATCTAGATAAATGACTCACTGCTCTAGTTCACTGATCATACATACATCATTGTCATCTCCTTTCATTATGGAAAGAATGAAAAAAAAAAAAAGTCTTCTTAGTTACATTCCAGGAAAGAGCCAGGAGATCTAAGTATATTTAAAGTATATATTTTCATTCCTATTGAAATAACTGGTAGTGGAAGTCACTGACTCTAGAGGAATTATACCTCTTTAGACTTTAATTTTTCCTAACAGCTGTGTGTTACTGATTTTATTAATTATTAAAAAGCAAAGCTGTTATCTCTAAAATTTTGTGTAGAATTAGATGCCCTGTAAATTATCTCCTTCAGAGATGAGGTTATATGTCTGAAAATAAGCTCTTATAGTTAAAACTTGCAATAAAGGCAAATGATGGAGTGTGGAAAAGTGGAACAAAAAATATATGTTATATGTATACGTACATACTTGCACATGTATATACATGCAAACACTCACACCTATGCCCAAATATTTGTTATAGAATGTATCATTACTCTGAGGATTGCAAAAGGATCTTTTTAATAAAACAAATAAGAACTTGCATAATTTTCTTCTTCCTGCAGGTAAAACAGGCAAATGAAAACTTGCAAGAGGATGAAGATGATGCAGTTGCAGATTCTGCTTTTCAGAGCCACATCATAGGTAAAAATTCACATATTTATATGTGTTTTACTGAGATTTATTCTAAATATATCCTTCTTTCAGATACAGTACATTCCTAGAGACCATGTCCCTCTATCAAGACTGAGTCTTAACTATTCACACATGGTTGCCATTATCTCCTTAGACATTGGACATTACCATAAAATAAATGGGTCAAAGCAACACCTATGAGGAAAACATGGGTGTTTGCAAAAGAATGCAAAGCAAACTGATGGGAAGTATTTGTCAATATGAAATGAAAGTGATACTGAGTAATCCAGTTTCTATAATTTCTCAAGAACACCTAGTGGTTAGAAGTGTGGGTCGTGGTTTTCTTAATTGAAATATTTGATAAATTGAATGTTTTACACATAGTAGCAAATTCAGAATAAGAAAATATGGTTTGCCAAAACCCTCAACTCACTTTTTACATCATTTCTGTGAAAACTCAGAATATAGATAGTCCTGTCTCTGAAATAAGTTCAGCTTGTCAGCCACGTCTTAAAATTGTGCATAACCTTGAAGGAACTCAACTTCCCAGCACACAGGAACTTTGCTGACCTCTTTTCAGCAGCTGGGAGGTAACCAGTGATGGAGGAGTTGCCTGTGACTACCATCCTTGTCAAGAGATAGAAGAAGTGACACCTTTAGCTGCTCCAGGCCACCCTGGACACTTGAAGGATTGGTTGTTCCTCAGGCTCTAAATATAGCCATGAATGTGAGCGTGCTGATTATTTAGCTTGACACAAGACATGGAGGCATCATGGAATCATTTCTGCGAGTCACATTTGGGTGTAGGAGATAGTACTGAATACCGTGTTCCAGAATATGATGGCCCCACAGATCCCCAGCGTCTGGTATAATCAGCATCCATTTCTCCTCTCCTTTCACCTGGAGCATCTTTAGCTGCCCACTCTCAGTCTCCCACTACTCGGTGCCATGTTGGCACACTTTGTGGCTGGTTTTCTAGCGTACTCAGCGGTCTTGTGCAAACGATAATTTATAGTTTGTCTGAGAGAGTTGTTGTACCCCCATGGCTTAATGAGACTGGCATGCCATTATTATTCTTTTCATTCGTAATTGGGAACACAAAAGTCTTAACAAACAGCTGAAAGAATAGTCTGAATAAGATTATTATTCCAAAAGGACATCCTTTATTATAGTTGTCAATGAAAATGCTTAAATTGGTATCAGTTCTGCCTAGTTAGCTAATATTCGAGTTAAATATTGTTTAACAGCCTTCAAACGTGACATTGTGCAAAGCCCTGCTGAGTCATCATTTTTCCATAACGAGGTGTTCTTGGGCCTATGAAATAATATGTATAAAGTCACAAGCTGAATTTTTTCTGAGAGAGCTACAGGAATGTCTTAAAATATTTTTTAATAGGTAGCAATTCTTTATGTCTGTGCTGCTTGATGTGATAGCCACTAGCCACATGTTGGCTGTTTCAATTTAAATTAATGAAGCAAGATAAAATTAAAAATTTACTTCATCAAAAATACTAGCCACATTTTGAATGTTCAGCGGCCCTGTATTCTGTACAGTCACGTGTCGCTTGGTGACAGGAATATGTCTTGAGAAATGTGTCATTTGGCAATTTCAACGTTGTGCGAATGTCAAAGAGTGTACTTACACAAACCTACCTGGTATAGCCTACTACACACCTAGGCTATATGCTATAGCCTGTTGGTCCTAGGCTACGAGCCTGTACAGCATGTTACTGTACTGAATATTGCAGGCAATTATAACACAATGGTACGTATTTGTCTATCTACCCACAGCTAAACATAGAAAAGGTAAGGTTAAAAAAATGCTAGTATAGGCCGGATGCAGTGGCTCATGCCTGTAATTCCAGCATTCTGGGAGGCCAAGGCAGGTGGATCACGAGGTCAGGAGATTGAGACCATCCTGGCTAACACGGTGAAACCCCGTATCTACTAAAAATACAAAAAAAAAAAAAATTAGCTGGGCGTGGTGGCGGGTGCCTGTAGTCCCAGTTACTTGGGAGGCTGAGGCAGGAGAATGGCGTGAACCCAGAAGGCAGAGCTTTCAGTGAGCCACAATCGTGCCACTGCACTCTAGCCTGGGCAACAGAGTGAGACTCCGTCTAAAACAATAAAAAATAAAAAAATTCACATCAAAGATAAACAACAATGTACCTGTATAGGGCACTTATAGAAATGGAATTTGCTCTGGGTGGGGCAGTTAGTGAGTGGTGAGTGAATGGAGGGCCCAGGACATCACCTTACACTACTGTAGACTCATAAACACTGTATACTTAGGCTACACTAAATTTATTGAAAAAAAATTCTTCAATAATAAATTAACTTTAGCTTCCCGTCACTTTTTTACTTTATAAACTTTTAAATTATTTTTAACATTTTTGACTCTGTGGTAATACTTAGCTTAAAACAAACACATTGTACAGCTGCACAAAATATAATGTTTCTTTATATCCTTATTCTATAAGTTTTTTCTATTAAAATTTTTTTTCAAATTTAAAATTTTTTGTTAAAGACGAAGACACAAACACACATATTATCTAGGCCTCCACAGGGTCAGAATCATCAATATGACTGTCTTCCACCTCCACATCTTCTCCCACTGGAAGATCTTCAGAAGCAATAACACACATAGGACAGTCATTTACTGTGATAACAATGTCTTCTTCTGGATACCTCCTGAAGGAATAGACAGATTCTGTTAACTTTTTTTAATAAATGGAAAGAGTACAGTCTAAAATAACAGTAAAAAGTGTACTATAGTAGTAAATACATAAACTAGTAATAGTCACTTATTATCATTATCAAATATTCTGTACTATACATCATTGTATGTGCTAGATTTTTCCATGACTGGCAGCACATACGTTTTTATACACCAGCATCGCCACAAGCACGTGAGTAATGGGTTACATTATGACATTACAGTCGTTTAACTATGACGTCACTAGGCAATAGGAATTTCTCAGCTTCATTATAATCTTAAGGGATCACTATCATGTATGCAGTTCATCATTGGACAACACATCATTTTGTGGTACATGACTGTATGTTCTATATCATAAATAGATCACATATGTTCCTTCATCACACAAACATATGTGTTCTATATGAATGTTTCCTTCATCAGCGTTCTGTTGGATAGTGCTGTGTTAGATTACTCTAATGGAAGTACATTTGAACCATGTTTTTGATAGATAATTGACTTGATGTTCAGATCATTGCAGATGTATCTCTTCAAAGTGGTAGAGAATCATATGAATAAGCTACTGGTGGCCACAAGTAAACAACAACAAAAAAGCCTGACAAGTCATTACATAAATAAGAAAGTTAATCATCTTATAGAATTAAAAGACTGGAGGAAGGCAAACATGAAAGAGGTGTGTAGCAGCCCAACAATGTCATCGAAAGCCCTTTATATGCAGGTACCTTTTTCGACCACATATTTGTATTGTAACAAGAACTCAGGCAAACTTTTGTCCATAGTTAAGAAGAACTCTTGGGATCTATAAGTTTGGGGCACTCAATACTGGTTTGAGCAAATTTGGGTTGGAGAAGAAAGGACAGGATCAAGCCTACTTCAGTGAACCGCACAAGAATCATTGCCAGGGGAAAAAAGAGTTGTTTTGTGGTAGAACCCTGCTTTTGAAAAGTAGCCTGCATAAAGGCTAAGAATTGAGACAAAGCTATGTTAAGCCAAATAGAGTAGCCAATATTGGCTCATCGTATCTATTTACTTGGCCATGATTACCCTGCTAGCTTTTTGTCCTCATGCTTGTGGCCTCTGGTTGCAAATTGACTCCCACCACTCTAGTCATTTACCTTTAAGACAAAAGTATAAGGAAGACTAAAACTTCACTACAGTTCCCCCATAGACTCCATCTTATGGATCATTGATGAGAAATGAATCATACAGCCAATCCTAGCTGCAAAGGATGCTGGGAAAGTTAGCATGTTGCTTTCTAGCCTCCATTGCATGAAATAGCAGGGAAAAGAGGGCTGAGCATGTCTCCTAGTCTAGCCAGTCAATAGGCTCTCCACAGACCTTCTAAAAAGTCCCTCCATTTCAAGACTGAATGAGACTCAACAAAGTCAAGTGGTTGTTTATCTTAATTCCACAAGAATGGCCAAGAATATATGTATTTTGTACCCTGATAATACCATTGTTCTTCATGTTGTCTAACCTAAGTGTTGTCACATATTCTTGCAATATTTTGTAACTATAATATGTTTCCAATAGCAGCAATTATGCAAATCTAAATGTGTTGTTCTTCTAACCATTACTAACTAATGTCTTTGACAGAGAACAATCAGGAAAGTTGTGAATCTGAATGTTTGCATTTCTGTGGTTAAGGGTAATCACGTTTGTTTAATCCAAATGTTATGAGTTGATTACAAGAGAAGACATGTTAACTTGGCCAGACGCAGTAACTGATCTCTATAATGCCAGCACTTTGGGAGGTGGAGGCAGCAGAATTGCTTGAACTCAGGAGTTCAAGACCAGCTTGAGCAACATAGGGAGATCCCATCTATACAAAAAATTTTTAAAAATTAGTCAGGCATGGGGGCATGTGTCTATAGTCCCAGCTACTCTGAAGGCTGAGGCAGGAGAATTGTTGAGCCTCAGAGGTCAAGGGTGCAGTAAGCCATTATCACGCCACTGCACTCCAGCCCAGGTGACAAAGCAAGACCCTGCCTCAAAAAAAAAGAAAAAAAAAAAAGATATTAACTAAACCTGCTCGGTATTGAAATTCAAGATTCATGCGTAAGTAAAATAAAGCAACTACATTTTTTTCTTTAAAATTGCCCTCATAAATGTCAGACTAAACAAAGCAAATGGCTAGCCTAGCCTAATAGAAATATTAACAACAATGATCACAAATGCTGTATTTCTAATTATTCTTTCCTGCTGTCTAACTATAATGCCTTTACCCTATGTATTATACTAATTGTCTACTGCAGTTAACAATTAGTAGGAATTCAAATGCCATTCCTTGTCTTGTATTGAAAACATCAGCCAGTTATAATAAAAATTAATTCCCTAGGAGGAAACAGGGGATTTGTAAAATCTTATAAAGAGGAGAAAATGTCCTTTGAAGAATTTGGGGGAGAATATTATTGAAGCAGAACCCAATAGCATTCACACAAAAAAATTGAATCCTATTGGGATTGTATGGTAGGTGTTCATGAAGTGAAAGATACATGTTATTTACCACCAACTTAAAAGAGTTGAAAAGAATAATCTTCCCAGTAGTCTAAAGGGCATAGGCCACAGTGCCCCCTGGTTGAATGAGGTCTATTTACCCTCCCCCATTGTCTGGGTGTACTCCTAGCCTCTTTTGCAGGAGCCAGAAGGGTTCCTACTACCAGAGTGTAGCATGACAGAGGACATGGTCTTACCCTGATGCTCTAACTTTCCTTAGATAGCTCTGTGAAGTTGCCTGTGAGGTGCTCTTTTCCCTACTCCAGAAACTGATATTGCCTCCGAAGCATCCTGCCACCCCAATCTGTTGTCCTTCCTCCATTCTTCCCCAGAGGGGCTCTCCTGTCTGCAGCTAATGTATCATGCAGAGGGAGAATAGGTGCTCAGTAAATACCTTTGAGTAACTTAACACCATAAATCAGTATATTTCCATTTTTCCAGGGTGTTTCATTTCTTTGTTCCTTATTCTCTCCTAGACTTTAGCTAGCTAATGTGATAAACTAACTCACATCTGTGTAGTAACGGATTATACAGGTACCTTTTTCGGCCACATGTTTGTATTGTAACAAGAACTCAGGAAAAGTTTTATTCATAGTTAAGAAGAACTCAAGAACTCAGGCCAGGTGAGGTGGCTCACGCCTGTAATCCCAGCACTTTGGGAGGTCAAGGCGGGCAGATCACCTGAGGTCAGGAGTTTGAGACCAGCCTGACCAACAGGGAGAAACCCTGTCTCTACTAAAAATACAAAATTAGCCAGGTGTGGTGGCACCTGCCTGTAATCCCAGGTACTTGGGAGGCTGAGGCAGGAGAATCGCTTGAATCTGGGAGGCGGAGGTTGTGGTGAGCCGAGGTTGCACCATTGCACTCCAGCCTGGGCAACAAGAGCAAAACTCCGTCTCAGACAAAAAAAAAAAAGGAAAAAACAAAACTTATAGATCTTTGGATCTATAAGTTTGGGGCACTCAGTACTGGTTTGAGCAAATTTGGGTTGCAAAAGAAAAGACAGGATGAAGCCTACTTCAGTGAACTACACAGGAATCATTGCCAGGGGAAAAAAAGAGTTTTTTTTGTGGTAGAACCCTACTTTTGAAAAGTAGCCTGCATTAAGGCTAAGAATTGAGACAAAGCTATGTTAAGCCAAAAAGAGGAGATTTGGAGCATCATGTATAATGGCCATTCTGGTAACACAGACATTGTTCTTATAAGCTTTTATCATCCAACCATAAAGCATCTAATCCACAGTAGTAATGTGCCCATCTGCAGTTAGGTAGAGACAGAAAGAATAAAAGAGTCATATGATGTACAGTTGTTATTATCAAGGAACCTCTACACCACATTCAACTGAAGGTCAGCAAATAGAGCAGCTTCTTCACCCAGCAGAGGAGAGAATGCCTGGTCCAGTGCCAGAATGTTGATGGCTGTGGTTGTTTCTTTGGTCAGGAAAGAGGGTAAGATCTCACAGGCGCTTGAAGCAAGTGCTTCACTTATATAGAGAACAAAACCCAAGACCTAGATGCTTATCAGAATGAAAGGAACTCTGGGACCTACTTCATTGTATCAAAGCCCTGATAGAACATGTCTAACAGTAGTTATCCATGTGTGGATCCAGTCATCTGAGTTCTCCAAACCACACTGATTTTTAAATCCACGACTGGAGTTTTCTAACCATTAGTACCAGTAGAATTAGGTTCGGATGGGAGCAGAAGAAACTCTAAAGTGCCATGGTTTAAATAAGAATAGAAATTTGTTGCTGTCACACATGAAAGCCCAGAGGGAGGTGGTCAAGCTAATAGAGCAGTGCCAGACTCTCCTATCTTGTCCTTCTGCCTCATACGGTTTATATTCCTTATGATTTTCTTTTCTTTTTTTTTTTTTTACACACCTGTAATCCCAGCACTTTGGGTGGCCGAGGCGGGCAAGTCATGAGGTCAAGAGATCGAAACGATTCTGGCCAACATGATGAAACCCTGTCTCTACGAAAAATACAAAAATTAGCTGGGCATGGTGCCATGCACCTGTAGTCACAGCTACTCGGGAGGCTGAGACAGGAGAATCACTTCAACCCAGGGGCAGAGATTGCAGTAAGCCGAGATCGTGCCACTGCACTCCAGCTTAGGGACAGAGCGATACTCTGTCTCAAAAAAAAAAAAAAAAAAAAAAGGAAAAAAAGTCCATAGAAAAACAAATTTGGAGAGTTTTTGGAGAGTTGTTAGAAAAGATGTAATTGATTTCAGTGTTTTATGCATAGTTCCTGTTTTGCATAATTTGAACGATCACTGCTCTCTGTGCAGTTAACCTTGTGTAACTCTTTGAGAAAACATGTTGGACTTGGATTAATTTGCCACCACTACATGTATGAATAAATACATACTTGTTCACCAACAAAGTATGTAGCTGTTCAAATAAATATTTTATGGAATACAATGCATCTAGAATTATCTTTTCCCTAAAATTAAATAGGACATTAGGACTTCTAGTACTCTAGCTGGCAATCAAAGTCCTTGATAATTATCTGTCTCATTTCAAAAAGTCACTTTAAGATGTCACTTTTTATCACTACAATGCTCATATTTAGACTTTTACAGTTTCCTCCCCAAGAAGATTTGAAGAAAGTTTAGAAATTTAATGTAGAGGAAATGGCATTCATATTTAAAATAAAAGTATATCTTAGAAAGTTGACCATATTGTTACAGCTTTTTGAGCAGAAGGCTGCTTAAATCAAGTGTCACATTTTTAATAGTGTGCTAACACATTTAGGCTTAATTGTAGGCAGGAGGAGCTATTGATAAAACAAAATGTGAGTGGGAAGTGCAAATGTTCTCAATAACTTTGGTAGATACTATTCTGTTGACTACTATCAGACTGGCACGAAACTACTTAGATAATCACGCCTATGGATAGATGGGGAATAGGATGTTGTGATTTTATGTGGTTCAGATCCTGTAGTAATACTTGCCAGGATAATTTTATTTCTGCATTTTCAGACATACAAAATAACATTTAAGAGGTACTGTAGACTAGTATCTTGGTCAAGGAAATGTCCACTGTGGCTGCACTGAGTTCACCCACTTATAACCAACTACAAGTGATAAACTCAAAAGGGAGAGCTTTGCAGCCAGGGTTTACAAGAAATGTAAACCCTGCTTGTCATGAAGTTAGGTCCATGGAAACAAGACCATGTGGTATCTTCTGACCAAGGACTGAAAATAATAATATTCATATTTATTCGTTGACTACCTACTACACCCCAAGCCCTGTACTTATAACATTACATGTCACCCTCCATGGTTTTCATTCCCTCCTGACTGGTTCTCTGGTTTTACGGTCAGCTTGCTCCTTGTGAGTGCCTTCTTCTCAATAGCAGAGACAGTCACCAAATAAAGCTTTGGTGGAAGTTTCTGTATTTGTGAGCAGACTGAATTCTATTCTATGACTCCTTTCCTCTGTTTTTTCACTAGAGAGAGAATTATGGACTTACGGTGTTAAAAGTATGGCTTTTTCACTCCTGTAAAATATTTTTTTTCACTCCTGTAAAATATTTACTCCTATAGATTGCACCAGGGAGCTAAGTTCTATTTAGTCCAACAAGCCTATATTGAACGTTGGCTGCAAACCACACCCTGTATCAGCTTCAGGGCATACAAAGAGGAGTAAGACATAGTATCTGCCCTCTGTGAACTCCAGTCTAGCAAGGAGGTAGAGAAGCACATAGATAAATCAAATGCATTGTGATCACTGATAAGAGAAAGGTGTGCTCTACATACATCTGATGGCACAGAGCAGGGTGCAGAGCCCCGCTTTAGTGGAACTGGGAGGACTGGTTTTTGTCTGTCAGAAAAAGGCAAGAGTGAGTGAGTAATACAGTGAAGTTTAAGAGCATTTGCCATTTAGTCCAATTTTTCCCAAACTTTGCTACACATCAGAATCACCTGGGAAGCCTCTGAAAATACTTATACCAAAATCACACCCCATATTAATTAAATCCCAGTGTCTGGGGATGGGAGCCCAGCATTTGTAGTTCTCAAAGATCCGCAGGTGATTCTGATCTGCAGCAGAGTGTCCTAGGGGATAGGATTTCATCAGAAAAGGAAAGATGTCCTTGAAGTCAAGAGAAACTGCGTGAGCAAAGGTCTGGAGATAGGAAGGTGCATGGCACACTGGAGTGGAGGGGAGTCCACAAGAGACCAGTGTAGCTAGAGCACAGGATGAGGTGCAGATACAGTTGGATTTGTAGGATGGGACCAGATGGTGGAGACCTTGAAAGCTGAGCTTAGATATTTGAACTTAGCCCTACAGAGAATACAGAGACTACGGATATTTTCAAAAGAAAACCTATGTGTTAAGATGTCACTTTTGTTCACTACAATGCTCATATTTAGACTTTTATAATAAAATACTTCTTTTCTCTCCCTTATCTTTGAGCCAACCAAATGCAGTAGTCAGCTTCCTCCTCATGAAACACTCTTCCCTGATCAGTGATGTGCTGTGATAATTAGAATCATGTATTCATATGAAAGGATAGACAACCAAGAATATTTAAGGATTGCCAAAGGGCTCCCTACCCAAAAAAGAGCTCTCGTGCCAGCCTAGCAGAATATGTCTGAATTTCCCACCCACTGGTGATTCCTTTGAGTGAAAGTCCCCAGTGGCTTGTTATGATACAGGTAATCTCTGGAAGGGCACACAGTGAGCATTGCTGGCTGATAGCACAGTGTGGTTCTCAGATTAGCACCCCTAGACTCTAAAAGAATGAGCCATGGGGCTGGTACCTTTTCCTGCCATGGAACTGAGAAGTGCAAGAAGGAAGGGTTTGACATTTAAGAAAGAGAAGAATGATGGGCCACAGATGAGGAAGCTGAGCTGCCAGGGCCAGAGGCAGACATGCAGCCCTACAAGGTGGCGTGAATTAACCCAGGCACCTGAAAGGGAAAAGCTCCACTGAATGGGCAACAGTGAGACATATTAAGTAAGTTTTTCCCTTTCCCCACCCATTTCCAAGGCCTATTGCTCTCAAGTACAAAGTTGGGGAAAACGAACTGGCTATACAGAGACCTGATTTTGTGCAGTCCCTTCAACTTCCCAAAAGGCAGTTAAGTCACTTAGAGTAAGTATAAGCCTGTGTTTGTAACTTATGGCATAGTAAGGAATAGGTGAGGGTCAAAACAAAGTCAGATAGCAGTGTGCCTCAGCCCAAACACCTGAAAGCTGTCCAATGTGACAGAAAATTATGAATAAGGTAAGACAATGATATGTATTACATTACTATCTACTCCTTATTAAGAGCTTTCTATATGCTGGGCACTGGCCTGGGTGTTTTATGTAAGCTGCCTTGTTTTGTCCTCACATCAGTCCTGCAAGTTAAGAGTGATGGTCGCTATTTGCAGATGAGGAAATGGATGTTCTCAAAGCTACATGCCTTGCTCGGCAGGGTGACGAGGATGAAGTGGAACCATCATCCAAACCAGGACCACAGTCTGTAGCTGTGAAAGTTAAATAACCCCCAGGAATTCTAAGTGATGACCAGATGTTTCCTAGATCACCTCTCAGGCACCGGATGCCAAGGGTCCCTTTTGTAGATTGTTTGGCCAGGAATTACAAACGCAGAAAAAGCTCCTGGGTCAATGAGTGGTACAGGCTGGGCTTGACATGCACATGCATATATTATATGAGTGATGGGGATTTGAGGTATATAGAGAATATGACCTGTTCCAGGGAAGCAGCTCCAGTTGTCAGCATAGAAGAATGCTAGCCCTATGTAGCAAGTCTTCCCATTTTTCACCAGAAGCCAAATTCCTAAATTTCTTATGTGACATATGATATATGTTTAAATGTGGGCTCCGTTCAAAAGAATGAATCATCGGGGGCTTTCTTTTATCTGGCAATATGCCAAATTAGAATTTCAAAATCCTTTCACAGAATGCCACATCTACTAAAAGTATAGGATATAAAATTCTACATATTTTCTTAAATGTATGGCTGAGCTGCAGGCAAAGAATTCATCACAGGCTAGGAATAGCAAGAAAGCCAGAATCCATAGGAGCAAGAGAATAATACCATAGCCAGCATTTGCCCATGGGGCATGTGCTAGTCTCTAGTGGCCTGGAGCTAGGGTGACCAGTGGTCCCAGTGTACTGGGACTTTCTTGGTTTCAACACCAAAAGTCTCATATCCTGGGAAACTCTTCAGACTTTGAAAAACATGTTATAGTTCCTCAAATCCCCATCATTCACCCTACCCAGAGCCTGGTTTTAAGGAGCTAAACTGTTGACATAATGAAAGCCAAGGGCCTGACTAGGGTGAAATGTTAGATCAAAGACTCACAAGCCTCTCCTCGGCATAAAGCTGGACTCCAAAGAGCAGTAACTTCAAAGCTGCCCTGGAGAGGAAGACTTTGGGAGTAAATTCCTGACTCACCCTTAATGCTGTCGTGACAATAGCTGGGGAAAAAAGAAGAGGAAAATGTTTCCTCTGAAGATTGTGAATCATTAGTTTGCACTCATGTGGCTCAGGGACCTAATTCACTATTTTTGTGTCCCATAAATCCCTCAGCTTCAAATTACAAAAGGGTCCCAGTTGTGCTTCCAATACTCCAGAGAAGAAACTGAAAGAAGGAATTGATGTAATGAGAATAGCAGAAGGTTAGTATTTTCTAAGATTGGGCAATAGGTATATGAGGATATATTACAGTTTGAGTACATTTGACATTTACCATAATGAAAAGTTAAAAACAATGCAGACTCGGGTTGACAGTACTCCTTGGAATTTGGCAGAACCCATCTCAAATCCTCTCTCAAGGCACCCACTCTAAACTTTACTTACAAATGAAGTTCCAAGTAAAATTAACTCACAATAGAAAATCAATGAAAACATGAGGGGGAAAAGAATGACTCATTAGTGAGAGTCAGAAAAAACAATAATACACAGAATGAGTCCTGCAAAGACTGCAAAACTGAGAATTATCCAATATAGAATATAAAAAGATTTAGTATATCTAAATAAAAATGGAAATAGAAGTTAAGAAAGGAACCAAAAAAAACTTCCAAAAAATTAAAAGTTGGTAGATAGTATTTATCACAGCTGAAGAGAGAATTACTTAACTAGAAGATACAGTTGAAAAAATTACACAAAATGCATCACAGAGAAACAAGGAAGTGGATAATATGAAGAAGTTAAGACACATCAAAGAAAAGATGATAAAATCCACCTACATCTAATTACAGCTCTAGAAGGAGAGAATAGAATGAAAAGGACAGACATAATATTAAAAGAATTAATGACTAAGAATTTTGTTGAATTAAAGAAAGTTACCAACCCTCAGATTCGGGAATTTGAGCTAATTCAAATTAGCTCAAAGCAAGATAAATTTAAAAAAAAATCTACACTTAGGCACATCTTGGTGAATATGTAGAACACCAAAAATAAAGGAAAGCTATTACAACAAAAGGAAAATACAGATTACCTAGTAAGGACTGACAATTAAATTGTCAGTGAACTTCTTTCTGATAACAATGAAAACCAGAAGATGTTAGAATTATATCTTCAGTGTGATTGAAGATATAATTTGTATCTGAGACAAAATAATTAATTATTGGCCTAGAAGTGAATACTCAGTAGAACTACACTTCAAGAACAAAGACATTTTCCAAGGCTAGAAAAAAAAAATAATAAATTTTCTACTAGTAGATCCTCACTAAATCAACTTCTAGAGAGTTTACATCACACAGGAGAAAAATTATCTCAGGAAGATCTGAAATACAAGAACTAATAAATAGAGACAGTGGTAAATAATCTATATATAACAATAAAAGTACATTATTAAATATGTCAAAGGAGAAATAAGTCCTGAGCAATAATAGAACTGGAAATGAGTGAGAATGGACAGTAAGCAAGTAATGTCCTTATATTGTTAAGGAAAATGATTAATATATTAGTTTGGTAAGTTATATTTGCATGTGAAAAGTTCTAGGTTAAGAAATTTAAGGGTAGAAATAAAATATAAAATTTCCCAAGTAGTGGAAAAACTAGGGGGAAAATGAAATAGTGAGGAGGAGAAACACAAACCAAAAGAAAACATGAAAAAAAAGAAAAATATAGAAAAGCTGGACAACTAGAAAGCATAAAATAAAAGGTAGAAGTCTGAACATAGAGGATTTATAATAAATGTAAATAGACTAAAATCTCTAATTAAAAGGCAAAGATTATCAAGCAGCTATAGCTGTTTAGATATAATAAATCTAAATATCAACACAGGAAAATTGAAAGTAAAAGGACAGAAAAATAAATACCACACAATATTTAAGAAAAGAAACGTGGTATAACTGTATTAATAACAGAAAAAATATATTTTAAACAAAGACTTTTTGAACTGTACTCATCCATGAGTCATGAAATTGATTTTGTGAGTTAAAGTTGGCATTTGTTTTTGTTTTCTTTTTATTTCTTTTTCCTGATGAAAATATTGGAGTGTCATACAAGCATTAAGGAAAAATATTGTGACATTTTGGTTACATTTATAAATAGATACACATCCAAAGATGTACTGTTTATGATATAAAAAATAACATATTACTGTGGATAGTAGTCTAAAAAGTTTGGAAGGCATGGCCCTGGAAAAACCCTTAACAAGTATATCAGGAAATACATAGCACAGTGATTGTAGTAGCATTGTCATCAAAGCAAAAATTAGAAAATAACCCAAATGTTCATTGACAGTAAAAAGGATAGACAAATTTTGAAATACCTCTACTGTGGAATACTATACAGCAGTGAAAATTAATGAACTTCAGCTGCATGTACTGTGATAGATTCATCTGAAAAGCAATGTTGGTTGAAAAAAAAAAGCCAATTGTAGCAGAACACTTACAGGATGATTCCATTTGTTTAGTGAGCAAAACTAAACAATATGGTAAGAAGGAACAAACAGCAAATTAATGAATAACATGAATTAACAAGATAGTTACTTTATCAAGGGGTAGTGGTAGTTGAAGGATGTAATCAGAGAGCAGTACATGAGTAATTTAAAAACATGGTTAAAGTTGTTAGGGTAGGTTATGATGATTTAATTTAATAATTTAATAATATGCATTCCTGTATTTGAAGTACATTTTGTAATTTTTTTAAGTTATAAACAAAAACACCATCCAAAACAAAATGCAGCACATCTGTGGGCCACATCTGCCTGCCTTTGGTTTGATCTTCTGATCTGTGCCATTCATCCCCCGTCCCAATCCTCTTCCTGTCTACCCTTGGAGCAGCTCTTTGGCATCACAAGAAAGATGCCAAGAGGAGAGAGAGAGGGAAAGAAAGGGATATGTCCCCAACACAACTATAAAGTTTCAGGTTATCATTCTGAAGCATATCAAGTGGAAGAAGAGGAGTTAAAAAGAGAAGTTATGGGCAACCCTTGAATTTTCATCTTTGTCCTCCATTCTCCCACAGATGATTCTGAGTTTACTAGACATTAAAGATAGGTTGAACTGTCTGTGGTTTAGGTGCTGTTAAAACTAGCATTTCTTAGACCATCCTGGCTAACACGGTGAAACCCCATCTCTACTAAAAAAAATACAAAAAACTAGCCGGGCATGGAGGTGTGTGCCTGTAGTCCAAGCTACTTGGGAGGGTGAGGCAGGGGAATCACTTGAACCCGGGAGACGGAGGTTGCAGTGAGCCAAGATCACGTCACTGCACTCTATCCTGGTGACAGAGCAAGACTCCGTCTCAAAAAACAAAAAAAGAAAGAAAATAAAAACGTTTTGTTAAATATAATGTATGTCAAACTAATTTGTTTTGACCAAATCACATACAAATCTCCCAAAGAAATACACTATTATATCATTAAGTACACTAACAATTCCACCCTAAAGAACAATTTTCTTGGCACCCGCGTGGTGGCGGGTGCCTGTAGTCCCAGCTACTCAGGAGGCTGAGGCAGGAGAATGGCGTAAACCCGGGAGGCGGAGCTTGCAGTGAGCTGAGATCCGGCCACTGCACTCCAGCCTGGGCGACAGAGCGAGACTCTGTCTCAAAAAAAAAAAAAAAAAGCAAAAAACAAAAACAAAAAAAAACTAGCATTTCTTATGCCAGAAGGGAATAAAAAATTAGCGACTGAAAAGCAGCAGTGATTCATGTATTTATTTTTTTTAAAAGACTGGCAACAAATGACTTGTAGATTTACAACAACCCTATAATCTAGCTTGGAAGTCACTGCCCCTGTTCTAAGAACTCAGTCACAGGTACTGAATGAAAAACCACATCCATGAAAATGATCCACACATTCATTCCACCAGTGTGCCCAAACCGAATAGGGTTCATTTGCCCACACACAAAGGAAAGCCCAACATCGCAGCACCAGTCTCTTGCAGAGAAAAGTTTACTGCAAAGCAACCGAATGAGACAGAAGACTAACTAAAATCTGTCTCCCATGCCAGCCTAAAAGCAGCATACTGAGGGGAGAAATTTGAGGAGGAAGATTTCGGGATTGGCAAGTGATTGGTGGAGGAAAGGGCGAAGTTTGTAAAATCCCTAGGGTGTGTGCAATTGTCTCTTCATGCCTCTTCATGAGTCACATGTACAAATGCAGGGGGAGTTGGTCTGAAACATATGGTGGAAATTCCAGCTATTGTGTCTGCAATTGGTGGGTTCTTGGTCTCACTGACTTCAAGAATGAAGCTGTGGACCCTCGCGGTGAGTGTTACAGCTCTTAAAGATGGTGTGTCTGGAGTTTGTTCCTTCAGATGTTCAGATGTGTCCGCAGTTTCTACCTCCTTGTGGGTTCATGGTCTCACTGACTTCAGGAGTGAAGCTGCAGACCTTCGCAGTAAAGGCAGTATTGACCCAAAGAGTGAGCAACAGCAAGATTTATTGTAAAGAGCAAAAGAACAAAGATCCCACAGTGTGGAAAGGGACCTGAGCAGGTTGCCACTGCTGGCTCAGGCAGCCTGCTTTTATTCCCCTATCTGACCCCACCTACATCCTGCTGATTGGTCCATTTTACAGAGAGCTGATTGGTCCATTTTGACAGAGTGCTGATTGGTGCGTTTGTAATCCCTGAGCTAGACACAGAGTGCTGATTGGTGCATTTACAATCCTGTAGCTAGACACAACCTGCTAGACAGAAAAGTTCTTTAAGTACCCACTAGGCTAGCTAGATACAGAGTCCTGATTGGTGTATTTACAAACCTTGAGCTAGACAGAGAGTACTGATTGGTTATTTACAAACCCTGAGCTAGAAAGAGTGCTGATTGGTGTGTATACAATCCTTTAGCTAGACACAGGGTGCTAGACAGAAAAGTTTTCCAAGTCCCCACTAGGTTAGCTAGATACAGAGTACTGATTGGTGTATTTACAAACCCTGAGCTAGACAGTGCTGATTGGTGCATTTACAAACCCTTTGCTGGACATAAAGGTTCTCCAAGTCCCCACTAGACCCAGGAGCCCAGTTGGCTTCACCTAGTAGATCCCGCACCAAGGCCACAGGCTAAGCTGCTAGCCAGTTCTGCGCCGTGGGCCCTCATTCCTCAGCCCTTCGGCGGTAGATGGGACCAAGGGCTGCGGCGCAGGGGGCGGCGCTCCTCGGGAAGCTCCCGCCCTGCAGGAGTCCGGGCGGCGATCAAGCATGGCGGGCTTTGGGTCCAGCGGGGAGGCAGCTGAGGCCAGGCGAGAATTCCAGCGCAGCACGGGCGGGCCGGCACTGCTGGGGGACCGGGCGCACCCTCTGCAGCTGCTGGCCTGGGTCCTAAGCCCCTCACTGCCCGGGCCAGCAGCGCCGGCGGGCAGCTCAGACTGAGGGGCCGCGGAGCGCATGCCCACTGGCAACTGGCCCTGACCCGCGAGCGCGGCGCGCAGCCCTGGTTCCCGCCCGCGCCTCTCCCTCCACGCCTCCTCGCAAGCAGAGGGAGCTGGCTCCGGCCAGCCCAGAGAAGGGCTCTCACAGTGCAGTGGCGGGCTGAAAGGCTCCTCAAACATTGCTAGAGTGGACGCCGAGGCCGAGGAGGCTCCGAGAGCGAGGGCTGCTAGCATGTTGTCACCTCTCACTAGGGTGTCAAAAGGTCACTCATCTGGCAAGCAAGTCTATTCTGTGCATATTCTAGTTAGCTATATTGGTTCCAACCAGTTTCAGCCAGTTTTGCCATGTAGCAAGCCAAGGGGATTTCAACAGGCTGTTTCCTTATCTGCCATCCTGTAAAATAACATCAAGAATTCCTGTTAGTCACCAGTTTCTTTAATCCACAGTTTCACCTGGATTCCCAATGATATGTCCATTAAATCTGGCATGTTTGAGAAATACATTAGCTTGAGAGAGATGTAAAATGCTAGAATGATAAATCGGGTGAGGGCTGTGGCAAATTGTGAAGATGACAATTGAGTTGTTTAATGAAATGTGTGATTGAGAAAAGTAGGTAGGAAAAGGATCTTGAGAACAGGGTGTTCTTGGCTTGAATGAATCCTTAAAGAGGATGTTCCTTAAAGAGGATATATGCCAGAGAAAAAGCAAATGGGATATAGGGAAAGGAAAACTATGTATGTTTCCAGTTAATCTGTTACAAGGTGGAACTGATCTGGGTACTTTTTAATGAGTCATAGACATGCAACCAGGGCTTACTGCTTTCTAAAGAGAAATCTTCATTTTTTGAAAATGGTAGTGCCTGGAAAAATAACTTATCAATGTCAGTCTTAATTTCTTTCATCAGCCCATTGATAGAATGTGAGAAGAGTCATTTAGCAATCATCTTATCACTGGTACAGTGTCTGCTCCACTCATTTTGCAGAGGATCAGATAAAAGGATGATGTTTGCTTTATCTTTGCTTTGCCACCTTCTTGCAGCTAAAAGCTTTTCAGGAAGGGGGAAGAGCAAGCTGAGAGGTTACCAGGTTATGAAACATGGTTACAGCCAAGTCAGGAGCATTGAATCAATTTCCAATATGTTTCTTATGTAGCTCAAACCTATACTCCGGAGATGTTATTGTTTGATTATAAAAGCTGGAGGAATTTGAAGAGAGACTTTCGTGCCTTGGTGATAAACAGTCTCTGCCTGTAACTCGATTGTGTCAGCTCCCAAACAGAGGGGAAATATACTTTAAAGTGAGTTTCTGCCCATTTGAAAACTCAGGCATGAGTTCTACCTTCAGAGCCATTTGGAAGGAATCCTAAGTGTACAAGAACGTATTTGGAGTGGGCATTGGCCACCCTGCTTCCAAATGAATGTGTCACATTTCCAAAGATGTCATTTCCCCTCACCATTGACTCAGTCAAAATGTTTTCCTGGTCTCAAAGTATTTATCTATAATTCTGCTTCAAAACATGTTTAGATAAATCAATTCCTTTCATATACAACTTATAATTTTTTTAGAAAGAACTTATTTTCTGGGTTATAATTGAGTCAGGTTTTTCTAAGGAGATTTAAAAGTGATGGAGAGACTGTGTAATATGGTAATGAATGTTGGTGGTGGCAGGGCAGGGAGGAATCAGAAGCAGAGTTTTGGATTCTGTCACTTAGTTCAAAATGCTTCATCTCTGTCTGTCTCTGTGTCTAACTCTCCTCAACCATAGAGAGAGGGGTTGTTCTAGATACACTCTAATGCTTTCCCCTGACCCAAATTTCTGCAACTTTTTGAGGGAGGTAGGTGTACTACCTGAACATCAAATTGTCTGCCCTTTTCAAGTTCCGATTTCCTGAGACTCTGTGGGAAGACAGTGTTTCAGTCATCAGATCTAAGTACACTAGAAAATTTGCAAAGCTTATCCAGCTATTTCTAGACAGAACTTAGACCTTCTTGGTAATGTTACCAGCATGTATTTGCCTCGAGTTTTGCATTTTTGAGTGTGCTTTCATTGATTCCTGCAAGTCTCACAGCCTGGGTGCTATGGTCACAGAGGCCTCCTGCAGTTCTTCCTTTGCCAAGGAACTGAGCAGGATCCTGAATCTCTTTGAGCCCCAATTCCTTCATCTGCCAAATGGAGATAATAATAATAATAGTTGAAGCATTATGGAGAACATTAAATGTGCTTTTGCATCTGAGTGTTTGACACCATTCCAGGTGCTAGCAGGAACTCAAGCATCGATCTTCATTGTTATTATTGTTGTTATTATTTTGAGATGGCGTCTCACTCTGTTACCCAGGCTGGAGTGCAGTGGCATGATCTTGGCTCACTGCAACCTTCACCTCCCGGGTTTAAGCGATTTTCCTGCCTTAGCCTCCTGAGTAGCTGGGATTACAGGCGCATGCCACCATGCCTGGCTAATTTTTGTATTTTTAGTTGAGACGGGGTTTCACCATGTTGGTCAGGCTGGTCTTGAACTCTTGACCTCATGATCTGCCCACCTCAGACTCCCAAAGTGCTGGGATTACAGGCATGAGCCCCTGTGCCTGGCCTTTAGTTATTATTAAAAATGATTGTCTGAGATAAAGGTAGCTAGATATCATCTTTCTGAATGATGCAGAAGGTATGGCATAAAAAAGCATTGTGCCTTGCCCGTAATTCACCATGAGTTGGTAACAGGGTTCATACTGAAGAATAGAATGCCTTAAGGATGGATGAACTTGGTCTTAAAAGTCCCTGGCCATAAGCCTCACACATGATGAGAAAGGCCTAAGATGGCTTTCTCTTTCTCCAGCCAACTCTCAAGCATGGGATCCCCTCTTACTTCAGGTGCCTAAACCACAACCACCAGGCACATGCAGTATCTCACCCCAACTTGCTACCCATTCACTGCCTTCATCCTCTTCCTCCCAGATTGTCCTCACGGCCTGGGGCTTCGCCCATTAAGTAGGTTCCAGCCAGTAAGAAGGAGCTAATGGGAAAAATGCTAGCTGCTCCATAGGTAGGGGTGAGTCAGTTTCATTTTCTGGTACTCAAACCTCAAGGCACAGCCATAAACGAAGTTCACTTCAGTTACTAAATATTTATCAGGCATTGACTTCATTCCAGGCATTGTGCTGAACCCTAGGGCTATAAAAATGGAGAATACATGGGCTTTCCATTTGATGAGCTTATCCGATCTGATTCTGAACTAGAATTCTTCTTTACATTATTTCCTGAAACTTTAGTTGAAGCATGAATCACTCTAATATCTTGCCTCAATATTGAACTCTATGGAAAGTTCATATTTCCCTGGCCTGTTTTTAAAAAACATTCTTTGGACATTACCAAAAAGACTTGATGTCTGTGTATAATCCTGTCATTGTAAATAATAAAGAATGTACGTGCCTTAGTAGTTCCCAAATTATGTGAACTTACTCTTCTTGACATGCTGGCAAAGACAAATAATTTCTTTAAAACAGATGGCATGCAGAGCCATTGTTGAAATGTCAACTCTGCTGCTGTTTATTGCCCTACTTCTTCAGGGAGTGATTTGCATATTGGATTCACCTGAGCATTTGGTCTGCCGTGCAGAGGAGTTGGGAAGCTCAGTTGGTTATTACTTCCTAAAAAACCCCTTGGATATTACAATGAGGTATGGTAATGACAGAAGATAGAAACATGACTATTTTGGGTGACTATTCAACCCAAAGTGCATTATTGTCTTACTTGAATAAAATAGTAGGATGGCTTTGTTTGATTATTTACAGTGTTATTCAGGATTATAATGACATTTACAACAGTCTAGTTTGGGGTCTTCCAGAAGTACTTGCTGTAACAGAAATTCAAGGGCAAGTAAGTTATCAGCAAGTACAGGAAAGATTGATAGGAGAAGTCAGACAGAGAAGAGAAACCAGCCAATAAAAACATGTTATCATGCCAGCTACCACCAGGACCAGACACATAATTTGCAAAATAAAATGCAAAATATCTTGCTCAAAAACTATTAGAATTTCAAGACAGCAGCAGCAGGTCACAAGGCCCTGTTTAACTGTACATGCTGCAGGCACATGTCTTCAGCCTGGCTACTACTTTAGCTTAGCCTGTGGGGAACCCTGGCGTATAGAATGTGAGTCTCAAGAGTTTTCTCACCTGAGGAATGAGGGAGCTCATTCCCAACTCCATCTCCAACTCCCATCACTGATTATTCCTGGGCTGCTTCTGGAGCTGTTACCTTTGGGCAAAGAGATATGGCTCCCAGCAATTGGACATGCTCAAGTAGTAAAGCCCTGTGGAAGGGGATGGGTCACCTGCAGTTCCCTGCGTGCCACCCAAATACCAAGGAATCTCCTGGGATCCAGAGCCAGGGCCAAGTGTCTAAAAATGAGCTACCTCAAGGAGGGAGCACCTGCTGAAGTCCCCCCTTGAAAAACATTCCCTCAAAACCCTTGCTTTCTCCCTGCTGCTGAGTCAACTCTTTAATCAACCAGGATGTCTATCATTTCTACAGGTGGAAGTTCCACCATATACTAAAAGTGTGGGGAGAGAGGACAGTAAAGGCATTCTCCTGAATTCTTAAAAACGCAGGCACATTTGTTTTCCAAAAATATGACCCTAAACAAACTGCTTTCCCTCTGCACCCCCTGAGCCTCCTTTGTCTCATCTGGGAAATGGATGTAGAATTATTCTCAGACCGTTTCTACAAGATTTAAGGAGTCTGCATCAGAAACATATTGGGAAAGTAATTTTGAAACATCAGTTTAATTCCTAAGTAATAACAATGTCTCTTCAAGCTTGGGCTGGGGATTAGTAGCAAGGTGGCTTTCTTGAGTTTGTATTAAATAGGCCACCTTTCATCATGTGTTTATTCAAAGGAGGCATAAAAATTGTGTTTGAATTAGAAAATGTTTTCTCCTCATTTGGCTCTTTAATCATTGCTGTGTGCCACAAACACCCTCTCCTTAATTCCTGTGCTGGTCAATTTCATGTGTTGACTGGGCCCTGGCGTGCCCAGATATTTGGCCAAACAAGATCCTGGGTGTTTTCATAAAGATGTGTTTGGATGAGATTAACTTTTAAATTGGTAAACTTAGTAAAGCAGATGCCGCCTCCTTATGTGGTGGGCCTTATCCAATCAGTTGAAGGCCCAAGCAGAAAAAAAGGCTAATTCTCTCCCAAGTAAGAGGAAATTATTTTTCTTGCCTGACTACCTTTCAACTGGGACATTTGCTTTTTCCTGTCTTTGTGCTTGAATGGAAACATCGGCTCTTCATGGGTCTTGAACTTCCTGGGCCTTTACACTAGAATAACACATGGGCTCTCCTGGGTCTCCAGCTTGCTGGCTTACCCTGGAGATCTTGGGAATTGTCCGCTTTGGTATCATGTGAGCCAATTCTTTATTTATACACACACATCTTCTATTGGTTCTGTTTCTCTGGAGAACCCTGACCTAAGCAACGGCATATAATTAGATTTTAACAGGATAATTAGAATATCAACTAGAGGAAGTTGAACTGCTGTCATCTTTCCATGCTTGCTTCACCCAGGCCAAGGAAACTAAGCCAATAAACTTATTCTACAAACTGGGCAGGGGGTGGGTAGAGACTACAGATGCCAAGATGCAGACACCAGCCAGCCTGAATCATCATCCTTTATGTAAAGCAGTGGTGCAGGAGCCCTAGTGAAGAGGCTTTGAAAAAAGACTTTCTGTTTAGCCCTCTGAGTTCATGTGGAACAAAGCTCAATGCTTTTACTTTTTAGACTGAGTCTGAATTGAAAACTCTTTTTGATGTCTGTAAGGTGTGAACCTCCTCACAGAGGAGTATGCCTTCTGCAGAGGTGTTCATTCCCCTCACTGTAAGGGGACCAAAGATGCCAGAAGCCTGTGCATGGGGGAAGGACCCAAGGCCCCTAACACCTGCATGCCTGCAAATGGTATATTTATTCAGTACACAGTTGTGGATGCCTATTAGAGAGAATTTGTGTTTTAGAGCAAAGCTTCTCTATGGGCAAAAATGATGACTTCAGGCATGCATGAGATGCTCCTGCTGAAATCAGTGGGAGTTGCTCTTCATGTAGATAATTGTGCTGACTGGCCAGAATAGAGGATGACAAGTAGTGCACTGCATTTTACACATTGCCCTGCTCTGCAAGAAGACTGGTCTGCCAGGCAACCCAGATTAAATGGTCTTTTCCCCCTTGAACCAGTGTGTCCAGGATTCCACAGTGGGCAGGCTGCTGTGCTGAATTTGCACCAGTTCTTCCTTTGTATATCTAAGTTGTATTGAATGGTGGTATGAAACTGCCAGGTAGAAGGGCAATCCGCTATGCACGGTGTGAGAAATCCCCACTTCTCACCAACCCCTGCCTGAGAAGGCAACACCCTAGAGACACATGAATGGACCTGCCTTCTCTTCAGTAATTGCACAGGGATCTTTTAATCCAGACAGACGTTGGGACCAGCAACTGAACCCTGCTAAGTTGAATCGAGTGTCCTAGGATGATGGAGGCCTTGAAATAGGAGAATAGGCTGTAGGCATGTGCATTGCTCCACAATAAGCCATACCCGTTAGTGAGTTTATATTTACAAGGATAGATAACAAACTGGGCTTCTGGAAGAGAGTTCTGCAGGCATATGGAAGACAAGTATCTCAGTCCATTTGTGATGCTATAAAGGAATACCTGAGGCTGTGTTGGGTAATTTATCAAAGCAAAGAGGTTTATTTGGCTTGTGGTTCTACAGGCTGTACAAGCGTGGTGCCAGCATCTGCTTTTGTTGAGACCTCGAGAAGCCTCCACTCATGCTGGAAGGCAAAGGGAAGCAGGCACCACGTGGCAAGAGAGGAAAGAAGAGAGGAAGAAGTGCTAGGCTCTTCTTAACAACCAATCTTTTGCAGGTAGAGGGAAATCTCTCTCAGGAACTAAAGGTGAGAACCCACTCCCTCCTGTGAGAATGGCACCAAACTATTCATGAAGGATCCACCCCTATGATCCAAACACCTCTCACCAGGCCAGATTTCACTGGGGATCAAGTTTCAACATGAGACTAGAACGAGAAGCTAAGAGGCCTTCTTCTGAAACAATAAATGGGCCGAGGTGTGTCTTTCAGAGTGAAGTTTCTCCTTCCCCGGCACATTTAAGCAGATGTAGCTGTCAAAAACCTTTGAAGCCCTATCATGTTCTGCTCTGCCGCAATCCTCAGGACCCCACAGGGTCACCGGCTCAGTCTCTGCCTCATTCTCCTCATTTGCCTCTATCCTTAATTCTTTCCAAGTGTGCTTGGGCTCCCTAAGTGTCCTGTGACTTGCTTGAGCTTGCAGAGACATTTTCAGCCTTTTATCCTGAAGCTCTCTCCGCTGCCCTGGCTTTCTGCTTAATCCCACCTTCAGCAATGCTACTCACTGTAGTTTTCCTTTCTACTTCCCAGCAACTCTGCTCACAAACAAAATGTTCACGCTTAGCACTAGATATTTCTAATGTGGCCTCTCCAGCATCACTCTTCTGTTCAGCTCCCGTGTCTTCTCCTCACCATGGTTACTCTCCTATTATGATCTTTTCCCATGCTGTAACTCCGCTCTTTATTTTAGGAGCACCCCCAAGACTGTACTCCCAAGTCTTCACATTTGGAAAAATGAAAAGCGTCTTTGATGCCTTTTCATCTCTTTCTTCTTGTCTCCATAAAATACACGTTTTCTAAAGAATCAACAGCACATTCAATATTATTTGACATATAATGATCTCATTCTGTTGGAAGGCCAAGTTATGACAGTTACACTAGATGATACCAACACATATTCTTGATAGTATCTTCTGAATTTTTATATATTGGCTTAATGTGAAAATGATTGTTGCATCTTCTCATCAAATTTTCTGTCAAGTCTTGCTTACGCTTCCCAAACACAAAAAAAGACAAAAACTTTGCAAGTTTCAAACTTAAAATGCAGGGTCAGAGATGCTAAACTTACTCCTGAGCCTTGACATCTTTCATACAACTTTCCTAGCTTTTCAGAAATCAAAATAATACAACCTAAACAAAAATGATCCTGAAACAACCATACGTAAGTTTCAGTTATAGTTTTGCCGCTTATTAACTAAACAAACCTTTGCCTCAGTTTCTGTATCTGTACACTGGATATACTGATTTTTGCCTTCCCCACTCAGAGCATGATTGTTGGGAGGATAAAAGGAGGTGAAGCTCATGGCCGCATAGTTTAAATGTAAAGCATGCCCAAAGTCAAGGGACTTCTTTGTACCAGCCCATTGGAACTCTAGTTGAAACACTGTCTTGTGTGGCTAAGTGGACATTTGAAGGTTTTTTTCCCACATGTCATTTCTCTTATATGTCTTTTAAGGCAAAAAAAAAAAAAAAATGCTACCTTTGTAACACTCTCGCTTTAAAAGCCCAAAGATCAGAACCTCTTCTCATTAGGTCTGTTAGAGAGAGTCAATACAGGTAGGAAGAGCCAAAGGGCCTGGGGATATGGCTTGGTAGTGCGTTGATGGTTAATGTGGAAAAAGAATTTTTTTTTTTTATATTCATTTTTCTTTTTTTTTTTCTTTTTTTTTTTTTTATTTAAGTTCTAGGGTACATGTGCATAACGTGCAGGTTTGTTACATATGTATATATGTGCCATGTTGGTGTGCTGCACCCATCAACTCGTCAGCACCCATCAATTCATCATTTAAAAGGACAATCTTTTTCAACTTGAGATTTTATTTTAGGAAGTGAGATTCGGTTGGGTGCAGCACCTGTAATCTCAGCACTTTGAGAAGCCAAGGCGGGTGAATGCCATGAGCCCAGGAGTTCGAGACCAGCCTGGGCAACATGACAAAACCCTGTCTCTACAAAAAAATACCAAAATTAGCCAGGCATGGTGGCTTGCACCTGTAGCCCCAGCTACTGGGCAGGCTGACTTGGGAGGATGGCTTGAGTCTGGTAGGCAAAAGTTGCAGTGAGTGGAGATACAGTACCACCACACTCCAGTCTGGGCAACAGAGCAAGACACTATCTCCAAAATAAGAAAGAAAATGAGATTGAAGAAGAAAAAGAAAAAAAAAGAAACTACATCACACCAAATAGGTTCTAAGGTATATCAGACTATGTATTTATTTTAAATAATAGCTATAAAACCTCATTAGAAAGGAAGTGCTGACAAAAAGTCTCTTGACTTGGACTGGGCGTGATGGCTCATGCCTGTCATCCCAGCACTTTGGGAGGCTGTATGGGTGGATCACCTCAGGTCAGGAGTTCGAGACCAGCCTGACCAATATGGTGAAACCCCATCTCTACTAAAAATACAAAAATTAGCTGGGTGTGGTGGCATGCAACTGTAGTCCCAGCTACTTGGGAAACAGATGGGAGAATTGCTTGAACCCAGGAGATGAAGGGTGCAGTGAACTGAGATCACGCCACTGCACTCCAGCCTGGGTGACTGAGTGAGACTCCGTCTCAAAAAAAAAAAAAAAAAAGTCTCCTGACTTGGTTTTAAATGGTTCACTAGAGTCCATAAGGGAGTAGTAATTGAATTAGAAAAAAAATTATAAATACCAAAGGAGGGAACTAGAAGATAAATATATCCTAGCAACATAATGGAATTTCTTTGAAACAGGGAGAGTAGGGTAAAGGTCTAGTTGTTGCAGAGCAGCGCAGAGAGCTCTGGACTTGGTGTTAGAAGACCTGGCTTTGAATTCTGGCTTCTGCATATGTGCTCATGTCCTTAAGAGACATATGTTCTCTGTGCATGTGTTTTATCTGAAGAATGGAAAAATTACTCCATTTATAGACAAAGTGTTGCTGTAAACTCAACTGAAGTAATGACTAAGAAAGAATGTAGCAGACGTTTCTACTCCAGGAGTGAAGCCTGATGAAGGCGGTCTTGGCACTCTTCCCTGCCAGTGATTGGTTCAGAAATTCAGGCCTGGGCCAATTAGTGAACAGCGTTTTCCAAGAGACACAAATTGGTCTGGGAATGAGTTTATGACCTTATTTGCCTAATTTTCAAGGGACAGGTGGTTGGAGGTATAGAGAAAGTCACACAGAGAGTCAACTTCTCTCTCCCTTAGACTTGGGAGTGTGTGGCTGACTAGTACAGAGCTACTAAAGCCTCCTGCTAACAGCTTGAAGATACAACTGATACACAGCAGGGACACAGTGAAGAGAACTGCAGGCAAATAGAGGCAGAGGCCCTGGATTAAGGCAGCCCTGAAGCTTGGCTCTAATTCTGCACTGTGAGCTAATACCATTCTTTACCATTTAACGTGTTACTTTCCACCAAGAGCATGCTTACTGATTCGGTATGCTTGGTAAACTGAATATAGAAGAAGGTACTATAACCACGTAGCAATCAAGCCTAAAGCTTTGAGGTTTGCACAGGCATTAATCCAAATCCTGGCTTTCCTACTTATAGCTATAGGCCTACGGGCAAGTTACTGACCTCCTTAAACTTCAGTTTCCTCATAGGTAAAATGTGTCCATTACACATTGCATAATGACATAATGCAAGTGAAGCATCTGTCCAGTAGTAAATGATCAACAAATGTTATGCTGCAAAAAGGTGAGATGTAAGGGAGGCCAAATGTATTTGCATAGAGCACATATAAGCTACCTGTAAGGTCCTGAATCAGGGACTCTGCTCCTTAGAGGCCCCCTTTGCAGAGGAGAGTCTGGGGCACACAGCTATGGAAACCAGGGATTTTGGCTTTCTTCCAAGCTAAAGAAGTAGTGGGCTGCGGAACCCCCACATCCTCTCTGATACCTGGGATCCCCACCCTACTGGAAAGAGGTTGATGAATAAGAAGTCCTGAGCTTTAGAGTCAGGCTGGCACTTCTTCAAGTGACCATTTCACTTCTCAGAGTTCTGCTTTCCTCCTCTGTAAAGTGAGGATAATAATAGCTATTTCCCACAATTATAGAAAAGATAAAGGCATTCACAAAGCCCTTTGTGAGCTGCCTAGATCTGGGATTAAGGAATAGCCTCAATCTTGTTCCCTGGTGACTCTTGAAGACCCTTTCATGCCAACACCACTTTCAGATGCCTCTAATGATTATTCAAGCGTGTAATCATTAGAGGCATCTGAAAGTGGGGAAAGCACAGTTCCTCTGCTCAGCTGTATTCAACCAGATTTTACTGTTAGATTTCAGTATTTTTTTTTTTTTATTGGCAGTCTGGGTATAAAATCTTTAGAAGCAGGTTCATGGAGGCATAATTTACGTATAACAAAATTCATCCTTTTGAAGTGTATAGTTCAATAAGTTTTTGTAAATGTATACAGTTCAGTTGTATAACCACTATCACAATCAAGATTTACAACACTTTCATCACACCAAAATAGTCCTTCATACCTCTTATACCCAACCCTCTCCTAATACCACTGGTCCCAGGGAACCACTGGTCTGCTTTCTATCTGTAGTTTTGCCTTTGCTAGAATTTCATGTAAATGGAATCAATTATAAAATTTATAATATTGAGGGTTTAGTCTCTCTTAATAAGCATAATGCTTTTGAGTCATCCATGTTATATCAGTGGTTTTTTAGTTTGTTTATGTTTTTATTGCTCATCAGTATTTTGTTGTATGAATGTACCACAATTTGTTTATCCACTGGCTGATAAACAATTTGATAGTTTCCAGTTGGGGCTATGATGTGTAAGGCTGCTATATACATTTGTGTGTAAGTCTTTGTGGGGACATATAACAGTAAGAGTGTCATTGCTGTGTTGCATGATGGGTGTATGTTGTTTGCTTTTTAATTTTCTTAACCATGTCTTTGAAGACAAAATTTTTAATTTTGATTAAATCTAATTTATCATGTTTTTATTTTATGGTTTATGTTTTTTTGCTCTATTTAAGAAATTGTTGCCTAATCCAAGGCCACAGAGATACTCTGATATTTTCTTCTAGATGTTTTGTGGTATTAGATCTTGTGTTTGGGTTTATGTGTGAATTTTTATATACAGTGTGAGGAAAGCAGTGAGGTTTACTTTTCTTCAGATGAGTATTTAGTGTTTCTAATACTTTTTGTTGAAACACTATCTTTCTTCTATTAAATTACGTTGTCATCTTTGTCAGAAGTTAATTGAAAATATATGTGTGAGTCAGTCTATTTCTGGAATGTCTGTTCTGTTCCACTGACCTATATGCAAATCCTTACCCAATACCACACTCTCTTAATGAGTGTAGCCTTATAAAGAATTCAGGTAGTGTCAGACCTCTGACCTTGTTTTACTTTATGAAAATGTTTCCATTTTCACATAATTTTAG
The DNA here is from genome assembly GCF_002776525.5 of Piliocolobus tephrosceles. Classification (NCBI taxonomy): domain Eukaryota; kingdom Metazoa; phylum Chordata; class Mammalia; order Primates; family Cercopithecidae; genus Piliocolobus; species Piliocolobus tephrosceles. The sequence goes on along the minus strand of NC_045444.1, from coordinate 16,662,297 downwards.
AATCAATGTGTCAATGTCTATTTTTTTAAAAGCCTGGTAGTGTTTTGATTAAGATGTCATTGAATCTGTAGATGAATTTGAAGATAACTGACATCTGAACAATATTGGGTCTTCTGATCCATGAATATGGCAGATCTCTCCATTTATGTCAGTATTCTTTAAATTTATCTCTACAATGTTTTGTACATCTTAGTGTACAATGTTTCGCCATTTTATAAGATGTGTTTTTTTCATATTTTGATGCTGTTAGAAATAGTATTGTTTAATTACCAATTATTTATAATACATACTAATACAATTGATTTTGCTAAATTACCCTTGTACGATGTAACCTTGCTAAACTCACTTATTAGTTCTCATAAAGTTTTGGGAGATTCCTTAGGGTATTCATGTGTACAATTATATTGTCCTCAAATAAAGACAGTTATACTTTTTTCTTTCTAATCTCTATGCTTTTTATTTCTTTTCCTTGCCTTGTTGCACTGGCATTAAGTTGCACTATAATGTTAAATAGAAGTGGTAAGAGCTAACATTCTTAACATGTTCTCAGTCTTAGTGGGGAAACATTCAGTCTATTTTTTCAAATATTTGTTATCTGTAGGTTTTCTGTAGATGCCCTTTGACACTTTTACAGAATGAAAAGGTTCTCTTCTATTCCTAGTTTGCTGATAGTCTCTTTACTTTTTTTTTTGTCTGTCATGAAAGGATGTTGCATTTGTTAAATGATTTTTTCTATGTATTTTGAGATAATCATGGTTTTTCTTTTAATATTGATTTATTTTTAAATGCTAAACAAATTTTACATTATTTGGGTAAATGCCACTTGGTGAATAATTACCTTAATTATGCAAAAATGCTTAATAATTAGCAAATCAGTTATTAAACATTCTTGCATCCATTTTCATGAGTTATATTGATCGGTATTTTTCTCTATGTATGATGTCTTTGGGTTTGATATCAAGGTAACATGGTCATTATAAAATGATGTGGAAAGTGTTTGCTCTTCTCCTGTTTTCTAAAGGGGTTTATAAAGAAATGATCGTTTTTTTTCATCCTTATAAATTTTGTAGAATTCAATAGTGAAGACATCTATGTCTATAATATTTCATGAAAATATTTTTAACTCCAAATTCAATTGCCTTAATTGATATAGGACTATTTGTTTTATCTTCTTTCTTGAGTGGGTTCTGGTAGTTGGATTTCTTAAAGAATATTTCCATTTTATCTGAATTGTAAAATGGGTTGGCTTAAGTTTGTTCATACATACATATTATCTGTTATTCACTGGAAGATCTGTAGGGATGCCTCCTTATTCATTCATAATATGGAGAATTTTTGTCTTTTCTCCTTTAGTCAGTGTTTAGTCAGTGTAGTTGGAAGTTTGTCAGTTGGATCAGTCATGGCAGATAACCAGCTCTGTGTTTCATTGATTTTTAAATTGTGTTTCTTTTTTAAAATTTTCTTAATTTCAGCTCTCATTTTTATGTCTTCTGCTTACTTTATGTTTAATATGTTCTTATTTTTCTAGTTTCTTAAAATGAAGTCTTAGAACACTTGTTTTAAGCCTATCTTATTTATGATATACATTTTCGTGAAGGCACTGCTTTAGCTGCATTCCATTGTATTTTCATTCATTTCAAAATAGTATCTTATTTTCCATTTAATATACAGGAAATTTGTGAGTGTGCTGTGTAAGTTGTAAATGTTTGGAAATTTTTCCAGACATCTTCTGTTGATTTCTGGTTTAGTTCTCTGATGGTCAGAGAACATATTTTCCATGGATTCAGTGATTTTAAATTTTCTAAAGCTTGTTTTATGATGAAGGCTATGGTCTGTCTTAATCAGTGTATAACTAAAAGGAATATGTATTCTGCCCTTGTTGGGTAGAGTGTGCTGCACAATTCACATTGGTCAAAGTTGTTAAATTATATTGTTCAGATCTTCTATACCTTGTGATAGTCGCTCTACTTGTTCTATAATTACTGAGAGAAGACTTTTAATTTTAATTGTAGATTTGACATTTTCTCTTTTAAGTTCTGTCAGTTTTTTGCTTCATAATTTTGGAGTTCTATTGTTATAGATATACATATTTAGGATTATAATGTCTTGATAAATTTACTTTATTATAACTATAACATGTTTCTCCTGATCGCTAGTAACATTTCCTTTCTGAAGTTTACATTTTCTGATATTAGCATAGTGACTCCAGCTTTCTTTTTATTAGCGTTTGCATGCTATATATTTTTCTGTCCTATTTTTCACACATCTATTTTTTATATTTAAAATGAATGTCTTATCTACAGCATATGGATAGATATATTTTATATACCAATTTTTATTTTATCCAATCTGACAATCTCAGCCTATTCGTTGGAGTGTTTAGACAATTTTCATTTTATGTAATTATCTAAATGGTTGGGTCTAAATATACCATATAATTATTTATTTTCTGATTGTCTCATCTTTATATTTTCCTCCTTTTCTACCTTTGTGACTTGTATATTTTTAATGATTCCACTTTATTTCTACTTGTAACTTATTGGCTATACCTCTTTCCTGTTTTAGTGAGTGGTTTAACATTTAAGTGTAATTTTATTACATTGTTACTTTATCATAATCTATTTTACATAATATGTTAAAGATTATTTTCATATAACCTTTCCCATCCTTTGTGCTGTTGTTATATATTTTACTTCCATATATGTTAGAAACCTCACAATAAACAAAATGTATATAGATCATATATTACTATTTCTAGTGTTCTCCATTCTTTAATATACATCTACCCTGCAAATTTTACCTTCCCTGATCCTCATACCTGTCCCCGTTAACACCTACATTTACCTCCAGGCTATGTTTGTATTCTGTCTATGTTTCAGTCTAGAAACCATCTCCAGGCAGTTGGCTGGAGTAACTGTAGGGCTCACTTCATTTGTTTTCCTTGATTCAGAGATCAAATTCTGTGCTTTTTATCTTTCAGTGTCAGAAAACAGTGCAACTCTGTGTGTGTGTGTGTGTGTGTGTGTGTGTGTGTGTGTGTGTGTGTG
>NC_045444.1:16542759-16659240 GCF_002776525.5 Piliocolobus tephrosceles | reverse complement strand
TGTGTGTGTGTGTGTGTGTGTGTGTGTGTGTGTGTGTGTGTGTGTGATTCTGTAACAATTTAATTCTTCATGGATGGAAACAAAAATCTATATATATTTTTACCCATATTCATATGCCTGGTCTCTTGGATTTCATTACTTCTTTTATTATATTCCTGCAGCGACAGCCATGGGATATTGGTGAGTGGAGGGTGGCCACTGAAATGGAAAGAGAGACTCATCTCAACTTCAGTCTTCTCTTCACCAACACTTCAACTACAATCACATAAAAGAAAAATAAATGATCCTTGATATTCAGCTAAAATAGATTATCTTATAATAATTAAAAATCCTTACAAGCAAGTAAAACATGTTAAAATGAATATTTTTTAAAAGCTTAAGGTTGTGAAGTCTTGAGCTTTCTTCTTTTCTGCATATAATTGAAAAAGTAATTAATACTGATTAAATACAGAGACAAATGGAGAAAAACATTTTTGAACTTTAAATTCTTATCTTTCTGAAGACTTTTATTAAATATCTATAATTACAGTAATATAAGCGGGCTAAAGTTATTTATACTCTTAGAGTATCTAACTTCAAATTTTTAATGTAAAAAAGTTAGAGCAATAATGAATAGGGTGATCTGGCTCCAATGCTCTTATAAATACCTTTAATAAAATTTTCATCAGTTGCTAAATTGACAGGTCTGAATTTCCCATGCTTCCCTGTTTTTACGTTTCTTGACAAATAAAGCTAGTTTAAATCTCTTCCTGCAGCATTGTACCCCAAGTTATTTTCTTTCCTCTCTTCCTTCATGCGTCTTATCAAGGCAGATGTTATCCAGGCAGGTGAAATTAAGAGTAGAGGCAGTTGTCCATATAATTCAGCAAACCTGATGTGAAGTAAAAGAGATTTAAAGAGACAGAACCACCCATACTAGCCACCTGTGTCTACCAGAATCACCAAATAATTGTTCAACTTTTCACTTCATTTTGGCATGATAGCTAGAGATGGAGTGAACCTATGGGAACAAGTAGATTGTTGTACAGAAGCAAAGATAATCTTTTAGGATCAATATGTTATACCTTCTGTAAGGGGAAATCATGACTCACTAATTTGGGTATGTGATCTGGGAATGTAATGAGTCCGTGAACAAAGAAGAATCCGTAAAGAGCATTTGTTTAGACTTAAAATGCCTTGCATTTGCAGAAGCCCAAAAGTGGATTAACAGGAGATACAAACAAATAGCTAAATTGTAATTAGATTGGGGGAAAAAAGGTTGAGCATAGAGAAATTTTGTTAGAGAATGGGCAAGGATAACAGTGGGAAAAGGTGAATAGATAAGTTGGCATTTCATCAATTAGAAAAATGGCAATTAAGGGTCAGGGCTGGAGCCATTGTGATTCTACATTTATTTGGTACTCTAGAAGGTTTTGCTAATTAAAGTAAGTTTTTTTTTTTTCAGTTACAAAAATGTCAAACTAAGGAGGACAAGACTTGATGTATGGATAGAGAAGTGGTTAAGTAGTAATCATGGCTTTGTGAGGAGTTGGGAGAGTTCTGTGTCCTACTCTCATAAACAAGGACTTTGAACTGGAAGTGATAACTCATAAAACAGGACCTAGGAGTCTGGGATCCAACTGTGGGTTCGTAAGTCAGATGACCTTGTCAAACAAATGTTGGCCATTAAACTGTAGTGGTCACATTAGCCCACTCTTACGTATCACAGTAAGTCCTGTGGGCAAGTGTAGCCTTTGTTTTTCAAGATACGCATATTAGCATAGCAAGAGATGAAGCAGTTATGTGAAGATTTCAAGATTTTTCAGTCTGGAGTGACAAGAGTATAGTGATAACTATTAAAATTTGCAAAAATCCAGAAGTGTTTGGAAAATTGCATAACATGTTCTGGAATACTAGACCAATAACCACTCCCAAAACTTTAGAAGATGCCATTTCAGTATCAGTGATAAGAAGAAGCACATGAAGGAATTTTTTTTCAGGGGCTGTAACAGCTGTATATGAAAATAAATTCAAGAAAGATTTCTATAAAGACATGGTCTGTGTGGGCATTTGGAATACATTTGTATCCATTACCAATTTATATCCTTAAACTACATCCTACCACAGTAATTTACATGATGCTACTGTCAGGCAAAGAATATTGGAGCCACTGGATGCCAACTTAGTCTGAGGTGCCACTTCTTTTATGTTGGTTTAAATAACTTCCCCTTCATTTGTACTAAGGAATTTCATGGCCTTTTTTTTTTTTCATTTTTAATCGTTTGTCATATTAATTTCCTACATTTTAAAAATATTCATCCCTTATGCAACTCATTCCCTATGCCAGACTCCCAAAGTCTGGTCTTCCATTATCCCAAAGACAGTGCAAGAGATTGGAAAACAAATTTATATTATCCTGCATGTTTTTCAAATCTCAGGAAGCTAAAATCCAGTTTGAACTTAGAGGCTGAGTGTTCTCATGAATTCCAAAGGTGTCAGAGTAAATTTACCCTTCCGGAAGGTCATCTTCATGCCGCAGCCAAAAGTTACCCAATGGTTGTGAACAAATAACCGGTATAATCATTTTTTACTACTTGGAGAAAACTGTAGGGTAAACTTAGAATGAATAACCAACATTTAATTGATGTGGCTTTGGCAACAGACTTAGCTTTTTTTAAGCTTGTTTCAGCCGTTCAGATAAAGAGAAGGATGTGCAAATAAAGAGATCTGTTTTCCCATCTGTAGTTTAAGTTTCTGCTGCCAATACCACATGTAGCTTAAAGATGTTTAGGAACCTGGAGAGACCTTCTACAAAGACTTGTTTACATGACCACTTGCATTATAGGAATGCATGCCAATTCATAAAATGGTATGAATATTGAACACCCATGAGTCACTCTTTCTGACTGAATTATGTTGGGGTCTCATTTTATGTTTGGCTGAAACTTTTATAGCTATGTGAAAGTTTTCAAAGTGAAAAAGTTTGAGTTTCAGAGTTTTCTATTTTTATAGGATTTATGAATGAGAGTTGCAGAGGGGAGAAAGGTGATTACTAGCATAATTTGTTTGAATCTGTAGGTGGGTAGATCATTGCACAGAAGCAAGTATAAGCTTTTAGGATCCATGTGCTGGAAGTTACTGAAAATCATGGTGTAGTAATCTGGGACTGTTACTTGAGAATGTCATAAGTCTGTAAACAAGGGAACATCAGCAGACATCATTTGTGTAGGCTTTTTAAAAAGCCTTTTAAGGTACTGCCTCCGACGTAGATTTCTCAAAAAAACAGACTGTCTGTTTTCTCTACATGAGGCAGATTGCAACTACCTCAAGTACATTGGTGCATATTCATCATTCATTAATGTTTTTCATGAACTAACCCCCAGGGAAATGGTTGCCAAAAGGTAACTCCTTGGGAAATAACCAGGGTAGTTGTTGAGTAAAGTGTACCCAGATGCTGCAATATAACACTAGTTGCACAAATGACAATTTGGTTTCCCTTGGATTCTATGACAGTGTATGTATTATGTACCCACAGGGGCCCTCACTTCTCCCTGACAACCAGTTATAGAAACTTATTGAGCATCTACTTTATAATGAGCACTCTGCCAGGCTTATTTAAAATGAGCTATGACTATTTAAGTCAGAATAGTTCTAAAAAGCCCTTGTTGTCCCACAGCAAACAGGTAACCAAGCAGGTCTTTGAGCTTAGTCTTTCCAACTCTGAAGCATATAGTCTTCTCACTCCATTTATCTGAATATTCAGAGTAACTTAGAACTAAAGTCAGATTTTCTTAAACCTGTCCTGTAATAATCTCTTTGGACAGATACATTAATACCAAGAGTTTTGAGGTTACAAATTCAAACCATTACAGATATGTGAAATTGGATCCATGAGAAAAGATGGAGACACTTGAATCTGCAGAAGAAAAGCTGAGAAACAAATTAGTGGCATCTCCCAAACACCCCAAATCATTGCTAATTCATATCCCACTCACTTGGAAATTTATATTAACTGAAATAGTGCTGGAAATCAACTTTTTTTCTTTGCAGCTATTTATAAAGATGATGTTGCTATGTGAACAAATATGGTATAAAACAAGTTTGGAAGAAGCATAGTTTCTATAGTTTGGATATTTTTCACCTCCAAATCTCATGTTGAATTGTGACTCCCATTGTTGGAAGCGGGACCTGGTGGGGGTGTTTGGATCATGGAAGTGGATCCCTTATGAATGACTTGGTGCCCTCCTGGAAGTAATGCGTGAGATCTCGCTGTATTGGTTCACGCGAGAGCTGTTGTTTAAAAGAGTCTGGCACTCACCCCCCTCACTCACCATGTAACACATGCCAGCTCCCCTTGCCTTCCATTATGAGTAAAAGCTACCTGAGGCCTTGCCAGAAGCTGAGCAGATGTCAGAATCATGCAGAATTATGAAATACACCTCTTTTCTTTATAAATTACTCAGTCTTAGGTACCCATTTATAGCAATGCGAAATGGACTAAGGCAATAGTCAACCAAGTTAATGGAATGATTTGCTTTAAAACAGGGCAACTCAGTGTTCTGGTTAAATGCATATAAGAAGTTCATATAATGAGTAATCTCATTCGCTCACTACAAATGGCCCCAGGAATGTGACTCTGTAGTAAGAACTTAGTTCTCACAATACTGTGGATGCTGGTGTTAAACAGGACGGCAGCATTCCACTTGGCATCTAGAATCCCTCAGGATGAGAGCCAGAGTTACTGTGCCACACCAGCTTCCTAGGCTTGGGACCTTCAGGCCCAGTGATGCTGTGCACTGGCACAGGGACTGAGGAGGATGTTAGAACAGCCTATTGTTGGCTGTCCTTTGCCTTCGTCATCCATTCTTGTCCCAAGGACTTTAAAGTACTAAGAAACCCGTCATTAAAATATTCAGGAATTCTGAATGATCTTATCTCTGTGACCATCTGAATTAATGAAGTCTGGTTTCATGTGAAAAATAACTACAGAAAAGGAAGTCAGCTGTTTGCTTTGGTTGCTAAAATCAGAGCAAAAAAAGAAGCAGATTGAGATTTCACAAGAAGAGGTTCACATCCATTAACGATGAGGAAGACTGTTCTAAAGGTTTATTGTTTTTCATTCACCTGTTCATTCATTCCACATCAGTGAGGGCTGACTATGTGTTAGGTGTGATGCTGAGCACTGGTGATAGAGTCAGATGCCTGGGGAGTGTCATTACCATTCTGTAGAATAAGAGCAATCATGGAGCAGGAGCCACTTATATGGGAGAATTGAAGAGATGAATCAAATCCAGTTATGCCTGCAGGATGCTTACAGTCTAATAACATTTTGAGAGCTGCTGCCATTTTCTGAATTATAACAGTGTGCCTGTTGCAAGCGTTGTGCCAAGCTCATCACATGCTTTGTTTCTAGTCCTCAAAGCACCCCTATAATGAAGATAGTGGGATCTAATTTGCAAATGAAGACACTAAGGCCAGATGTGGAGGCAGCTGGGGGTGGGGAGCAGCAGGGTGACACTCACTGGTGAGATGAGTGGGGATTTTCTGCCACACACCCTAAGGTAGCAACTTGAAAACCCCCAGTGGAAATGTTTCTTCAAAATTCTCTGCCACCATCCCCTGGGGAACCACACCCACTTTGGCTGCTTATGTCCCTCTCAGACACAGTAAATTTCCTCTTCACTGACGTCGGTGCCAGACAATATTCCTACCCCAAGCAGTCTTAACATTCTTCCCCCAAAAGGAGAGCCTTATAGAAAGTCCTGTATTTGCTTCTAGGAGACTGAAAAGGTCTCCTCCTCTCATACCAAACACATGCAAGGGAATGTATTCAAGGTGTCAGTAAAAGAGAATGGGGATTCCATTCTCTATGAGATTCTCTGCCATTCTGCTGCTGACTGCTCTGAATGGGTGCCAGGTGTTCCAAGATGGAGCTTGTTCAGCCCTCAGTTGACCAGTTGTCCTGGGGACTGGTGTTTTCCTCAACCAACTGTATATTTTCTTTGTGTGAGACAACTTTAATAGGACTGGGAAGTAGTGCCTTAAGTCGTCCCATGAGGTTCCTGGGACCTGATGGTGGAGGTAACTGTGAGAATTTGTTAATACCTTGAGAGACAGAGAAAAGGCACATGGAACAGTAGGAACAGGTGAGAGAGCTGACCAGAATCAGAGATGTAATTGGTGACCTTACAAGGATGAAGCCCATTGGTACATCCAACAACCCAACCCTTGAACTCATTAGCAAGGCCCTGTGGGCAACAATACTCACAGCCAGAAATGTGAACTCACATTTGTGGGGGTGTTTTTTTTGTTTTTCTTTTGTATTTTGTTTTGTTTTGTTTTGAGACGGAGTCTCGCTCTGTCGCTAGGCTGGAGTGCAGTGGGGCAATCTCGGCTCACTGCAACCTCCACCTCCCGGGTTCAGGCGATTCTCCTGCCTCAGCCTCCTGAGTAGCTGGGACTACAGGTGCACACCACCATGCCCAGCTAACTTTTTTTGTATTTTTAGTGGAGACAGGGTGTCACCATGTTGGCCAGGATGGTCTCGATCTCCTGACCTCGTGATTGACCCACCTCGGCCTCCCCAAGTGCTGGAATTACAGGCATGAGCCACCGCGCCCGGCCGTGAACTCACATTTATTGGGAGCAATACTGAATCAACTCATTGAAGATGGGAGGCAGGCTTGCCCCTTTGAACTTAGTTCCTACTGCAACCATTTAATTATTTTGTGAGTTCTTAAAATTTTCTGAGGAAAAAAAAAACTGGCTTCAGAAGTATAATATCTAACATTTGTAATTCAGGTTACAATATTTTTATGAACTGCAAGAAACTAATTGTGCCTTAAAGAAACTACATAAAGATGGTGTCAGCATTTTCAATATAAACTTCCAATTCCAAAGGTTTATGTATTCTGAAGAAATTCTCTTGCAGGGAAACTTGGCATGTGTCTGAGCCCCTGACTGTCCACACCTCACTTCATAGGGACTTACAGATGAATCATTCACATCCACTACATTTGGCATCTGCAATTTTTAGAAACAAAAATGGCCTTAATAGCGAATGGTTTCTAAGTTTAATGTCACGGCATGCAATTCTCAGGAAATCAGAGAACTCAAGAATTCCAAAAGTCCTGTTTTATAGACTCTGGTATAACAATATTGGGTGTTGAAAGGAAAGTAAAAAAATTTAAGGGGATTGATGATAGAAAATGTTGTAGTCTTCAGAAAGCCTCCAGACTTAGACCTCCTTCAACATTTTTTCTACCCCTGAATTCCTCCTCTGCCCTATTTCCTGCAACTGCTCCATGGCTTTGTGTTATAGGTTACACAAACATATATGGGCTTTGTATGTGGCACCTATTGCCAAAATGAAAAAGGCAGCCAAGATTCTCACTTTGCTTTTTGAATCTTCATTTGAGGAGACTGGATTAAGTGCTCTATGTGACTTATAATACATAGAAGAGGGAGAAAAGCCAGAAAAAACATTGCCCTTGGAAGAGTGCCTATCACCAAGCTAGAGGTGTACTAGGCCATTCTTACATTGCTATAAAGAAATACCTGAGACTAGTTAATTTATAAGAAAAGAGGTGTAACTGGCTCATGGTTCTGCAGGCTGTATAGGAAGCATGGTGCCAGCATCAGCTGCTGGTGAGGGCCTCAGGAAGCTTCCAATCATGGTGGAAGGTGAAGTAGGAGCAGGTGTCTCAAATGCAAGAGCAGGAGCAAGAGAGAAGGTAGGAGGTGCCACACACTTTTAAACAACCAGATGTCACGTGAACTCACACATCATTAAGGGGATGGCACTAAGTCATGCATGATGGATATAACCCCCAATACAAACACCTCCCATCAGCCGCCAGCTCCAACACTGGGGATTACATTTCAACATGAGATGTAGTAGGGAAGCAGATCCAAACCATATCAGGAGGCAAAGTAAACTCTACAAAAGGCCCTGGCAAGAAGTCTAAGGATTCAATCCAAGAGGGCAGAAGGAAGGGTTGCTAGGCACTTGGGATTCTCAGAACTATATAGTAAGGTTGCATAGGCATCCTGCATAGAACCAGACAACCAGCTAGATGCCAAGCATGTTGACAGTGGACTCCAGCCTCAGAATGGGGAGCCCAGGAACCAAGCTAGAATTCTGGGGCCAGCACCAATTTCAGAGGAGAAGCTGGGCACCTTGCCTGGAAGCCACAGGGCCATGCTGTAAGCCTTCTGCTCACATGACTGCCTCAATGGCTATGAAGTGAGCAGAGCCCACTTTGGGGTTTACTTGTGCTTCTGGGAGGAATCAGTATAGCTTGGTGGCTAAGAGCGTTGTCTTTGTAGTAAGGCCTAGATTCAAGTCCAGGCTTTCATTTACAGCATATGACCTTGGACAAGTTGCTTAACCTCTTTTAGCTATGATTCCTCATTTCTAAACAGCAATGATAGTTCTTGCCTTATAGGTATGTGAAGATGAAGAGATGATACAAAGAAAGCAGAACTCCTGAAAGCTGTAATAAGCACCAAACTTTTGATGACACGTCTTCTCGAAAGAAAAAACGCCCCTAATGTCCTGCCCTGCCGAGCCCTCCTTGATTCAGAGATAGGTAGTCCTGAGGATGCTGGGGTAAATTATTAGGGCAGGCAGCCTGGGGCACGTAGGGTCTGACACATCTCAGCTGCTACATCCCATGAATCTTTGATTCTCGTCTTCAAAGACTGAGTCGGTTCTGATGAAGATCTACTTACTCCTGTAAGTCTGAAATACTTCAGACTTTCAGAATTGCCCCAATTACAACACATGGACATGCTAAATCTGAAGTGTTGTATGTGTAGGGCTAAAATTAAGAAAAGACACAGAAGTCTGAATAGCAGTGTCTTCTTTTTTTTTACTCATCTGGCAGTGCCTCTCCATGCAAACAGCTGATCCTTTCTCAAAAACACCATTCTGTAACAATTAAATCCCCTTAATTGGGGAGAAAATGAAAAGAGAAGGTCATGAATAATCTGTAAGTCCAGTTGAGAATAAAGTTGACCAGGTGGAGGCCCTGAAATGAATGGGGCTAAAACTTAGCTCTTGTAATCCCGGGAAGGAAAAGCACTTCTCATGGTGTGTCTGCATGATTCAGATATCCTAGAGTCCATGACAAACATCCCATGGCATATGAGCTGGTTAAATGGCACCATAGTGGAAAAAACGGTATCTATATCTTCCTGCTAAATATCCCTGTGAAGATAGAAGCCTCTTGAGTAGGGACTTCATCTTCCTAGTACTTCCAACACCAAGCACCAAACCTCCTCGAGCCTAGAAAAGCCAACTCTGTACATATTCCCATCTCTTTATTTTTGCCTTAGTATTAGGAAATTCCCAAACTTCTGCTACTCAGCAAAGACGTTTTGAGGAGGAAGGTAGGGGAATGGGCAAATTCTGAAGTTTGGATAGTAATTGCTGAGCATGAAGTGAGATTGTATATAAAAGATACTTAAGGATAAGCTATTCACCTATCAGGTATCTACTAATATGTAATACATACACTAAACATTTTGTATGTTTTGCCATTCATTATTGATTTACTGGGCTGTCTCACAGTGCACTTAGTGTCATTCTAAATTCTAAGGATTAAATGGTGAACATACTTTAATCCTCACACTAGTCCTAAAAGGAACCTGAGACCTTGAGAGGCTAAGGCTCTTGCACAGGGGTTCAAAAAAGTAGTCATTGGCAGAGATCACACCACAAGCCTCTGTTCTTAAAGCAACAAAGAAGTGGTAGCTGTTGAGCTTTTGATACAAACATTATGTCGTAATCTATTATATTCTCCACCATGCCTAATACAGTGCTCAGTTGTTCCGCTGACCCAGTGCTAGACTTACAAGATGCTTCTAAGATGAAACCTAGGAAGTTTCATTCCAGGATTATCATACGAACAGAAGACTTTCTGGATGACATCCAGATCTTGGAAGCTGCCTCACTGGCCTTGATAAACCACACCACCATTCCAGAAATTATGTGGTAATTTTTTCAGATACTGTACTTTTCTCCATATATAAAATGTTTTGATGATGACACACAATTAACAGAATACGTCACATACATGGTGAAATCATCTTAATTTGTTCTAGAGAATAGTGGGATCCCTGGGACTGCCAAGAAATGCAAAGCATTATTGATGAGTTTTGTCACTGAATAAAGTGAGAGTGAAAGAAAGTGGCTCACAGACTTCTCAACTGGGCCGAATGAAGCCCACATGATAAGTGATGTTCTTTCTGATGGGAAAGGTACCCTTTGGGATGACCCTTCTGGCGTGTGAATTACTTGTCCCCGCAGTCAAATTAAGAGGCCAGAGATTTAGTCAGCTGCTGAATGGGTGATCATTCATACAAGAGATACACAATTACTGTTGTTAGGATGTCACTTCAATTTATGTGTTCTCATTACTCATTATTTCAGTTAATAAATTTCACCTAATTGGTTGAAGTCATATGATTCCCAGATTGAAATAAGGATGACCACAATTTGGTCTCTAATGACTATTCCTCTTCTAACTCTAAAGACCTATCCAGGATATATGTGCAAGTGACTATTGCTGCTCGTAACAGGCTGGTCTTCTTCTTATATTACATGAAGGGGATGCTTTCATGTTCAAAAAGGTCTGTTTCATGCACCTCACTGGAAATTTACTACACCACTAATACTGTTTACAAATGCTTATCATTTTTCCTTCTCTTAAATTCACCCTTCTAGGTGTCTCCTTTCCTCCAGATCATACCCCAATTTCCATGATTCTTTCATCCTTTTATGTGAGCCTTCTCTAATCCTTTCTCTCTGTCTCTCTATCTCAGAATCCAACTGCCAGATGAGAACATTGGACAGTGGGATCGGAACCTTCCCACTCCCAGACTCGGGAAATCGCTCGATGGGACGATACCTATGCCAGCCAGACTCCCCAGAGGACAGTGAGCCTCTCCTGCCTCTCCAGCCAGCCCTTCCTGCAGTTTCTTCCATGAGAGCCCAAACCCTTGAACGTGAAGTGCCTTCCTCCACAGACAGCCAGCGCCCTGCAGATAGCGCCATTGTTCATTCCACATCTGACCCCATCATGACTGCCAGAGGGTTGCGACCTCTTCAAAGCCGCCTCCCCAAACCAGCTTCCTCAGGTAAAAGGCCAGTTTCCCACCCTTAATAAGACACTTGCTGACAAAAAAAAAAAAAAAAAAAGGAAAACCTTTCACCAGGAGATAAGCAAGTCAGTGACCTGCCTGATAAAAATGTAGATATGTGAAAACTCCTTCATGTCCTTCACCAAAAAGCAAAACAATGTGTATAAGTCAATATCTACTCATAGAATTACATTGAGCAGTAACACACATATAAGGAAACTGACGTGTAAGTACTGGTCTATGGATATATGAACTGATTAAGAATAAAACCATGCAACATACACTCGTGAGGTTTTATCCTAGAAAACTTAACTCTGAATGTAGACCAATTTCAGCCCAAGATACAAATTTAACTACAATGTTGTTTTCCTTCTGACCAAAAACATACATGTTCTGATGTATTCCTATCTGGTTAAAATATATGTTGAACTATAAAAGGCATAGTTTGATAAATCAGCAGTAGATCATGCACTAATGCAGTAGAATAGAGTGAGCCTTCCCATTGAGAAGTACTGTCCTTCGTGGCAGTCAATTGAAACAAGCTTTCATGATTAAAGACAGGGCTAGGCTAAGGGTCACCGTTTTTTCATTGTTCCCTCACGATTAAAAATATTTATTGCAGCCCAGGATGACACTAAATATTTTTAACTTGTATGTCTTATGTTGCTTTTACAACATGCATAAGCATAGGAACTAAAACTTTAAATTGAACGCTTTCACTTATGAGTTGGTTAGAAAGGAGCTGCAAGTGGAGATTATACTATAGGCTTCTAAGAAATTAGAAAAGGAGACTTTTAATTATAAATCTTGGAATAAATGTGATTGGGCTATTCCCACGGCTGAGTTCTTCCTTTATATAGGAATGCCCGTTGCCACGAATGTTGCATCACAAACTTCTGCTCATTCCAAGTCAAGGCTACATTTTTAGAGGCTGTAATGCATATTATTTTTGAAATAAATGCATTGTTAATTAATGACACAGCCTCCAGAGAGTAAGGGACAAAATCTTAGTTATAGATTATGTACTCCATGCCTGAATAGTCACATGTGTGACCTCAATTCAGCGGCGGCTGCCTTAGACTCCATGATTAAACACTGTCATTATAACAAATTGAATAGAAACCACAAGTCTTGAATTGCTTCATAAGCGATCAGAAGGCGATTGTTTGGATCTTGCTGCTAATATCCACTGCACCAGGTATGCAAGGGTTCTATCTTTGTTGTTTTTGTTTTTGTTTTGAGATGGAGTCTCACACTCCGTCACCCTGGCTGGAGTACAATGGCACAATCTTGGCTCATCACAACGTCCACCCGTTGGGTTCAAGTGATTCTGTTGCCTCAGCCTCCCAATTAGCTGGAATGACAGTCATGTGCCACCATACCTAAGTTTTGTATTTTTTGTATTTTTCGTAGAGACAGGGTTTCACCATGTTGGCCAGGCTGGTCTTGAACTCCTGACCTCAGGTGATCCGCCTGCCTTGGCCTCCCAAAGTGCTGGGATTACAGTCATGAGCCACTGCACCTGGCTTTGGGTTCTATCTTAATTAAATTGTAAGGAAGAGTTGTAAAAAGATAGTATATGGTAGAGAGTGAGGTGAACACACTGCAGGATATTTTTGTCACCCATCCTGAACTTTCCTGTCCCCACATGATATCTGTGGTCCAGAGGCAGGGCCTGCTTTCCATTGCTTCTCTTTTCTGTGTCCATCTGTTATTCATGTTAAAAATTAGGGAATGAGGACTAGCTGGAACAAAAAGAAAATGAGATTATACCTCCTTTTTGAGCAGTCACTGCCTGTTTAATGTGTACATTTGAATTGGTTATTTTTCTTCTCCCCATATAAAAAATGGAAGTCACTATACAAAACTCACAGTGCTGATGAAAACACAGTTCTTAGCTTCCCCCCACAAACAAAGTGCTGTAGAGAGGCTGTCACAGCATGTCCTGCTTATAATCACTGAGGTTGGAGGATAATGACAGCAATTCTCCATTCTGGCATGACAAAGGCATACACTAGGCAGGTTAATCTACTTTCACGGGTAATGGGGAAACGCTCTTTAATTGTTCTCTGCTAATTACACCCTTGCTACTCAGTGTGGTCCATGGGCCAGCATCATTGGCATCACCTGGGAGCTTGTCAGAACTGCAGACTCAGAGCCCATCCCATACCTCCTGAATCAGCATGCGCATGAACAAAAGCTCAGCTGATCCATATGTACATTAAAGCTTCAAAAGTACTGCCCTGAGAGATGTTTAAGGGCTCCAAGCAAAGCTTCCCAAACCACACTATGCAAAATGACCTTGATAAGTCTTTTAGGAAAATCGGGGTTCCCTGTGTTTGAGGAAGCCTGCAAATTCAAATCCTTTTTTCGGAAACTATGCTATGCCCACTGGCACACTGAAGCCTCTGAGAAGTCCTCCAAAGAAGAAACTTGATTGTTGTTGGATGAATGACATTATTTAAAGAATAACTTTAGTGTTTTCTGAATGGTTTGCCTGCTGAACCCTTTCTAACCTGTGAAGTCTTTCAACATTTTGTAGAAAAGTGGTCTAAGAACAGTTTGCCTCAGGGTCTTGAAAAGGGGCTTCTTCTATAGACGTGTATACATAATTATGCAGATGTTTTGGGCAGCACAGACTACAGTGGGACAGAATGGCAGGAAGCCCAGTTTTCACTGTATTTGGACTCTTTTTATCATTTCTGAATGTCTCCCCCACCTCCTTCCCTAAACTTGGAAAAGGTTGATGGAAGCTGATATGTGATTCCACGTACGTGTCCTCATTTAGGAAAAGTCAGTCCCCAAAAGCAGAATGAAGCAGAGCCAAGGCCTCAGACATGCTCATCATTCGGATATGCTGAAGACCCAATGGCAAACCAGCCGCTTCCAGACTGGGGGAGCGAAGATGCCGCCACCGGGACCCAGGTGAGGGGTCGGGGGAAGTGAAGGGCACCATCCACCTGTTGGTGCTGATTGTAAAAAGTGCACCTTTAAAACACTTGTATGATAGATTTCATTTTAAATGAAATTTGCTATTGGTTTCCTGAATATAAACCAAGGTCTAGGGTTTGCCCTTTTCCCTGCCTTATTAAGGAATACTGTGGGTTCTTGGGACACTTTCATTCTGAAGAAATCAAAGTGCTTCTGAAATGCACCCAGATTCTTGGGTACAGATGCGCTGCCCTGATTAGATATTGTGGGACACGCATTCACTCTCCCGAGCCATGCGGGCACCGTTGAAATGATGTTTTTCCTGTTTTTTTCGTTATCTCGGTAGTTATTTTAACCTTTACTTTGTTTTTATGAAACAGGGAAAGCAGGTCTAATTCTATTGCTTTTAAGGATGGCTAATCAGAGGCTCGGTGTGGTCAAATGACTTGCTAGGATCCGTGAGCCTTGAGTTTCATTTTGCAGTGGGTTCTTCATCTGCCCTGAGATGACACACACAGAACTCCTGATGGATGGCTATGGGTGTCTGGCTCAGGGACTCCTTGCTCATCCCTACTGGGGGTTATGTGGTACCCCCTCCTGTTTACCCCTTCCAGCAGGTTACCCTGACCATGGTGAGCCTATTTGCCATTTCACCACTCGTCCTGGGGCTGGCCCACTGCAGCATCTGCCCTGGTGCCTGGTGGTGAGAAAGGTGGAGGAAGACACGTGGATTGTTTTCCAGAACTTCCTGGCCCCTCCTTGGCCTTTCCCACTTCTGCTGCCCTTGGCTTTCCCAGGTCTGGTATCAAGAGCCCTGGTTGCTATTTTTACTAGAGTTTCTGCCCAACTATGGTGATGAGATACCCAGATTCACCCACATCTGAGGTCCCCTCACTCAGTGTGGCCAAACCACCTTTCAGCCTGGAGCATCTGCCTCAGTATGGAAGGGGACCATGGAAAAGCAGAGGAGCAGATCCTCTAGGCCCACAGCCTTAATTTCCAGTGGGGAACACCGGAGTCCTACTGGACCGTGTTCAGGGTCCCAGTGAAAGTTACTGTGGAGCCAAGACTGGAACTGGGCCCTCTGAAGTCCAGGGCAGCACCTGGGATGTCTGCCTCCACAGGACATGGATCTGAGCGGCAAAGGAGGAAACCGCTGTATTCTGCCATGCCTTAAGTCAAACACAGGAGGTTAGGGCTCCTCCAGCTCTGTGCCTCCCAAACCTGAGCAGGCATCAGAACCACCTGAAGGGCTACAGTCTTGTTGCCCACATAGACTTGTGTCTGATTTGGCTTATACGGAGTGAGGTGTACACATTTCTAAGAAATCTCCAGGTGATGCTGATGCCGCTGATCCATGGGACACACTTTGCACAGAGCATTGCTGCCACTGTTCCACAGGACTCTGCACTGGCTTTGGGAGGATTGGGAAACTGGCAAATTGAGAAAATTGAGAGCTGTAAAATTGAGAAAATCATAACAGACACCCAGAGTTGGAGAGGAGAAAACCGGTTCAGGAACAACAGTTGGTGACGATGGCAAAGGAGTTTGAAAAATTCCAAGAAAGTAAAAAGGAAAAAAAAAACAGTTACTCTTGCTGACCCGGAGGGGACCTGCGCTCCTCACATAAGATACACATCCACCAATGGACATACCTCTCTAGGATTCCCTTCCTCATCATCCTGCACTAGCCCCATACACTGGAAATCCTTGAAACTCAGAACCCTGCTTTTTGACTGCCGGGTATGGAAAGTTTCAAGCAAGAATTCGCTTTCTATTTCTAGTACCTGGCACAATGCTGGTTCAGTTAGCATTTGTTGAATGGAGCTATGAAAGGATGTACCTCATCATGTCCAAACTGGACTGGGTCCTTTTGGAGCTCTGGACACAGGTTCCCCAGAACTACAGTCGGTAGACTTGTCTTTCTTCATGGACTTAGTCCTTGCTAGACTACTGGTATCTCCAGTAGTAAGCTCTCCACCCCTAGAACCTAGCATACTGCTTAGTACACAGTAGGTACTTAGTAAACACTGTTGAATGGATGGGTGATTAAGTAAATGAATGAAGGAGTCAAGGAAATGAGTGCTTGAATTTATAACCCCCGATAAGCGAGTTTACATCCTAAAATGTGTTTTTATAATCCCCAACCAAATGACACTCTTCTAAACAAACTTCAGAGACCCAGCTAATGCATCTGGATCGGAACTATCTGGCTGAGGTGGGGAATAATAGGCTCTAACAGGACATTCTACAAATGGGAACAAAAAAAAAAAGGCCCCAAATAACCTCGATTCAACAACATAGGAGTTGCACTCCTGGATCCAGTATTCTGCTTATGTGCACAAAGGGGAATACTGTTCATACAGCATCAACCGCCTCAGCAATTCCTGAATACAGCATCATTGCCACACCAGGGACATCCTTAGGGGAGGGGCCAGGTGATGTGTGCATGTGAGCAAGAAGGGAAACTGGGTCCCTCAGCCCATGAACTGTCAGCAGATTTGAGGATTACATAGGGTCAGCAGTTGCTTACTTTTCTAAAGGCTACTGTCCTTTTGGGAGCTGAAAGAAAATTATAAATTAGGCAAACATTTATTTTTTTGTTCCCAAGGTTGACTGTTTTATTACCTTCTGATACTTGGAAGGCAATGATGAGATCAGTTAAATAAATAAGCCATTAGGTTTGGAACAGCAGCTCATAATAGGCACTTGAGAAAAATAAGACCCTATAAAGAAGTGTACAAAATGCAGAGCAGGTAACCGTGGGGACCTTCCTGGGCCTGGGACGATGGCAGAGTGCCGTCGACAGCCTCATTATTGCAGGCCTATTTCTGCAGCTCCGGTAATTGAGTAGACAGCATCAGCACCTCAGGAGGCAGAAAAATCAGCAAACTACAGTTGGTCTTTAGTGGGCGGTGGGCTGGGCAGTGGGAATGGAATTCTGTGCATACATTGACAGCCAAATGTGAACTGTGTCACATGCTCACAGGATGCTCTGCCCCATTTTGATTTGTATGAATAATCTTAACAGTCTCATATTACTCATTTAGGACAAGGCACCCAGAATGTGTACATACTCTGCCAGCGGTGGCAGTAATAGTGACAGTGACCCGGACTGTGGAGATAATGGTTTTGGAGCTGGAAGGGGACAGTTAGTGAAAGCACTGAAGAGCGCTGCCCCAGGTAACAACCAGTGAACTTGCTGGCCCTGCAGGTTCCTCTCTCTGGGAAGCCGCTGATGATACCTTTCACTGTGCTCAGCCCCCACCCTCTTTGATTTTATGTTTTTTCTTCGTGCCTCTCCTGAGATCTAATTTTCTGGTACATACAGAAGATTGTCTATGCGCATCCATTTGTTTTCTAGTGTAATCTTCATGACATTGCAGTGCAGTCTGTAAGGATTTTATTTCTGAATCCAGCATCTCTAAAGCAGCCTCCAATTGAGTTATCTCAGTAATGAAGGAATGACTATAAAGATAACTTTGTTCTTAATTATATACTCTGGCAAGTTAAATCATCCAGTGAGCTGTGGATGGAGTTTTCCAGGCTCTCTGCTAACATCATGCTGTGTAGCCCTGGACCTGTTAGCTGTGCCATTATGAACAGGTCTGTTTGTGAGGTTGAAGTTCCCTCACTGTCTTTTTCTTTGAGCCAGAATTGGCAGTGGAAAAATCATTATCCCTAGGCATTTAAAACTATGTCTATTCAGATGGTACTTCCTTTCAGATACAAGAGGACAGACAAATCCCTAACACAAAATGTGATCTGGGCTCTGCTTTTCTTCTAATTCATCTGAATTGTCAGAAATATTTTAATGATGCAACGGAAAGCTATTTTTTTCCTACTAATCAACTTTTTTCTCAAATACTATTTTATAAATTATGTAATGAAAGCATCATTTTATTTTTTTAAAACAAGGTTGATATGTTTAGGAAAAAATAATCTAGCATCCGTGTGTGTTTCCAGTTTTCAGAGAATCTTGGTATTTGCATTGGGGGAAGAAAGGTTAGAGTAGCATGTAAGAAGAGCTCATTAATCTGAATCACCACTTTGTCCCTTGCTTCTTATAAGTTATCAGAAAGGTAGGATTGATGGTTGAATCATGCAAAGCTTTACCAAGAAGAAAGTGGCGAATACCGCTGATATTTTAGTTGGTTGTTTTCCCCGTTGGCTCTTTGTGGTTCACTGGTGTCCCTCTGACTGTGACAGATGAAGGGGAAGGGGAGTTCATTGTCATGGAGCTTGCCCAGTGAAGATGCCTAGGATGATGCCAGCTCCTAATCCATGTTCTTCGACTTGAGCTCATTGTGAGTCCTCAGGGAATAGCCTCACCTCACCGACCCTCAGCCACACACCCAAGAATGGTTTCCAGGGCCCCTTTCAGCTCTCAAACTTTCTCTATTCATTATTGAACAAGTATTTGTTGAAAGCTTCCTCTGAGCCAGTTTTCCAGCAGTGAGTAAATGGACATAGATCCCTGCCAGATAGTAAACAATAGATATCATAAACAAGTAAATGCATATAGTTCGTTCATAGGAGATGAGTGCTACAGAAAAGACAAAGTTAGGCAGAGAAAGGGAGAGTGAGAGTGCCGGCAGTTGGAGGAGAAGTTGAAATTGAAGTGGAATAGTCGGAAGGAGCCTCACTGAGAAAGCGACTTTTGAGCAGAGATAGCTGAAGCAGGAGAGTGAGTGAGCCAGGAAGGGCACTCCCAATAGAGGAAGTGGCCAGTGCGGTAGACTTGAGGCAGAGCATGCTCTGGAGCCCAGGAGTAGCAGGAGGCTCGCACGTTGCCGCAGAGAGAGCAACCTGATGGATGAGGCCAAATGAGAAGGGGCCAAAACCCCTGGAACCCTGTGTGCCTTTCTGAGGACTAACCTCTACTCTGAGAGACAGGGAATTTGGATGACGTAAAGCCTGGGAGTGGCATGAGGTGCAAAGTTTAAAAAGGGTGCCTCTGGCTGCTGTATTGAGAAAACTGAAGAAGCAGGATCAACTAAGAGACTGATACGGGCATCCAGGCAAGAGATGTTGATAGCTTGGACCAGGGTGGTTGCGATCCACACCGTGACCAGCACTGGCTAAGAGACCTCCCTCAATGATGGAAATGCTCTATGTCCATGCACATGGCTGCTAAGCACCTGAAGTGCAGCTAGTGCAAGTAAGAGACTGAATTTTTAAATTTAATTTGTGCTCCGGTTTTCCTAAGAGTTCTCATTTGGGCCATTCCTTCTTTTCTCTTTTATTTGAAATTTTAACTAATTTTAATGTAAATATAGTCACATGTGGCTTGCACAACACAGGGAGTGAGAATGGTCGGATTCCAAATCTAATTAAAAATACCACCCAATGGCTGGGCGCGGTGGCTTACGCCTGTAATCCCAGCACTTTGGGAGGCCGAGGCGGGTGGATCACAAGGTCAGGAGTTTGAGACCAGCTTGGCTAACACGCTGAAACCCCATCTCTACTAAAAATACAAAAAATTAGCTGGGTGTGGTAGCAGGCACCTATAGTCCCAGCTACTTGGGAGGCTGAGGCAGGAGAATGGCATGAACGTGGGAGGCGGAGGTTGCAGTGAGCCGAGATCACACCACTACACTCCAGCCTGGGCGACAGAGTGAGACTCCGTCTCAAAAAAAAAAAAAACCACCTGACTCAGACCAGGCATGGTGGCTCATGCCTGTAATTCCAGCTCTTCGGGATGGTAAGGCAAGAGAACAACTTGAGGCCAGGAGTTGAAGACCAGCCTGGGCAACATAGTGAGCACCTGTCTTTACAAAATTTAAAAAAATAATAATAAGAGACAGGTGTGGTAGCTGTGGTGGCACATACCTGTGGTTCCAGCTACTCAGGAGAGTAAGGTGGGAGGATTGCTTGAGCCCTGGAAATTGAGGCTACAATGGGCCACGGTTGCACCACTGCACTCCAGCCTGGGTGACACAGCAAGACCCCATCTCAAATCAAAAACAACAACAACAACAAAATACAATTCACTGGTATACTGGAAAAAAAGTAGGATCAAGGATGACTCCAAGCTTTGGCTCTTAGAAAGGCTGGATTTGCCCTTGCCTTCTGCCAAGTGAAATGGGAGTTCTGTGTGGACATGCTAGATTTGGGGGCCCATTAAGCCTGCAAGTAGAAGTGGTGAGTAGGTGGGAGGCTAGGAGAATCTGGGGCTCATGTAAATTTGAGTGTCATCAGCACGTCAGTCGCATTTAAAGCTGTGTATCCAAATGCGATGAGGAAGGGAGGAAGTGTAGCCCAAGAGAAGACGAGGTCCTCCCACCTTATCTCAGTCACGGGGAAGAGGAGGACCCAGTGAAGGAGGAGGAGGGCCGGGGAGTGTGGCGTCTTAGCAGCCAAGTGAGGAAGGTATGTCAAGGAGGAAACTCATGATTCTGTCTGTTGCTTGTTACCAAAAAGAGGCAAGCAATCTTCAGTTCTGTCCTGCCCCTTTCTCCACCCGTGGGGTCCCAGTGTAGACAGAAGTAGGAACGGAGGGGAAGGATGGTCTAAGTGTCCTGAAAAAGGAGACAAGATTTAAGACAAATTCGCTGACTCCAAATGAGAGAATACCTGGATACGAGTGCACTTACCTCAGGGCCCATGTTTCAGCATCATAGGCCTGTCTACATGAATTGTGACAAGGCAATCAAGAATCCACATTAGGTTGTGGCTTTGGATGACCTAATGATGAACAGTAAACTTACTGCTTGAACTTTTTTTAAATCCTTCTGCGAAATGAAGTGAGTCCCAGCCTGAATATTTTTCTCTGTCAACTCACTCTGCTCATCCTGTTTCCTCTAACCAGAGCAAACCCCTCTTTGAAAAGGAACATCTTTATTTTATTCTATTGCTTTAGCTTCTTGGGAGAAGGTGGTGAGGTCCTAGAAGCAGCACAAACAGCAAGACAGTCTTTCCCTCCACCAAGTTGCCTGCGACTTGCCTTTAAAAGAGGATGTGTTGGCAAAGATCTGTTCTCGCACACCCTGACAGCCACAGGTCAGCCCCAGCTGTGGCAGTGCTGCCAGGAAGGGAAAATGTTCTATGCAGACAGTTGGCATGGCTGTGGGTGTGTGCTGGCTTCCAATAACCCTAGGAAGGGGCATTAAAGGATGGATGCAGCACCATTAACTTCCTAAATGTTGGCAAAGTTTGTATAAAAAGAAAATAGAAACAGGAGAAAAACAATAACAGGAGGATGTGCCTTGAGTGTCTGGTGGAGATTTTATTCCCCCTAAGTCAATGTTTCCTTGCGTTCGTCACACGTGCCTGTGAAAGGGAGATTGGCCGTCACACCCCTGGAGTCCCTTCTGAAATAACAAGGTTCTTAATAGAGGTCCCCAACCTGCAGGATGGAATTCACCAGTAGATCGTGAAGCCTTACTGGATGTTTGCCAAGATAGCTGCCCTTTTCAAACACACCCCTTCTCCTTGGTTCCCTGAATTTTTTTTTTTTTTTTTCTTTTCTTTTCCAAGACGGAGTCTTGCTCTGTCACCCAGGCTGGAGTGCAGTGGCACGATCTCAGCTCACTGCAACCTCCGCCTCTTGGGTTGAAGTGATTCTCTTGCCTCAGCCTCCTAAGTAGCTGGGATTACAGGCACCCATCACCACGTCCAACTAATTTTTGTATTTTTAGTAGAGACGGGGTTTCACCATATTGGCCAGGCTGGTCTTGAACGCCTGACCTCATGATCTGCCCGCCTCAGCCTCCCAAAGTGCTGGGAACACAGGCATGAGCCACTGAGCCCAGCCTTTATTTTTTGGAGATGGAGTCTCACTGTATCATCCAGGCTGAATGGAATGCAGTGGCGCAATCTTGGCTCACTGCACCTTCCACCTCCTGGGTTCAAGCAGTTCTCCTGCTTCAGCCTCCTTAGTAGCTGAGATTACAGGCGCCTCCCACCACAACCAGCTAATTTTTGTATTTTTTTGGTAGACATGGAGTTTCCTTATGTTGGCCAGGTTGGTCTCAAACTCCTGACCTCAAGTGATCCTCCTGCCTCGGCCTCCCAAAGTGCTGGGATTACAGGCTTGAGCTACTGTGCTTGGCCAGTTCCCTGGAATGTCCCTCAGGCAGGAGAGGACATTTGATAGTGGCAGTCGGTCCTCCACAGCTTCCAGGAAGCTTACAGAGGCTGCTGCCTGTCCCCTGTGCCCTCCCACCACCCGCTCCCATTGTCCCCAGCTCCTTCCCTAGCTGCTCACCCTGCTGGTCACAGCATGACTTGGAACCCACCCTTCAAAACAGGGTGGGCTCTGGCCCCATATTCCCTGGTTTTGGGGGCCCACTTGCTTTGTTTGCATCACACTGAATGTGGCCAAAGAAGTCTACTTTCTAAAACCCTGCCTGTGGGCTAGTAACACACTGAAACAGATACACAACTTTTCTTTCAAGGTTGGTTTCTTTGGCTTCATTCTGAAAAATGTTTAGAAAGTCTAGTTGTTAGCAGTCAGTGAGGGGAGCAGGATTTAGGAGTTGGATAGGTGGCCCAGCGGGTGAAGTAGCAGACAGAAGTAATGTTGTGGCTTTGTTCACAGAACTACCCGCTCTAATTTGCCAAGTTGGGCATGACAGACATTCCCGCCCTTTTCCAGCAGGCAAGGCCTCAGAGAAGGCATGTGCAGGAGACAGCAGTGTAAAGGTGAACGAGTGAGTAAGCCAGTTGTAGGAAGGGGGAAGACCCAGTGTGGCCCCAATCTCCGGATGAAGGGAGAAAGGGGGGTCTCACCTGGACCCACTGGACCTGGCTGGTAAAAAGTAAAATAACAATCCCTAGTGAAGCCAGCTCTCCCAAGCTTCTGCTTCATCTACGTGGCTGTATGTCACCAATCACCAGACCTGCCAGATACCCCAAGAGGAAACATCCAAATGGAAACCTCTCTTTTTTTCCTCGAGAAATCTGCTCTGCCTCCCAGGTTCTCTGTCTTCACTGAATGTCTCGCTGTCCTGGTAGGAGTACAAACTATGAAGCAAGGAGTCGCCATGGACTCTTCCCCTCTCACCGTCCATGCTCTGGGCATCCCAAGGCATGCTGCCTCCCCTCTTAGAGGCTTTTCAGGTCTGCCTCTGTCCCACTCACCCCAGCACTGCCTCGACCCTGGCCCCCATCTGACTCATGCAGCCTGCTGCCTCCCTTTGTCCCTAGACCCTGTCAATTTGCTCCCAGTCTCATGCCCCTTAAATGCATCGTCCTCACTGCCACCAAAGTGCCCTCCCTGAAATGCAAAAGGCTGTCATGCTGTTCCTTTACTGGGAACTTTTCGAGGGTTGTCCATTACCTGCACAGTCCACTCTCCCAGGTACATACATCTCTCCAAAATCACCAAGTGGTACGCATTAAATATGTACAGCTTTTTGTCTGTCAATTATACACCAGTAGAGTGATTTTGAAAACAACAACTTCAAGAGCAAGGAGAGGTCCCAGTTGTCCTTTTGCCCTGGAGCTGTGCTGGTAGGATCTGAGAGCAGAACCCAGGAACCTCAGGCTTGTTGGCCTCTTAGCAGGAGCGGTAAGGCAATACAGAGTTAAATCCCCGCATTAGCATGGAAATGCACTCATCTCACAGGCCCACTTGGTTGCATCTCTTGCCTCTGCCACGTTTCTGTGGAAGCTATTCTGTGCTTATTCTTCACTGAACTCATTTGTACTCTTAATACTGCACGGCCAAATCATTCCCGTTTCAGCCTATTGGATCCAATGTAACTACTCCTACTACAGTCTATTGTTAAGGGCCAGATGTTTTTCCTCCTAAGTTTCTCTTATGTATTCCTCAGGAGAACTTTACAAATAGACATTTTGTCTTGATTTTACAGATAAGGAAACTGAGCACCACCCACCTAACAGTAACTTGCTTAAGGTTCAAAGTTAAATGTACTTAATAGAATCTAAGATGATTTGGATTCATGTGCCCTTTCAGGAAAAGGACCAAGTGCTTCCTCAGCAGTCAGACCTAGCATAAAATCTGATACTTAATGAAAATCTGCCTATCGAATAAATGAATGTCTGACTCAGAAGCCATATTTATTAATGCTGATTTAAGATATATCTGTAATAAGGGTCTGAGTTATTTCTGTTAAAATAATCCTTCTTGCACAAAATAAAGTTTAAAATATTTTAAATGACACATTTTAAATTTCGTTTTACTTAAATTTTTTTAATCCAATCACCTCCTCTTACAAGACTCACAAAGCCCACGTTGGTCTTGCTTCTCCAGCCTCACTTTTTTTCATTTCCTGGCTTATACTTTATGCGTTGTTAAGATGCCTGTCATGTCCTGAACACACAATGCTGTTGGAGGCTTCCATGCTTTTGCTTATATGATCTGGCCTCCCTGGAATGGCTTTTGTACTAACGCCCTTTCACTTAACCCCTGCTTCATCTTTAAGATTCAATTCAGACTTCACCTCCAATGGGAAGTCTTCCAGGATGCCCCTCATCAGCCACACCCAAAGCCCAGTTACTACTCCTTGTCTGTTCCCCCGTAAGACCCTGTATCTCTTTCATTTCCACTTAATATTATACCTGTTTCTTTGTACATTCAACTCCCTCATTAGTGTCAAGATTATTGGTCATTCATGCTCTGAACTTAGCAGGAGACATGGCACATCCTAGGTATTTAATAAATATGTGTCAAATAAAAATCAACCAACTCACTGCGCTGATTACGGTCTTGGGTAGCCCTTATGCTTACATTTATTATCTATTTGAGCCTTTCCTTGTCCAGAGAAAGACCGACCCAGCATGGCTACCTGCAGGGAGAAATACAATAAGGGCCTTTCTTCTTCTATGAGGACAGTGCTAGAGAAAAATGATGAATCCATTTGTCCAATTTTTTCTCAAGGATATAGACTTTTAGTTTACTCTTCAATGAGGAAACTTCGTGCAGGCTGTTGCAGGCATATCAGAATCCTTTTGTTTTGTTTTGTTTTGCTTTGTCTAAATAGTCCCACGCCTCCTGGCTTGATTCTCATCATCTTTGACCCAAATTGGGAATTATTGTCACAGAGAAACACTCTTGTTGATGAGTGTGCTCACACCCCTGTTATGAAAGAGTGAAGGTTGAAAACCTTTGCTCTTCCAATATCTGTTCTTTGAGGATCGATCTTCAAGTAGAACTGGGTAGTAGATGGGTAGCACATCCTAGTGTTAGAGGATAGAAGATTGGGAAAGTGTGAAAGCAAGAGAGAGATTTGACTTCTACACTAGTTTATTTGGTTTGTTCAGCTTCTGCTGGATCCAGGCCACTGCTATACACTAAGGAGTAGGGAAGGTTCATGGCACAGCCCTGCTCTAGGTGCTTATAATCAGACATACAGACTGAAATAGCTACTGAGAGAGAAGGTAATCCAGTACCCAAGACCATTGTTTTCTAGTCCCTAGTGCCATATTGTTAGCCACTCAGAGTAAGGAACCAGAATTCCTAGTTCTTTTTGGTTTTATAAAATTACATCTCCAAATGAAACCCCACTAGGGTCTGTAGATCACCACAACAAGGCACTCACTTTCTATCATGCCTTCTCCAGCCACATACCCTCAAAATGTAATGGTCAGGTAAAATATGCAAAACTTTGGCACTGGGGTCCCCCAGCCACTTGATGATATTCAGCTAATCAAGCCCCGATTTCCCAAACAAGAAGTGCATTTTCTTCACTTGAAGGTGATTACATTCAACAAATTCCAAAGAGCCAGGGAAGTTGAGTTAAAAACAATTGGTTTTGCAGTAATTAGAAAAACACAAGGAAATGATGACTATAGAACAATATTAAAAGGGACGCTGAGGGATAACAGCTCTAGTTCCTGGTTAATTCCTCAGCTTGGATATTTAGAGATTCACAACTAATTATGCAGAGATGATGAATTTTAAAAATGCTGCCATCCTGCCTTCTCAAGGCCAAGGACTTTGGCTATTAATAGAGCAATCAGATCTTGCTGTATTATAGAAAATTCACACAAAGTTGCATCTATTTTAAAGCATTCATCTGGCACATTACTTAAAGATGACAAATCTCTGTAATATGCAAAATCAGCATTGGGTTCAACGAAATCCAAACTCGTTATAATCACTCTAAGTTCCCCCAGAGAAATCAATTGTTTAAAATGGACACTATAGGTAAGAGTTATCTTTAGTCCTTCCTGGAACTTCTCTCTTTTTAGATCATTTTAAAGGTTTACTTTATTGTTGACAAGGCCATCCCAGCTCGAAGTGAACGGACACGTGCAATGAGACACAAGGGATCTGTCTCCCAACATTACACTTTCCTGGATGACAAATGAAAAGTTCTGACCGTGACAAGCAGGCTGCTCTGAGACCCTTGCCAGAACCAGGGGTCTCGAATTTTTCTTAGTCACCATTTATCCAACATCAGAAAATCCACAGCCCTTTTAGCCAGGCACATTGGATTGGCACTGAGTTCTGGGGCTTTTAGTGAGGAGAAGTGTCATGAACAATAACAAAACAAACAAAAAACCCAACCAGCTTCTAAAAATCACATGGTCAAAAGCTGACTATCAGAAAGCACCCCCTGTGCCCTCAGACAGGCTGGAAAAGGGAGGCTGTGATGTGACCTGCATTTAATTATTTAAGTTGCAGATTGCGAGGCCCTTAAGAAAGCAAATGTCATGATGGACAGAATGAGTTTACCCTCCTGTCGAAGGAGCAGTGTGCCGTGGCGAGGCCGTCGCTCAATTAAATTGGACCGCGGGCTACAGCAGAGATGGAGACCAAGCCTGGGGACCCTAATGAGACATTTGAGGGAAGAGATGCCCCCCAGAGTTTGTCACCCTTTGATAGACATTCCCTCCCATTACCACCGAACCCCCAGTGTTACCCCCGTCAAGTTTAAATGTGTTGCAGCCCGACACATTTAAAAAAGAGCTTGCACAGTGGAATTTCAAAGCAAAAGACAAATCCTTGGTTGAAGTGGAATAGGTGAGGGGAGCAAAGGATACTTAATGCTGTGCAAATTAGCAGGCTTTGGCCGCCAGGGCTGAAAGAAAGCTAGACAACGGAACTAGGCAATGGTGCTAAATAAATAAACACCAAATCAGATGCTGCTTCACTTGTGAAAATTTGTGTGTCTCCTCCACTTCATGTTGGGGGAGCAGAATTCAATCTAACTTGGTAGGGTACGGGAGAAGAGTGGTTTCCAAGACCACTGACATTTCTGCAGCCTCATAAGCATGTTTGAGGGTGGCTTTTTTGGAGAGGTTTACTTATAATCTGAGTAATACATCAGGCATTCACAGTGGATCGTCTCACCAGTGCAATTGTGCCTCTCCATCCCCCAGGTGACATTCTGCAGATGTCTGAAGACATTTTGAATTGTCACATCTCAGAGAGGGTAGTGATACTAATCTGCTGTGCAGAGTCCAGGGATGAGGCTAACCACCTTACAATGCACAGGACAGCCCCCAACCACAGAGAGATAAGGGGTACAAAATGTCAGTAGTGACAAGAAGAAGCCAAGAAAAGATTAACCTTTGCGTATTAGAAATGTTCATTGGGAGGGAGAGGCTGTCAAACATTTGTGCCAAAATATGACAGCAGGCAGACACCCCCGCCTGCCCAGCAGGTGCACAGGCCCCGGTCCAGCTACCTAATTTGGTGGTTAAAAGCACTTCCTCCCAAGGGCTTTGAAAGGGAAGTCCATGCTCCTTTCTGGGACTTTCAGCCTTGGCTGTTTATCCCTCCACGGTGCCTTTGTCAGACTGTGTTAGGGAGACGCTGACTGTCTGAAGTGGTAACACAGAGCACAGATTATTCGAGGCTGCTACATATTAAGTCTCTTATTAGTATTTCAGCTCTGTGTCTCTTAGAGAACATCTGCCCTGAGGAGGCAGAAATCCTTTACAGACTTGAAAGTTAGCTGAGGACAGTTAATCCTCATATTGCTCTAGTGAAGTAGGTAAATTGCAATTAGATGAAAAATGGAGAAAAAAATGTAGTCAACAGGTGTTTGGGTTTCCTTGGAGACCTTAGAGTTTTATATTTGGCTTAGAAGCACATAGAGACATTTAGAAAGAGTCCCTTGCCAGAACTCGTCCAACTGTATGGTTAAACCAGAAACAGAAGATTAACAATCACCTGTGGAATGAAAATACTGGGGTCAGTAGAAGGAACTCTCTTGAAGGAGTGGGGTCGGGGGTGAGGAAGAAAGGGCTCAGTATTCAGGAAGAATCTTTGTAGAAGTAACTATTGTCATATGCAAGAGGAAAAAGCAAGGTGCAGTCCTTTCAGGTATCAGGGGAAGGAGAACAGATGTATTCTAATTGCTTGCTCTCTAACTTTTAAGGATCAAGAGAGAGACCATTTCAAACCTTCTTGCATCCCAACTGCTCCTCCTTAACTAGCCAGAAACCTAGAGACACACGCTTAATATACAACCAAGGAGATGAGCTTGGGAAAAACCAGGACAAATGTCAAGTATTACTCAGCGAATTACACAGTGGGCTCCTCTGTGAACCTCCAAGAACCTAGAAACCCAAAGCCATGAGCCCTTTGGCTGGATATGTTAGAAATGGCCATAACTGGGAGCTAACATACCTGGGTTTCAGCGCTGCCTGTGTCATTAACTGATTTTTTTTTTTTTTTTTTTTTTTTTTTTTGAGACAGAGTCTCACTGTATCTCCCAGTCTGGAGTGTAATGGCATAATCTTGGCTTACTGCAACCTCTGCCTCCCGGGTTCAAGCAATTCTCCTGCCTCAGTCTCCCAGCTGGGATTAGAGGCATGCGCTACCATGCCTGGCTAATTTTGTATTTTTAGTAGAGATAGGGTTTCTCCATGTTGGTCAGGCTGGTCTCAAACTCCCGACCTCAGGTGATCCGCCCGCCTCGGCTTCCCAAAGTGCTGGGATTACAGGCGTGAGCCACCGCGCCCAGCCATTAACTGACTTTTTGACGCTAGATGAATCATGTCAGACTTTCTGAGCATTAGTTGCATCCACCACAGAATACCCACCTTGCCTCCTTCTCATAGGTATTTCAGATATGACATTAGGTGTGGCAAAGCTTCCAATCTGAAGAATTCTAATAAATGTGAGCATTATATATTATATGGACTGATACAAAGAACAATTTCTGGAATTGAAGGTTGAGGATGTTAGAGGGAGGGAGGGAGAGGAACCCAGGGACCTTAAAAACTATTGACTAAAATAATGTGAAGCTAAAGCCCCAGAAAGGTAAACTTCCCTCATAAATTAGCCACGGATATACAGTTTCATTAAGGGAAATATCGTATTATCTTCAACTGTGGTGAAAATTCAGTCTAAGGGAGAAAGAACTGATTAAGCCTTCCCAAAACAAGCCTAGCAGCATTCTCCTTTCTTATTATTTGCTTTCACAATAAGCAGCAATATCCCAAGCTATCACTCAGCATCATTGTTTTCAGATTCAATTACATGGAAACCAAAAATATGGTGAGGCTGGATCAGGTGGGGGGAAGTTTCAGTTTTAATTAGAACAGGATTTTATTATAAATGAATAAATCAACACACTTTCTAAGGAATTTAATTGGAAAAGGAGATAGCATCCCTTCCATTGGCCAAGCTGGCTCTCGATCTTGTGCAGGCAGAGAGAAGGTTACTGGTGGGTTTCCAGCTTTCCCCAGTCAGCTTGCTCCTGTATTTATGAACCCCCCCAGAAGCATCATACAGAATGTTTCTTCTTCTGCTCTCAACTTTTTCACCTTAAAATAAGAGCTCTTTTATTTTTGTTTGGCCCTTTCTCTCTTATGATGTCATATGTCACTTTGTCCCTTTTTATTCTGTAATGTTTCTTTCCCAGATATCTCCAGGTGTCTTCCTGAGTTTTATTAGGATTCTTCAGAAGGCAAGGCTATGGGATCAGTATTTTGGGGGGAAGACCTGGAAGCTATGCCAACAGCATTCATTGCACCATGAAATCTTTGAGATGAGTAGAAGGACCCAAATACCCATCTTGGAGTAGGCATGTGTCTTCTTGGACCATAACTTACTTGGTGATCTTGATCAAATGTCTTCCTTCCCTTCTTTGGGAAGAGATATCTTCCAGATACTGCCAGGCTTGATGTTTTGTCACTCTGTGAACAAATGGTGTAGTGTCTAGGAAGTGAGGCTTCATGCTTTAGTTTTCAAAGCATGATAGTTTTCAGCAATCTCGGCTATGTGGAGAGGTTCTCAGAGTTTTTCTCAGATATCATTTTCAAAATTTGACTTCGTCATTTTCAACATAGAATTCTTTCCTCTGTGTCCCTAGCCCCATATAGGTAACCATTTTTATTGATTTTTTTTTTTTTGTTCATCTTTCCAATCTTTCATTGAACAAAGCAAAGAAATGCAAATCTCTTATACAAAAGGGAGCACACTGTGTACAGTATCCTGCATCTTGTTTTGTTTTGCTTTCTCCCACTTAAAATATCCTGGAGATCATTCTGTGTCAGTGCACCATCTCCCTTGTTCTTTGTTGCAGCTACCTTGTGTGGCTGTACCTTCATTCACTTAACTTGTCTTCTGTGGATATCTATGGAATCGATTCCTAGCAGTTAGTTGTATTGTTGGTCTGGATCTGGGTGTGTGCCCCTCCTCTGTGATCCCGTAACATCTGGGTTTCACCCCGACCATCAAATTGCTGTTGTTCTCTGCTGCTTGTCCCTTAACACCAGAGATCATGGTGTTTCATACTCAATCCTTGGCACATGGCAAGTGCTTACTCAATCCCTATTGAAACGCTGGGTGAATGAATGGTCTGTGACCGCTGAGATTGAATCCCAACATACTTCTTTATTTAATTTTTTCTTTTTTTGAGACAGAGTGTCACTCTGTTGCCCAGGCTGGAGTGCAGTGGTGCGATCTCTGTTCACTGCAAGCTCCGCCTCCAGGGTTCACGCCATTCTCCTGCCTCAGCCTCCCAAGTAGCTGGGACTACAGGTGTCCACCACCATGCCCGGCTAATTTTTTTGTATTTTTAGTAGAGACGGGGTCTCACTGTGTTGGCCAGGATGGTCTCAATCTCCTGACCTCGTGATCCACCCGCCTCAGCCTCCCAAAGTGCTGGGATTACGGGAATGAGCCACCGCGCCCAGCCTGAATCACAACATAGTTCTAAGCAAAAGGTATGAAGCAGCCAAACTATCTTCCTAGAGGGGGCTTGAGGTGAGTCTTAAAGAATCAGGTTTGGGTAGGCATAAAGGGGAAGAGAATGTCTCCGAGGGGCAAGTGAGCGAATCAGGGAATGAAGAGAGGGTCAGAAGAGAATAGTGACATCCTGTGACTGCCAGTGTTTCCCCACAGCTGGTTAGCAGAACAGAGGTCATATAGTTCTGTGATGGTAATTGATAATACAAATGTGGTACCAGCTGGCAGCAGGTGTGATCTGTGTGTGCCAGTGAGTTTGAGAGGTGAGTAGAGGACCAGCCCAGAACACAGGTGATGAACAAGCCTAGATTTGTAAACCTGAGTCTGTCCTGCAGCCTTCGTTCAACAACCACAACACCAAAATATTTGCCTCTTTATTTCTGCTTATTCTCTCCATTTCTAACAAGCTAGAGCCTTTATGTTGGAAAAGAGCTTAGAAGTTATCTCGTCTACCATCCCTCTAGTGGAATGTAAGCTCAATGGAGAAGGAAAAAAAGAAGGGAGGCAGGGAGGGAGGGATGGAGGGGTCCCCCTTATCCTATCCTTACTTGGCCTAATGGAGTTTTTCTATACCATTCTCCGTGGTGAGGGAGGGGAGAGGAGGGTCTGTCTGGGTTTCACAGTATTACACAGCTGGGGAAAATAGGAGATTTATGGATTATGGATAACGACTATACTCATACTCAGAAGAATAACATGAAATTCAAAATTCTCATTGATACATAACTCAGTATTTGCTGAGAAGGTAAATGAATGAATGAGCCAACCAGATATACTAGAAAATGTTCACAAAGGTTTTGGAGTCAAACTTGAATTAATATCTATAATGTTGGATCACTGAGCCTTTCTGTGCCTCGGATTCTCACCCACCAAATGACAATAATACCTAATTGCAGGATTTTAATCAGACAGCATATGCCACATGCCTTTTTGAAAGGTGCCCTTTTGATGCTGGCTATGTTATTATTATAAATGAATTTCCCAAGAAAGGCTCAGTGAGGTGTAGCTCTGGTGTGATGCACTGACCGATGCCTGGAAGGTAATCAACCCAGACATTTTTCTTCTGCCTTCAAGATACTAATGGAAAGTTTTTGGAGAGAAAAGGAAAGCACATGGGATGGATAGGGGATCCATATTCTAGGATTTCCTGGGTTCACCCTCATGTTCACTATTGTAGAACACTACCATGTTTCTGGATATTTAAACAACACGAGGACAGAGTGGTTTTGCTCACGCTTACATTACCAGTGCCTACAACAGTGCCCAGCATGCAGGAGGTACCTAACAAACATTTGTTGAATGAGTGAAAGACATTGGTCCTGAAATAAATCATTCTCTTCATTCAAAACTTAGCTGGATTTTCAGAACAAAGCATAAATGAACCAATGTTTCTGGTACCTTTCTCAAACGTTAAAAAAAAAATGGATCTTTAAAAAAAAAAAAAAATTGTCACTTCAGTGCCATAAAATGTCTCTTTGGTTCTTCTGGGAGTGCAAAGTTCACTCGCATAATACAGTCAAATTACAAATGTTATTCAGTGTAGTACCAGTTGGATCATAAGATGAATGAAATTATGGGCTAAAACACCTCCTTAAGTTCTTCGTTTGTTGAAGAAGAAAGAGCAAAATGAGTTTAATTCCTTGGTCCCAGAGTGAGATGATATTTAGCCTGGATAATACTCCTGGATTTACAACTAACTATGTCAAATTATACTTTTCCTTTTCCCCTTGCTTCTTTAAATTGACTGCTCAAATATGCTATGCTGCTGAGCATTATTTTTTAAAAGAAACTGGATAATGGCTTTGGGGGTGGGGAGAGTGTTCTGCCTTTTCAGAACACAATGCCTTAGGTTTAAGAACATCTGTTTTTTAAGAGTTGCCTTTAAGAGGAGGGTTTGTATGTGACATTCTATGAAAGGGATATGTGCTTCTAAAAGAATCTACCATCAATGCTGAGTTAAAGTGCTGATGATAGGCATTCTTGTCTTGTTGATACTTAAAGGCAATACTTCCAATGGTTTTCCATTCAGGATGATGATGTTTGTGGTAACTGTTTTGTTTTTAGTTGTGTTTTGGGGTAGATTTACTTTCTCAGGTTGTGGAAGTTGTCTTTAGGCCTCCTTAACTAAGAAGGGTTTTTTTAGAATCACATAGTCATGTTGAATTTTATCAGAAGTTATATATGCATCTTTTGGGATGATCTTATGGCTTTTGCCTTTAATGCCATAAGTGAAAGACACATATATTTTAAAAATTAAACCAGTCTTACATCCTTGAGATAAACCCTTATCACTATGATATTTCTGTAAATAATGACACATTTAGTCAGCTAATGTCATATTTAAGATTTCTGTATCTATATTCATTTATTAACAAATTTTATTTATTAACCATTTTAATAAATGGTTTGAAATGGGTCAGTGATATTATTTTCTTGTAGTTTGTCTTGTACTTTGATGTCAAAATAATACTGAGCTCATAAAATGAATGGGAAGTATTCCCTATTTTTCGGTTCTTTATAAGTTGTATAAGTTAGAATGATCTAGCTCTTGAATTTGTGAAAAAATTTGTTAATATATCAGGGTTTGATGTTACGTTTGTAGGCAGATGGTTAGTGACTTTCATTACTAGTTTATTACTAGTTTATTTCATTACTAGTTATAATACTTCTCAGGCTTTCTATTGCATTATCTATCAATTCTGATAAATTATATAAATTATATAGGAATTCATCCCTTTTGTCTAAGTTTTAGTGTTTATTGACATAAACCACCTGATTGGGTTTGCTTATTATCATTTTAGTCTCTATTGTATCTGTAGTTATTTGTCCTTTTTACTAATATTATTTATCCTTTCTCTTTTTTTAAGACTTACTAGTGGTTTGCCGATTTTGTCTTTCCCAGAAATCCACTTTTAACTTAGCTGAACCTATTGTTTCGTCCCCCTCTACAACCACCCATTTTATTAACTTTTGTTATTTTTATCATCCTCTTCTTTCAACTCTGGTTCACTTATGTTATCTCATTCGCTTCTTTTTTAAACCATTTCAGAAAGACAATAAGCTTGTTCATTTTTGATGTTTCTGTTTTTCTATCTCCTGTCTTTTTTATTTCATTTTAGGGCTCACGTATTTTTGTTTTGGTTTTTAAAAAAAAAAAATCATTTTTTAATTCCACTTGCTTTTGGTTTGGTAGGGAGGGGTAGCTATTATGATATATCCATAGAAAACCCAAAAGAATTTGTGGACAGTTACTAGAAATAATGGGAAAGCTTTGCAAGGTGACTGGATATGAGATCAAAATAATAATGTTAATTGCATTTTTATATAACAGTAAAAATAAACTTTTAAAGAGTCCTTCTGACCTGAGGGAAAAGAAGAGAAGGAATTCTTAAATCAGATGCAAAAAGCATTAACATACCTTGAAAATTAGGAGCTTCTGTTCATCAATGGACACCCTAGAGAAAATTAAAAGCCAAAATACAAACCAAAAAAAGACATTAGTATTACATACAGCCAACAAATATTAGCACCATGTATATATAAAATAATCTTCTATGGACTAATAAGAAGACAACAATATAATAGAAAAGGGGGAAAGACAAAGGAAGGCATTCTAAAGAATAGAAAACAAAGGTCAGTAATAAACACATGAAGCGCTCTACAGTCAGCAGGTGGTGAAGCCAGCCGGGCTTATGTCCTTTCCTTCAGGATGGTGAGTTTCCCCCAGCCTCAGTCAGGTCCAGAGATGCCATCCAGGAGCCAAAGGCTGGAGTCAGAAACCTTAGGAATCTACCTAGTGCTCTCTTCTACTGTGGCTGAGCTGGCACCCAAGCTACTAGACAGAGTCCCTCCCACTCTTACCTCCCCTTTCCATAAACCGAGGAGTCTCTCCCCATGGCCGCCACCACCCCAGGCCCATGGCAAGTACTGCCTGGCCACCACAGGTGTTCACTCAAGGCCCACTGGCTCTTCCGTCAGCCTGTGGTGAATGCTGCCAGGGCTAGGACTCTTGAGGGCAGTTGGCTGCCCTCTGGCCCAGGGCAGGTCCAGAAATGGCATTTTAGACCCAAGGCCTGGGATCAACGACCCTAAGAGCCCACTTGGTGCTCTACCCCACTGTGGCCAACCTGGTACCTAGACTGCAAGACAAAGCCCCCTTTATACTTCCCTCTCCTTTTCTCAAGCAGAAGTCCCTCCCCATGGCCACCACAGCTGGGAATGTGCTGGGTCACACCTGAAACTAGTACATCCCCGAGTCTCACCTAAGGCCTATGGCAAGTACTGCCTGGGTACTGCTGCTGCATTTTCAGGGCCCAGAGGCTCTTCAGTCAGAAGGTGATTAATCTGGCCAGGACTGGGCTCCTAGCCCCTTTAAGACAGGGGGTTCTCTTCAGTATCATCCAGGGTATGCCTTGAAATGTTTTCTGGGAGCTAGGGCCTAGCCAGGAGGCCTTAGGACTCTGCCTGCTGCCTGTTCCTACTGTGACTGATCAGGTATCTGAGTTGCAAGACAAAGTCTTCTTTACTCTTCCCTCTCCTCTGCTCAAGTGGAAGAAAAGCAGTCTCTCCCAGAGCTAAGACGGATCCATATTCTAGGATCTTCTGGACTCACCCTCTTGTTCACTATTGTAAAACACTACCACATTCCTGGACATTTTAACAACATGAAGACAGGGTGTTTGGTTTTGCTCATGCTTACATCAGCAGTGCCTAGAACAGTGCCTGGCACCAAGGAAATACCTAACAAACATCTGTCGAATGAGTGAAAGGCATTGGTCCTGTGGCTGGGGGAGGGTGATGTAAGCACTCCATTGGCCACCCCAGCTGGTGTCTCAGTAGCTCGCATACCCCCACAGTCAGCTGGCTCCAAGCCTAGCATGTCATATCAGACCCTGGGAAGCAACTGTCTAACAGCCAGGACCAAGAGTATAATTACGTAGAAAGGAGCCTGGCAAAAAACACAGATCACATACTCCAGATATCCCATCTAGGGAGGTCACCTAAAAGGGCCAAAACAGACGAGCAGATAGCACACACCTAGCCAGGCAAGAAGCTCGGTGATTGGGTGTTGATAGGTCATGGAGGAGAAGCTAATATAGAAGAAGATGACATAGACAGCATGGGATCAGCCCAAATAACCTAAGCTCATGGCAGAAGGTTAGAAGGGAAGAATTAAGACTTTACACAAAACAGACTCTCATTGTTCGGATAAGAACACCCAAGGTCACCCAGTGATTTAGCCAGTACTAAACCTAAATCTCTCTTTTCCCAGATCCAGTCTCCCTCCATCAGCAGAACTGAGATGGTGGCCCAGAGCAGTGAGTTTTTCATTCATCCAGTGATCTGCTAAGTCAAAGGCTTTCTTAGTCCTTTTGCTTCAGTATCATCCATCTTAGTAGGAGATGGGCTTGATCCTAGGGGAGCCAAATAGGGACATCTGACTCTATCAGAGGAAAGGACAGACAGAGAGGGAATACATGAGCTCGTCCCAACACTTATTTGATTCAAGAAAAAAATTATTTTAAAAAAATTGTGTGTGTGTGTGTGTAATGTCTATAACTATATTTGTATATATGTATATATATGTATGTTGCATTTATATATTGTGTACATATATAAATATGATATATGTCTCCATATATACTTATTATTTATTAATACACATGTACATATAGACATACACATGTAGGAGAGGAAAAGCCGTATAAACTGGACACTAGAATGAAATCTTCTGGAAAAAAGGCCTAGATTCTAGTCTCAATTCTGTCATTCTGTAAAAATATAGAGAAATCACTAATCTGCTCTGGGCCTCGATGTCCTTAGGTTATAAAATGGGAGTATTGGACTAGACGAATTCTAAGGTTCTTTCTAGCTGTCACAATCCCTATGTTAAAATGTGGGCATCAAGTATTTTAAAGGCCTGCTCTTGGGACCTTTTTTTGTTTTTCTTATTTTTTTTTTTTTTTCATTTTCTCCCAATATTTCCCACATGGAGGTGAACACTTCATGATTCAGAATTTGATACCACTGGGGCTTTGCAAAGCAACTTACATTTTAAACCTGACTAGACTTTTAAATGTAGATTATGATTATGAAAGAGTCTTCAAGGGGAAAGAAAAGATTAAATATATCAAATGACACTGATGGGTCAAGTCACATAAGAACTAAGAATTAACCTTTCTTGCAATATGGAGTCACTGGAGATCTTGACAGGAGACTTATTAGTAGAATGATAGGGGTAGTCTGATTGGTAAGGGATCAAGGGAGAGTAAGAAGAGAGCAATAGGAGATGGTAAGTGTATATAAATCTTTCAAGGATTTTTGCTCTAAAAGGGTGTAGATAAATGGGGTCACTGGAGAGGATTTTTTTTTTTTAAGGATGGGAGAAATTACCACACATTGTATGCTGATGGAAATAATCCAGCAGAGAGAGAGAAAAACTGATGATGTGAGAAATGAGAACAAGTGGAAGGGCTACCCTTAGATAGAAACATGATGTCTATCCAGAGTGAGCAGAGGGGAGGACAACTTATGGGCAGATGCTGTTAGACATGGATGGAACCTTGTCAGAATTCTCTTCTGATTTCTTCTATTCTGAGAGATATAGAAAGTAAGATGGTCAACTGAAAGTTAAGTATAAGTTAGAAGGCATTGCAGTTTTGAAGGAGGAGGAGAGAGTGTGAAATAGTCTGAGAAAGGAGGAGAGGGAATGGACTGGAGAAACTTGTCAGGATCTTGTCAATTTGAAGTTAGTAATTGTGAGTTAAATGAGACCAGTGAGCGTAGTTGTGTATTTATCTACATCCATGTTCAACAGCATGAATGGAAAGCAGGTAGAGTGTTAGACTTCACACAGTTTGGTTTTGTTAGTGGTACACAGAGAGAGGGACAGTGGAGTTGAGAGTGTTTAAAGGGAAATAATTACAGTGAACCATGGAGACTAAACTGAGTAGGAATGGAAATGTGGACATCAGGGGTATGAGGAACCATAGAGCATTGGTAGAATCAATGGATGGTAGATTCCAAAGGACTGTTGAGTTGAAGTATTAGAGAGAGTAAGCAGATAAACCAGGAGGTGCTCTTTGGAGAGTGTGAAGTCTGAAGTTGAGGACTTGGAGTTGCTGTTGTTATTGGTGGGAGTGCACAGAGGAGAAAATGTGCAGAAGAGAGATCACAGCTCAGGTGTTCACCTGTTTGGGCATTGAAGTCATCAATATTTGTGGCTAGAGTTGTATTGGAGAGTCTGATAATATGTGGCAAGCTAAAATGTTAAAGAACTAGGGAGAATGACCAGGAGTTGGATAGATGTTTGTAACAAGGAGGGGAGGTAGGTGGCAGTCAGATGACATGAAATTCATTCCTGGAGCAAGAAGTAGGCAGGAAGGATACGTACTTCACCTCTGGGCTCAGTGATACAAAAAGTATAGAATAGAAAACAGCTACCACTTGAAAGGGATCCAAAGAAAGCCACTTCCCCAAGGAAAATAAAATTTCAGTTAGAACTAGAAGGTGAAAGGCACCTTCAGAAAAGAGGTTGAAGATATAGGTAGTTTTTCTGCTAATTGGCTTTGAGTTTCAAGAGGACTGGGAAGGGTTTCAGGGGCAGAAGAAGGGTAAGAGATAGCTTCAACAGGGGTTATTCAGATGTGACTAAGGGATGACTTGTTAATAATCAGTATGCTTTTTAACTGGCACACCAGAACTCAGATGTACAAATAAGGGCCAGGGGGTTGCCTATGTATGTCAGCAGGGCTGGATTTGCCCAGAATACTATTAGGGATTCAAACATTATGAAAATATGTATAAATAAAATAACTAGAAAGGATCTTAATCATATAACTTATTTCCACATTTTATTTATCTTGGTAATCGCCACAACCTATCACAATACTTATACAAAAATAAGTGCTTTATAAATGTTTGTTAAATGAATGAATCAATGACCCAGTCACTAATTCAGTCAGTTGGTCATGCCATCTCAATGCCCTCCTCTGTGTACTCCCACCAATAACAACAGCAACTCCACGTCCTCAACTTCAGCCATCTCAATGGACTGTAGAGGAAAATCTGACCCATTGTTTGACATGATATTCATGTTCCCTTAAAGGGAGCAAATCTTCATCCACTGGGGATGAATTTGGCTTTTTGAATCAGCCAGTGTCATTCAAAAGCAAATCTAGTAAATCCAGGCAATAATACAACTTTCAGTCAAAATTAAAATCTAACGTGAAGTAATAAAGCTCATGAACTGATTCTGAAAATAATTTCCAAAAAATGAATTTCCAAAATGAATTGTCAGAATACTTTTACATATCCCAACGTGACAATATTGAAAAGAAGAGCATTTGTTTGGATATATATATTTGAGCATGTCATTTATTTTTAAATTTTTCACAACTCTGTTGGAAATATAGTAATAAATACTTTTTAAATTTTTTTATCTTTTGGAGACAGGGTCTCACTCTGTCATCTAGGCTAGAGTACACTAGTATAATCATAGCTCACTGTAATCTCAAATTCCTGGGCTCAAGCAATTCTCCCACCTCAGCCTCCCAAGTAGCTAGGACTGTAGGCACATACCCTTACACCTGACTAATGTTTTAAATTTTTTTTTTAGAGATGGGGTCTTGCTATATTGCCCAGGCTGGTCTCAAACTTCTACCTCAAGAGATCCTTCTGCATCAGCCTACCAAAGTGCTGGTATTACAGGCGTGAGTCACTGTGCCCAGCCAATAAATACTTTTTAATCCTCAAGTGATAACAGACTCAGATTATAAACTCTAAAAATCACTCTGCAAGTCAGAGATTCCTACCCCAAGGTTCCTGGGAGAAACTGATGGGAAGTTTGGAAATCACAGCCAAACAGTAACCTCGCCATGAAACTTCAGGGCATGGAGGAGATAGTTCGATTGGGGGTGATGCTGGTGGTAGAAAAGAAGATATGATGAAGAAAGACAGAAAGTACCAAGACCTAGAAATGAGTAATTATTCTGTGAATGCTGTGAATAAACTGCCATTTTCTCCACACTATGTGAGTTTTTGGGGCTGTTTGGATTCTAAGTCCAAACTGGAGTTTAGAAATAATTAACAAACATACAACAAGTCCCTCAATGTTGGGAACTCCAGTCTCCCAAGTCCAGAGACAACTGTATCTCTGGAGCTTTCTTGCCCCTTTAAGTTGATCTATTTATGGCTTGTTAATCTTGTTTCCTCTTCCTCTTTCCCTAAGCCAACTGGTCACCTAAAATGTCTTCCCCTGTCCCTGAGGAGCGAGGAGAA
Organism: Piliocolobus tephrosceles; assembly: GCF_002776525.5. Taxonomy (NCBI): domain Eukaryota; kingdom Metazoa; phylum Chordata; class Mammalia; order Primates; family Cercopithecidae; genus Piliocolobus; species Piliocolobus tephrosceles. The sequence continues at coordinate 16,618,790 of NC_045444.1, read as the reverse complement.
GAGGCTGGAGTCCCCTTAAATTTCTGGATGATTGGCATCCAAGAGTGGTGTCAGGGAGCAGCCATCCTCCAGTGTTGCTCATCACAAGCCCTTCCAAAGTGACAGTGGCTGGGAGCTCAGTGGAGAATGTGTTACCTCCACCCCGTGCATTGCCTATTTATGTTTCATTTTTCCCTGTGGCACAGAAGCACCATTAGTGCTTACCCATTGTCATCTGGATGGGAGTAAATGTATTCCCCAAAAATGGAAGGACACATTCTTTTACTCCCTGCAACTTTTAAATTCTATGTGGTTCACTTAATTGGAGAATGTGTGAGGCCATTTGCCATAAAGCCTCACAGATGTAGCCATCGTGAGTCATCCCACAGCACAAAGTTCAGTCATCCCTGTGTCTTTTGTCTTTATGGATTCTTCATGCCTATAACTTTCATATTGAAAATCTAGGTTAGATTCCAGGTTCCATCTGGTTGCCTTTAGGAACCCAGCGCTGTCCTCTCACCTCACCATTTTTAAATTGAGGATCAAAGAAAGGAGCTTTGAATAATCACATTGTGGAGGGAACAAGCCATAGACATAAGTGGTATTTTTTTGTAGGAACAGAATCTCTATTTGTGTTTCTTTTCCTGTATCAGCTCCTTGAGAACTGAAACCTCATCTTAATCCCCATGTTCAGCACCTCGCATATCTTTATATGTGTCTGGCATATCTTTATGGGTTTGCCAAATGTTTGCCGAGCACTTTTAGATATAGGATCATAGCACCTCCTATTCCTGAACTATCACTTAACGAGAGGAAAAGAGACGTAGCAGCAGCAGCATCTGATGGAACAGAAAGAGAAAGAGACCTGGTATATGGTTTTGCAATTAATTAGCTATGGGAACCTGGCTAAGAGACATCTTCTCTGGATCTTCAGTTTTGATATGATTAGATGTTTGCAAACTTTTTCAAGCCATTTTTTTTCAAGTGAAATGTTACAGAGACCAAATAAGTAAAACAGATAAAACTTTATGTGTAATGGGCCCAGATGGCACCGTGCTCTCTTATCCCGCCCCCGTTACCTGTAGTATTTCAGTGGAAACACTACAAGATGATTTCTCAGCCTAGGATAGACCTTAGAATCTTTCCACGGTGTTGCCAGATTTAGCAAATAAAAATATAGGCTGCCTGGTTAAACTGTAATTTCAGATAAACAAGGGATAGCTTTTAGTTTAAGTATATCCCAACTATTTGGATATTAGATTTATATATGTAATACTTTTTGTATTTAGTGTAAGTATATTACTTATATTAAAAACTTCCTACCCACAGCCTATTATCAACTAAATTGTAGACCAATTAAATCAGAATTTCTTGGATGGATGTCCCTATCACTATTGCTTTAAAGCCCCCCAGGGGATTGTAACCTGCATGCAGGAAAGAGACCCACTGCCCTAGCTCTTTGAAAGGCAGAATTTGAAAGTTGAAATGGATTGTCTCAAGAAAACGATTTCTACTTCTAAAAATGTATGAATCTAAATAGATTATTAGTAATGTCAAAACTTGTGATGTCAGAAATTTAGGAGAAAGATCATTTCTTTTTCATTGCCTGGCCCAGCATCGAGCCTTGAAATCCGTAAATGTTTATTGACAGAATGTAGTCACCAGTACTCTCCTCGAAAGAGAAAGATGGGTTAATATTAATCTATCATGTCAAACCTGACAAAAACAAGAAATGGGGAAAGGATTCCCTATTTAGTAAATGGTGCTGGGAAAACTGGCTAGCCATATGTAGAAAGGTGAAACTGGAACCCTTCCTTACACCTTATACAAAAATTAATTCAAGATGGATTAAAGACTTAAATTTTAGACCTAAAACCATAAAAACCCTACAAGAAAACCTAGGCGATACCGTTCAGGTCATAGGCATGGGCAAGGACTTCATGACTAAAACACCAAAAGCAATGGCAACAAAAGCCAAAATTGACTAATGGGATCTAATTAAACTAAAGAGCTTCTGCACAGCAAAAGAAACTACCATCAGAGTGAACAAGCAACCTACAGAATGGGAGAATATTTTTGCAATCTACCCATCTGACAAAGGGCTACTATCCAGAATCTACAAAGAACTTAAACAAATGTACAAGAAAAAAAATCAAACAACCCCATCAAAAAGTGGGCAAAAACAGACACTTCTCAAAAGAAAACATTTATATAGCCAACAGACACATGAAAAAATGCTCATCATCACTGGTCATCAGAGAAATGCAAATCAAAACCACAATGAGATACCATCTCACACCAGTTAGAATGGTGATTATTAAAGTCAGGAAACAACAGGTGCTGGAGAGGATGTGGAGAAATAGGAACACTTTTATACTGTTGGTGGGACTGTAAACTAGTTTAGTCATTGTGGAAGACAGTGTGGCAATTCCTCAAGGATCTAGATCTAGAAATACCATTTGACCCAGCCATCCCATTACTGGGTGTAAACCCAAAGGATTATAAATCATGCTGCTATAAAGACACATGCACACGTATGTTTATTGTAGCACTATTCACAATAGCAAAGACTTGGAACCAACCCAAATGTCCATCAATGATAGACTGGATTAAGAAAATGTGGCACTTATACACCATGGAATACTATGCAGCCATAAAAATGATGAGTTCATGTCCTTTGTAGGGACATGGATGACGCTGGAAACCATCATTCTGAGCAAACTATCACAAGAACAGAAAACCAAACACCACATGTTCTCACTCATAGGTGGGAACTGAACAATGAGAACACTTGGACACAGGTTGGGGAACATCACAAACCGGGCCCTGTCATGGGGTGGGGGGAGGGGGGAGGGATAGCATTAGGAGATATACTTAATGTAAATGATGAGTTAATGGGTACAGCACACCAATATGGCACATGTATACATATGTAACAAATTTGCACGTTGTGCACATGTACCCTAGAACTTAAAGTATAATTTTTTTAAAAAAATATCATGTCAAAAGAGCTATAGTCTCCACCTTAAAGGCTGAATGCATCACCCCTGCCACAACTAGGCAGCATACTATGTGGGACACCTTTTGCACTTATAATCAGGATTATATTACTGTCTACTATGGTCCATAAAGAGAGAGTGCAAAGTGGAGGAGTAGGCTGTCCTCACCACTCGGCTGAGTGACAAGGCCCGGATGCTGTTTCCTGCTTTGCCCCCACCTGGTTCTATGCTTCAGTTTCTTCTATACAATGAGGATAATAACAAAACGAGAATAGCTGCTGTTTCTTGTGCTTCTGCAATGTGGCAAACAAGCCCTTTGTATATATTGTGGTTAATCTTTACAGAAATAATTCTCAAGCTTGAGTGTGTATCAGAATTACCTGGAAGGTTTGTTAAGACATACATTGCTGGGCCTTTACCCAGAGTTTCTGGTTCACTGGGTCTGGGTAGGGCCTTACAATTTACTTTTTTTTTTTTTTTGATACAGAGTTTCTCTCAGTCACCCAGGCTGGAGTGCAATGGCGCAAATTGGTTCACTGCAACCCCCGCCTCCCAGGTTCAAACGATTCTCCTGCCTCAGCCTCCCAAGTACTTGGGACTATAGGCATGTGCCACCACATCCAGCTAATTTTTTGTATTTTTAATAGAGACAGGGTTTCACCATGTTAGCCAGGATGGTCTTGACCTCCTAACCTCATGATCTGCCCTCCTCGGCCTCCCAAAGTGCTGGGATTACAGGCGTGAGCCACCGCGCGTGGCCACAGTTTGCATTTATAGCAACTTCCCAGTCAGTGCTGATGGTGCTAGTCTTAAGATCACACATGGCTTTACAGTTACTCTTTATCATTCCGCCATACTAAATATAATAAAACAGACTCAGAAAAAAATGACTTGTCCAGAGTGGCACAGTCAGTATTCAGTCTCTGGTCTGCCAAGTATATCTATCTTTTGTGCTCTAAAGAATAAATTTGAAGCCTAAAGCAGGTAGTATAATTTTACCATGGTGCTACTTTGATTTTTAAGAGTAAAAAAGATAGAACAAATTTGGTCTTTTTTAAGCAGGAAAAACGAGCAGGTGTCTGTGCATGATGGGGTCCTAAAATGTGTGAACACCAAAAAACCCATCAGATTGGTTGACAGAACAGTTTTATACTACTGAATTATGGTTGGAAGCTGTTTTGTCCTTTGGAATTTATCGTCAATTCATAAAGACATGGTCTGCATAACCCATTAGCATACTCTTGCCAGTGAACAGCACAGAAGTAAGGAGTGAGTTCCTGCAATGTGGGGTTTGAAATACGGGCCAATAAAAGGCACAAAATGACAATTTACTCATAAAAGTTTGAAGCCACTGTTCATATTTTCCACATTTTAACAAGCAGGCAGAAAACTAAACCTACACAGCTATGATTAATCTATTTTAAAGAAGAAAAAGTGAAAGTTTGATGGGAAGAAAAACGTTTTCTCTAACAACTAATTTGAAAAACCAAAAAGACTCTCCCTTCTTCCTGTTGGCTTGGAAACAGCCATTTCTCTATATTTCTTGAATCATTTTACTTTCCCAAAGGGTTTCAACTTTTATTTAAAGGAAAAGTCATTTCCCAGTTTTCTGTAGTCTGGAAAACAGACCAACTATATCAAAATGAAAATTGTCATCGTCCACATCCACTTAACTTCCTTCAGGACATGGGAAAAAAAAGATGGGACCTTAAGTCCATCCACAGTAGCCTCCAGAAAGGTCACAAAGGCTCAATGGAAAACAAGAATGCCATTTTTCTTTCTACTTATGTTAGTGTTCCCCAAGTTACTTTCGTTTCTTGAGAAACCTTCAGGTTTTCAACAATAGGAAATAGAATCTAACTTGACATCCCCTTCCAGAGCTCAGTCCTATTAATAGTGAAGAATGACAAAGATGATTTGGATGGTTTGAGAGTTAACAAGTATAACATTTAAATGTACAAAATATAAAAGTGTGATGTAAACTCAAGTGGCACTTATCACGGGTGTGTGGACTGACCCCCACCTATCAAGGGAGCACTGTCCTGACGGGAAGCCCTGAGGACCAGCTCCTCCAAGGTGACTGTTCTTTAAGGGATCACTGTTAGAAGCATGAGGATGTCGGCCGCGCGCGGTGGCTCACGCCTGTAATCCCAGCACTTCGAGAGACCAAGGTAGGCAAATCCCTTGAGCCCGGGAGTTTGAGACCAGCCTAGGGAATGTGGCAAAACCTCTTGTCTACAAAAAATACAAAAATTAGCTGGGTGTGGTGGCACAGGCCTGTAGTCTCAGCTATTTGGGAGACTGAGGTGAGAGGATCGCTTGAGCCCAGGAAGTTCAGGCCTCAGTGAACCGTGATCACACCACTGCACTCCAGCCTGGATGACAGAGTGAAACTATGTTCCCCTGACCCAAAGCAAGAAAAGAAAGAAGAAGAAGAAGCATGAGGATGTTAGACCACCGGCCACCCTGAAATCTAGCTGGCCTTGCCTTCTCATTATTACCCCAGTGTGTCCTCACTTATGGATGGTTAACATGGTCATTTAAAGAGATGCCAACTGTGAGTTTAGGAGAATTTCTTCTTAAGTTTTGAGGTTTTTTTCTCCTTCAATTATTTGAGCTTTTTAAATCTGTCTACATTTAAGCCAGTGAATCATGTACAGATGATTAAGCTCTCTGCTAATGATCCCAGTGAAAAGACTACAGGCTCTGGAATCAGAAAGCTCTTCTGTCCCCACATAAACTTCTTAACTTTGCTGAACCTCTCACCATTATAATGGGCATAAGAGAATCTACCTCGATGAAGTTGTTGGACTTCAAAGGAGATAAAGGACTTTAAAGGAGATGCAGCTCCTATCACAGTGATTGAACACAGGTCCTATCACAGTGATTGAACACAGGTCCTATCACAGTGATTGGACACAAGAAGTATTCAACAAGCAGTAATCTAATCACTCTCTCCACAAGGGCCAATTAGTTTTCAATAAAAATAATAATAGTATTAACCGCTCACGAAAATGGAAACATCTCCATACTAGCAAACCTTTTGTAGGTGTGAGCTCCAACTCATCAGGAGGACTGGTTTCTCTAGAATGGATCAACCAACCACAATCTATAAAGCTTACTGAAAAATAGAAGCCATGGAATCTGCCCTTCTCTGGAGTCATGATGGCATCATTTTTGCATACAAAGGTAATGCATTTGGTTTGTTCAGGCTGTGTCCATGTAGATAAATATTTGCCACTTTAAAATAAGTATATGCACCATCACATTTATTCCAAATTAATTTCACTGAGTGTTAATTTTTTAAAACAACCCAGGATCTATTACCTTGGGTTGGGTAAAGCCAAAATACTCAAATGAAAGTTAACTGCTAGTATAGGTGATATTCTGTAACACATTTAATCTTCAGAAGAAAAACAAATCAGCAAAGCTAGTAGAAGGGTATACATCTCTGACATGAGATGCTCTTAAAGGTTTTTAGAGTTAAAATAAATGAAAAACAATAGATCATCAGAGAAGATGTAAAATTGTGTGATGTGTAAATGGTTGAAAGGGACAGATGGGGAAATGCAAATATGAGTGATGGTGGCTGAACTGGAGCTAACAGAATGATAAAAGTATCCTTGGACCCTATTTCAAGTTCAGGCACAATTTTACATTATAAGGCCCCAAACCTCCAACACTTCCTATTTTGAATTCATTCCTGCCTTTTTCCACCAAAGGTCAAAGTAAGAAGCCAGTAGAATTAAGACTGGCACATTTCCTTGCAAGAGAAGCAATTCCACTGAGGATTTCTCAGGAGCTATCATTTATTTAGGGATTATGGGGCACAAGGGGACAGCCATGGCCAGGAATCCCACATAGAATTAAAAGGAAGCTCCAAGATCAAAAAGTCACTTCTCCCGTAAAGACAGCTTGGGCTCTGACATTTCCAGCCTCCCCAAATTGCTTTTCCCATCATGGAACAAGGTGTCACTCTGAACAGACCTTCCAGGGCAGAGAGGCTGCTATTCATTCTGAAGCTTTTTATTCTTTACCAAGAAAATAACAGATGGTTTTCTTCCATTTAGAGAAAAGACTTCTTCCTTCACAATAAGCATAGATTTGACAGATATGAATCCACAACTTTATTCAGGATTGAATGTTTATGTCCCCCCAATTCAAACGTTGAAACCTCATCCCCATTGTGGTGGTATTTGGAGGTGGCGCCTTGGGAGGTGATTAGTTCATGAGGGTGCAGCTCTTATGAATGGAATTAGTGTTCTTGTGAAAGAGGCCCCAGAGAGCTCATTCACTCCTTCCTTCTACCATGTGAAGACATAGCCAGAAAGCAGGTATCTGTGACTCCAGAAACCCTCACCAGACATCAAAACTGGCAGTGCCTTGATCTTGGACTTTCCAGCCTCCAGAACTGTGGGAAATAAATTTCTTTTGTTTATAAGCTACCCAGGTGGTTTAAGACAAGGTCCGTGCTGGAGACTGAAGGATGGCAACTGAGCTAAGCCTTTACCTAAATGGCTAGACTAACCTAACTTTTGTGACACAACAGAGACTCTATAAAGAGCTAATGCATATTTTACTTCATTTTATGAAAAGCTTCAAAGTGAGGAGTTGGTCATACGCTGTTCATTATGCCAGACAGCACCCCAGCTGAGTCAGTAACTCAATTGTTTGTTTGGTTATCATTCTTAGGTGATTGAAGGAAGTTAAGCCATTTATATCTAAATCCCACCAGTGTTCTCCCCTAGAATATTGTGGGGAGAAATTCTAACTGGGAATCGAATCCCGGGCCTAATTCTAGTATTTTCAGATTTTACTAGGGAATTGAATTTGAATTTACTTTTAAGGAAAGGAAAACCTTGGGACTAAAACTTTAAAAGTTTTGGGTCAAGTACACATTTGCAAGAAAATGCCGATTACAATCTTTCCATCATTTGTAGAGTGACCAAACAAGGTGAGCCATGCAGCACACTGCACAGCCGGTGTGCTAATAATGTGTGCATCCAAATAAACTTCCCATGAAATGCTGCTTTTCATAGCTTCCTGATACTCTAAATATATCTTCATTTCTTTCCTGATTACTTTTCCTTTTCAAATGAAGCATCTTTTAATATTTTAGAGAATTAATGTAATCATTATTTCACATGGCAGTGTTGAACAAAAATTCCTATCTTCAAGCATCCCATTTTTTTTTTTTTTTTTACATCTTTTGAATTAACTTTATTGGGGTATAATAGATATATAACAACATATTTATTTTAAGCTATCAATTCAATGTTTTGACAAATATATTCACTTGTATGAATATTACCCATATAAAGTTTTAGAATGTTTATAGAGACTCAAAAATTTCCTCCTTCTCAGTCTGTGATCATCTCTCACCCACCCCACCTTCTAGGCAACCACTGACATATTTTCTGTCAGTATAATTTAGTGTTTTTCTGTCTTAGCATTTGTTTAGCTTATCGGATCTGTGAGTTTAGGTTTTCTTTTTTTTTTTTTTTTTTTTTTTTATTTTATTTTTTTTATTATACTTTAAGTTCTAGGGTACATGTGCATAACGTGCAGGTTACATATGTATACATGTGCCATGTTGGTGTGCTGCACCCATCAACTCGTCAGCACCCATCAATTCATCATTTATATCAGGTATAACTCCCCAATGCAATCCCTCCCCCCTCCCCCCTCCCCATGATAGGCCCCAGTGTGTGATGTTCCCCTTCCCGAGTCCAAGTGAGCTCATTGTTCAGTTCCCACCTATGAGTGAGAACATGCGGTGTTTGGTTTTCTCTTCTTGTGATAATTTGCTAAGAATGATGGTTTCCAGCTGCATCCATGTCTCTACAAAGGACGCAAACTCATCCTTTTTTATGGCTGCATAGTATTCCATGGTGTATATGTGCCACATTTTCTTAATCCAGTCTGTCACTGATGGACATTTGGGTTGATTCCAAGTCTTTGCTATTGTGAATAGTGCCGCAATAAACATACGTGTGCATGTGTCTTTGTAGTAGCATAATTTATAATCCTTTGGGTATATACCCAGTAGTGGGATGGCTGGGTCATATGGTACATCTAGTTCTAGGTCCTTGAGGAATCGCCATACTGTTTTCCATAATGGTTGAACCAAGCATCCCATTTTTAAGTCAAATAAAGAAAAGAAATTTAAAAAAAAAAAAAAAAAAGCTTAAAAACTTCTCTTCCTTTTCCCATCAGTTAAAAGCCTCGTAAATATAGTTTTGTAACTCCTGGAAATTTCGTATCTCCAAATAGCTCCTGTTAATGGTGATAAGTATTCCAGAGAGTGCCTGTACTGGTTTCCCAGGAGCTGCCATAAACGAGGGGGCTTAACACAAGAGAAAGGGGCCGGGCGTCATGGCTCATGCATGTAATCCCAGCACTTTGGGAGGTAGAGGCGTGTGGATCACAAGGTCAGGAGTTCGAGACCAGCCTGGCCAATATGGTGAAACCCCATCTCTACTAAAAATACAAAAATTAGCCGGGCATGGTGGCAGGCACCTGTAGTCCCAGCTACCCGAGAGGCTGAGGCAGGAAAACTGCTTGAACCCGGGAAGCGGAGGTTGCAGAGAGCTGAGATCACACCATTGCACTCCAGCCTGCGTGACAGAGCAAAACTCCATCTCAAAAAGAAAAAAAAGAAAAAAAAGGAGGGGTATTCTTTCACATTTCTGGAGGCTAGACGTCTGAAATCCAGGTGTTGGCAGGGCCCTGCTTGCATTCCTAGCTTGTGTGGTTGCCAGCAATCCCTGGTCTTCCCTGGTTTGCAGCTGCACAGCTCTCATCTTTGTGTCTGTTTTCTCTCTGTGTCTGTGTCTTCACATGGCATTCTCCTCTGTCTGTGTCTCTTCATGTCATCTTTCCTCTGTGCATGTCTTTCTCTGTGTCTCCTTTTCTCTTCTCATAAGGACCCCAGTTATATTGGATTGAGGGTGTACCTTACTCCAGTAGGATCCACCTTAACTTACATCTCAGTAAGATCTAAAACAAACCCTATTTCCAAATAAAGTCACATTCACAGGTATCAGCAGCTAGAACTTCAACATATCTTTTTAGAGGACCTAGTTCAACCCACATGAGTACCCAAATCCAAGAAGCAGAACATGGGAGGATAGAGACATGAATGACTTTTGACTTCAGCAGGAAGAAATCCACTTTGGCCTACTGAGTTCTTAGGAATTTCTCAGTTTCATATTTCATAAACAAGTGGCTGTTCCAGCTGTAATTTGTGGCCAAAGGAAGTAGTTGGTAGGCCAGTAACCCTGAATATCTCAGATATCTTTTTCTAGCTTTATGATTAAAATGAACAAACTAAAGAGCTTTAAACACAGTCTGTGTGGTTCCCTGACCACATCAGTTGCAAGTGCACTGAACATAGGTACCATGGAATAGCCTGAGAAAGAAAGACAGCAGGGATGTGGAATGAATAGATCATGGGGAATTTCTCACTGGCCACAGTCAACTGTATTAACTTAGCTCGTGTCATAACTACCAAGCAGTACCTTGGTTTGCAGTGGTTTTCCATTTTAAACATGAGTATTGATTTAATTTGGAAAATGTTTATATCTTTGTTTTTATTCTAATAGTACAACTAATTATTTCTTGGCGCCACTTGTTTTTCACAGTGTGATGTAGGTTCATCATTTATTATTCATTGATTCAAGACTACTTATAGAGTTCATACTATTTAATAGGCAACATTGTCGGCATTGTGGATGGAGCAAGTTAGAAAAAAAAAAAAAAAGACAAGGTCCCTGCCTTTATGGTATTTATATTTTAATGTGGAAGATAGATAATTAAAAAAAAAAAAAGCAAAATGTAATGTAATTCCAAGTAATGATTTATGTCGTTTAAAAATCAAGCAGGATTTTGGGAGAGTGAGGTGGGAGGATCACCTGAAATCAGCAGTTCCAGACTAGACTGGCTAACATGGCAAAACCCCATCTCTACTAAAAAAATACAAAAGGATTAGCCAGGCATGGTAGTGGGTGCCTGTAATCCTAGCTACTCAGGAGGCTGAGGCAGGAGAATCATTTGAACCTGGGAGGTGGAGGTTGCAGTGAGCCAAGATCACACCACTGCACTCCAACCTGGGCAACAGAGTGAGACTCTGTCTCAAAAAATAAAATAAAATAAAATAAAGCAGGAGGCATAGATAGGATATGATAAGGACGTGGCTTCAGAGTGACTGATTGGGAAAGGTCTCTCTGAAGAGGGGACATTTGAACAGGGGTTTTGTAAGAGTTAAAGAAAGGAAAGAAACATGAAAAGCAGCTCAAAGATCAAAGACAGGTTTATTTTGGAGAATAAACCTGAGAGAGGCTTCTAGCCAATTTTGGTCAGGAGTGCTCTCTCTTACAGACTAATAGTATTTAAGGGTTCAGGGTGAGAGAACTTATCACGAGCTTGGAATGTTTCTGTGTGGGGGAGAAGTTTATTGTGGGGTGGGAATGTCTGTGGTTGGCGGAGAGCTATCTTGAGGCTGACATCTCTCCAGTCAGGAAGGGGTTTATCTTACAGTTGGAATGTTTCTGGTCAGAGATGTCATTTGTGGTTTACGGTCATGCTGATCTTAGCCATTAGACTGATGCCCTTTGGATTTAGGTGGTTGTTGATCAAGGGGGATTTTAAAATGGCAGTGCTTGTCCAAGATGGCGATTTCCTGCTCTGTCAGGTTTGAATGAAGTGAAACACTGAAATGTGACTGAATGAAAGAGGAACATGTTAGGTAGAGGGTATAGCAAGTGCAAAGGCCCTGAAGGAGGGGTATGTGTGATGTGTCCCTGGACCATTATGGCTGGAGCAGAACTATACAGAGGAAGAGAAATAGTGTGGAGAAGAATCCAGGAGCCCCTTATATAGGACCTTGTAGGCTGTGGGGAGAACTTCAGGATTCATTCTCAGCAAAGGGAAACCATCCAAGGAATTTTAACAGGGGAGTGGGATGATCTGATTTACAGTTTCTAAGGGATGCCTTGCTTTTGTATGGAGAACAGGCTATCCAGAGGAGAGAGTGGAAGCACAGTTGGGATACTATTATGGTCATCCAGGCAAGAACTGATGGTAGCAAAAAACAAATGGTGAAGAATGACTGGATTAAAGTAGCACAAACAGAATTTGCTGATTGTATTGGTCAGGGCCTAGCATGGAATAGGAACTATTTTAGGCCTTTCAGTAGAGGGAATTCAATACAGGAAACCTCTTATCCAAATAATGGTATAGCTGAGATACTCAACAGGGGACAGTCATGTTCTAGAAATTAGCAGAGCAGGAAGTCACAACCCTCTTCAAGGATGGGGGGAAATAGCAAAGTGAATTAGAGTCTAGAAGGTGGACCGTCCAGTGGAAGCTAAAACCATGGGTGGGAAGGGGCACGTGGTGGAAGATAGAGCAGTGAGGGAGAAGTGGATGCTGCTAGGAACACCACAGGACACAGAGAAGGGGAGAAATGCCTTGTTTTCTCCCCTCCTCCTACTGTCCAGGCTTCTGCCTTCTGCCATTGCTTCCCATTGACTGAACCTCCCCAGAAGCCAGAAATAAAGGGAGCCTGGGAAATGTTGTTCCTATGATGCAGAGTGGAGCAGGGGAAAGGAGAAGAATGCACAGTCAGTCCTTGCTTAAAGTTGTAGATTCTCAGAAGTTGTGACTTTAAGCAAAACAACATATAAAGAAGCCAACTTTATCCAAGGCTAATTGATATAAGCAAGAGCTGACTTCCTAGGGCATATTTCTGGTCACAAAAACATTACTAAACTTCTAAATAGACCAGAACACCTCTAATATTAAACACCAAAACACTTGTGAGCTGTACATGTACTTAAGAAAGGTGAATAAAAACAAGTAAGTCTTTTATTTTCCCAGTTATTCCAGCTCAGGGTTGCAGGTGGCTAGAACCTGTCCCAGCAGTTCAGGACACAAAGCAGGAACCAGCCCCGGACAGGATACAGTGCCTTTGCAGAGCACTGATGCTCACTCATGCTGGGACCATGTAGACACACCAATTCACCTCTCACGCATAGCCTTGGGATGTGAGAGGAACCTGAAGTCCCTGGAGAAAACCCACACAGACATGGGGAGACGTGCCAACTCCACACAGACAGTGGCCTAGCAGGAATTGATTTTTTTTTTTGTCATCAATGTTATAACAAAATAACATTGAACAAAAGGATATTATTCAAAGACTTACTGTTTCTGAGAACAAACAGGCAATTTACCAGAAGACTGGTAGATGTGGAGTATGACAGAAAGAGAAGAGTCAAAGGTGACTTCAAGTTTTCATATACTAAGATGTCATTCTACATCTCGTATTGGCTACAGATGCTAAGGAATATGCCTACACCATTAGCAGACAGTTAGATATAATATAGATATTTGGATATCTGTGTATAGATATAATATGTACCTAGCTAGATTTAATTATATGCTGATAATATATAAATATTTCCCATGTTTAAATACACACACACACACACACACACACAAGGATGCAAGATAGCTTTCATCTCAAATGCCAAGGACAATCAATAGACAGAGGTTGCTTGAATTATGGTGTTAAGAAGGATTGCGAGGCCTTATCTATGCTTGGAGTAATATAGATGAGAGAGACTGATAGGCAATGCCTGCTATGGGCATGAGAGGAGTTGGTTGCCACACAACTGCCAGGTATTAGCCATGTCTGCACTGAAGCAATGAGCTCTGAGTAGCAGAGGCAGTGTGAGCCAAGCCTCACACTCAACTACAGTGCTTCATGAAGGTTCTCTGCTCTAAAATATAATGGTAACAGCCTATCATGAATCCCTCATGGAAAGAAGGAATCATGATTAAACCGAAGTTCATGAAAAACATGTACTGCATTACCCTTCTCCCTCATCTCTCAGGAATTTCAAGAGAACATCTTGTGTCAGTTCAGCCCAATGGGTTACTCATACTAGTGAGTACATGTGGTAACACACCAGTTCTTTTCCCCTTGACCCCTTCATCCTTCTGTGGATGAATCCATGCAGTTCCTGTCTTGGGGACAGTTCTTTGAGTTGATAGTCCATTATGAGGTTAATCTAGAGTGAATGGTTGTGTTCACCCACATGTTGTGTGGCATGGCCCCATGCCCTTCTGGTTATTTCCCTGCATGCTCTGGAGTCATCTGGGATGCTCTGTGCCTCCAGCAAACCTTCCATTCTGGGTAGGGAGTTCAACCAAAGTAGGAGGAGTAGAGTAGAGGATCTTTTTGGAAACAGGTTTTTTTTTTTTTGAAACGGTGTCTCATTCTACCACCCAGGCTGGAGTACAGTGGTGCAATCATGGCTAACTGCAGCCTCAATCTCCTGGGCTCGATCAGTGCTCCCACCTCTGCCTCCCAAGTAGCTGGGACCACAGGTGCCTGCCACCACACCCAGCTGATTTTTGTATTTTTGTAGAGACAGTTTCACCGTGTTGCCCAGGGCAATCTCGAACTCCTGGGCTGAAACGATCTGCCCACCTCGGCCTCCCTAGCAAAGAGCCTTTTAAAATGAAGTCCTGTGCTTCTTCAGCTCAGAGCCAAATCATGTGTTTTGCTGTCTGCACCTCCCTCCCCACCAGGTGATGTAGCTCAGCTTCAAACATCTGCCGCCACCCAACCCCGCAGGCTAAGAACATGGTCCTCACCTCCCCATTTGTCTTTCCCTTGCTTTTACACGTTCTGAGACCTGTTTGAAAACGGGAATTTGGGCCGGGCGCGGTGGCTCAAGTCTGTAATCCCAGCACTTTGGGAGGCCGAGACAGGTGGATCACGAGGTCAGGAGATCGAGACCATCCTGGCTAACACGGTGAAACCCCGTCTCTACTAAAAATACAAAAACTAGCTGGGCGAGGTGGCGGGCGCCTGTAGTCTCAGCTACTCAGGAGGCTGAGGCAGGAGAATGGCGTGAACCCGGGAGGCGGAGCTTGCAGTGAGCTGAGATCCGGCCACTGCACTCCAGCCCCAGGCGACAGAGCAAGACTCCGTCTCAAAAAAAAAAAGAAAACGGGAATTTGGAGGATTATCTTTAATGCTCTGTCACTGCCTCTGGTGAATATTAATTCTTGGTTTAACTAATTCAGATAGCAATTAATGTAATTATTACCTGAAAATAAAATCTTTTGTTTTTTTGTGTGTTTTTATCTTCAGTAGAATAACAAGTTATTTTATTATTCAAATGGGGCACAGTTCCTGCTGTTTTCAATACGATTTTTAATAAATATGTAAATTCTAAAGTTAATTTACAGCATTCATTGGGAGGCATGATTTTTAAAATGACAAAAATGTGATGGATTGTAAAATTATCCCCCTTAAAAATCATCAGTCATAGTGAACAGAATGTACCAACCTCTTATAATTTTACAGCTTTTTCTTCATCTTATCTTCTGTTAGGGACTCGCTTAAAATTGATTATAAAATGGTATATTTCTTAGGCCATAATTCATTCACAGATTAATTAGATTTTCAGTTAATATCCCATCATCATACGGGATGGAAGCCAAGGGTGTTTTGTAGTCGTTCAGAGTTGCAGGAGCAGAACTCTGATTGCCATTCCCAAGCGACTAAAGCCACCAGCGCTAATCACTAATCACATTCAGACCACATAAAGCAGAACATCTTTCACTCCATTTCTGTTCTAGTTGGCTCACAGCAAGAGATCTTTATTGGCCCTGACCAAGAGACCAAAATATACTCAAACATTTTTGTGAGGGGTGATTCTATTTTTTTTTTCTTGCTTAAAATGAAATTTCTATAGCCATCCCCAGAAAGCTTCAGAGGAAGGGGTGTGTGTGTGTGTGTGTGTATGTGTGTGTGTGTCTGTGTGTAGGTAGGTAGGTAGGTGTCCGTGCTTAGCAGGTTTGAATTTAAACATCTTTCTCCCAGTCATTTTCCAATGGGAGCAGCTTTTGGATTATTTTCATGATTTTAAATAATCCTTTGGTAGCACCCAACAGGAGTATTTAAGGGACATTTTGCCAGTAACTTCTTTAACACTGATTTAAGGAAAAGTATTTCTCTAGTCACTTAAGAGAACATAGATATACATGGCAGAGAAACTGCACACACTAAATCCAGCAAAGAGGAAACACCAGCCCACTCTTAACTATCTGAAACTCTAAGTTTTCACAGAGTTGAAGAAAAGATAATTATCCCCTCTTTCACCCTCGCTCTGGTAGCTGGTGCCAGATCTGGTGCGTGAAAAATTGCTACTTGTTACATTGGTCTGTTCCTGCCATATTGTATCCTCCTGTGCAATACAATTGCACAGGCCAGGCTGAAGATCTGCAGAGGGGACCCTAAGGTTTGAATTACATGGTCCTTCATTATCCTAGGGATAGAAACCACTGAAGTCACTCAGGCCTCTCCAAATCTCTCATCATCTTTACGGGTCTGCAGTATTCTTTAAACTCATCCCAGTATTTTTAAACCTTCATTCTAAGGCAAATCCCTAATTCATTTCATTTATAGAGAGGATTTTTTTTTTAAATAAAACTGTTTGGATATTTTAAAAACCTCACCGACATAGTCTGTCTTTCCATTGCTAAATGGTATGATTCCACTTATTTTGCGTGTTTTAATTTCTAACCTTGCAATCCGTAATGTTGATTATTTCAATGACCTTGATTTATGACAGTAGAAATGTTCCTTGAAACCATGTTAATCAAATTTTTTTTAACAACAAAGTCTATTTTCCTGTTTACTTACTGGGGAAGTTATTATCTCCACTTTCTAAATAAAGGAAACCTAAATGTCTTCTGGATGATTAGACATTAACTACCCCTCAGGAAATACATGTGGGTTCTCCACCCGAAAATATGGCAGCTTATCTTAGGAATTCAATGGCTTTCAAGGACATTAAAGGGTGTTAGAGAGGTGAAAGTTAAAGTGATAGGAGGGAAAAGGATGACCAGTAAATAAACATATTTGGCATCCTCCTTGTATTCCACTAGCATTTATGGACCACCTATGTACCAGGTGTGTTCTGGGCACAAGAGATGTGAAGATAAATAGGCTCAGTCCCTACAAGGGAGATTGAGCTATGGCAACTGATATACACAGTAAACACCCATGATGCCATGAGAATGGTTCACACAGGGATGAAGGGACAACAAGGGGCAGTCATCAGGGCCCTTGGTGAGAAAAGAATTCAGAGGAGATTTCCCTCCTTCTGAGTCTCAAGTGATAAGAGGGTGTTGGCCATCCTAAAAGGTGGGGAGAACACATTAGAGAGAGGAAGATGTACAATACAGAGCACAAAAACCCTAACCACCTTTCTGGACTCAAAATTTAGCTTGCTGCCATCCTCAGCTGGCTGGCTAAATAATGTGCTTGATAACTATCTGCATGTTACTGACTTTTTTTTTTTTTTCCTGAAGTGTTGCTGAGCAGTTTTAATTTTATCTGCAAATCCCTGGATCATTTGAATCCTGATTACTTTTGAGATTGCTTTTTTAGCCTTGCCCCTACCCAGCCATTGGGTACTACTTGGTTCAGCCCATTGATTCCTGAGCTTGCCTGGGAGTCGAGAATTTTCTTCCTCACCTCCCAACTATCCTACCTCTTCCCATAGAGGACCCTCTATCTTTGAAACGCCTTTCCATTTCATTGCTGGGAAGGATCTTACACCAACTCCTGGAGTTAAGATCTGTGTCTTCAGCTGTCCACAGACTGGACAAGAGCCATAAATGGATGGGCAGGTGACTTTTGCCCTGAGAAATCAGCCCTATTCTCCAGGGGAGCCAAAGCACTTAAATCATGGGAAAGTTGCAATTTCTACTGCAGCTCTCTACCTACTCTGCAAAACCTTGCTTCCATGGAGAGAAAAACAGAAGGAAAGCTTCTTTTGCCCCCTGAGTATTCGCTGCCTGGTGGGAAGTTGGGAATGTGGGGGAAGAGGGAATTCATTACCATTAATTGTAGTTCCAGGCCCTAGTAAAGCAGAACCATGCTTTTTCTAGGTTGTTGAGAGATGGCATTACCCAGCGCTTCCTTACCCTGAGTTAATTTGCTCATGAGTCAAGAAGTTTAGAAGGCCAGGCGCGGTGGCTCAAGTCTGTAATCCCAGCACTTTGGGAGGCCGAGACGGGCGGATCACGAGGTCAGGAGATCGAGACCATCCTGGCTAACACGGTGAAACCCCGTCTCTACTAAAAAATACAAAAAATACTAGCCGGGCGAGGTGGCGGGCGCCTGTAGTCCCAGCTACTCCGGAGGCTGAGGCAGGAGAATGGCGTGAACCCGGGAGGCGGAGCTTGCAGTGAGCTGAGATCCGGCCACTGCACTCCAGCCCCAGGCGACAGAGCAAGACTCCGTCTCAAAAAAAGAAAAAAAAAAAAAAAAAAAGAAGGTGCCCTGTCTGCCACCAGAAAAACATTCGTTTCCGACGTAGGTGAAGGGCTTAGGTGTGTCCCCAAGGCCCCTCCACGGATGCCGCCCCAGGAGTCCTGTTGAATGGGGCCACTGGTCACACACAAACACATGTGCTACTCTGTTTCTTTTGGACCAAGCTGCTTCCCATCCTGGGATGAACATATTGATGCTTTAGCAAACATTTTTCCTCTGTGCAATTTTTTCCTGGAGGCAGGAGAAAGAGACCTTCTCATTATTTATCTTGAGCGTTTGATAGGCTTCCTTTGAGAAGGTCATTGTCTGCTACAGCAAAATAATCATGGGATTTCTGGACAAGCTGGTAAGA
Source organism: Piliocolobus tephrosceles (assembly GCF_002776525.5). Classification (NCBI taxonomy): domain Eukaryota; kingdom Metazoa; phylum Chordata; class Mammalia; order Primates; family Cercopithecidae; genus Piliocolobus; species Piliocolobus tephrosceles. Next base: position 16,600,102 of record NC_045444.1, on the reverse strand, counting down.
GAAAAATGATTCATTATTTCAAGAATTATTTTGCCTTCAGTCCCCAAAATGGATGAAGGCTTCTAACAATATGTAAGAGAGAGCAAGGCTTAACTTATTATATGAAAGGTTACACTTTAAAGGGAAAAGAAGTTCAAACATTACATTTTTAGCTCTGCTGAGATATCACAGGGGTCAAGGCAGTCCGCCTGTTACCCCCACGGTCTTCCGCATGTCACTGTGCTACTCTTTTTGCAAGAGAAGGCCCGCCTGCCCTCCTTCCCTTCTCATCCGTTTGGGCTAATGAGATTGGAAGCATTTTTTTTTTTTTTTTTTCAGTTTCTATTCAAACAGTACCCTCTCCCTCTGGTCCTTTTGGCATGTCAGAACGGATAGCATATTCGTCCATCTATAGACTCAACCCAGTCCTACAGTACTTCTTGCCATGTCACACAACATCTTGCATTTTCACAGCACGGTATATTTTGTCAACTTTTGGGGGGAAGGGGACTGCTTAACCACTCTGAATGGTATCATTACATAGACGAAAAGGCAGTTTATAATACAACTAGTCCATCCATGTCTGGTACCAAGACACCTGTTATGTTGGGTTATTTTTGCAATAAAATTTGTTTAAGTGCAAGCCAGATACTCAGAATGAGGCAGTTTGAGGGATAAAGATACTGAATTTTAAAAGGAAAACTGGAGAGGCTGGGTGATCAATATGACCTTGACTACTCACAAGCCAAATAACTTATGGAAGTAATGTAAAGACCCTGTGAACTCTTTGTCTGACAGAAGGGTTTTAAATAATATTTTAAGAAAATCAAAAGCAAACGTCCCCTGGACCTTCTTTGCAGATTAGATCTGAAATGAAAGACCCTGAGTTACACCATTAACTATTGATTTTGCTGATCCATATTTAATTCTCACAGCAATCGCATCGTGTTTACACAGCCATGCGGGGCAGACATACTTCTCTTGGAGCAAGGCACCTTTCACTTTTACATTAATTTAAAAATTAAATTGTTCTGTGCATGTGAAACAAAAATAAAGTTTATTTTTAGTGTAGTGAATGGTTGACTTAAACTTGATAAAGCGGCATAAAGCCAGCTGAAGAGAATACTTTTTATAATGCAGTATTCAGGTTGCTGAATGAATATATTTCGTGTGGCAGAGACTAAATAGCATCTGCTAGTACTAGTGCTACCTGGTACTAGAATTTTGTGCTATGACAGCTATAATTTAATCTCCCTACAGTTTAATTTCTTGGTTTGATACATCCAGTAATATTTGTAAGTTGATCACTCAAATAGTCAATCTCGTTGCTGCCTCTAAGAATGTCATCAGCATGATGTTTCCATTCTCACCTGGAAGCACCAAGATGGGTCACCAAGCTTCCTCTCCCTGAAAGAACTAGGAGTCTGAATTTGAGCAAATTACCTGGACTTGGCTCAGACCAGATGAGGCAACACTTGTTGGGTGAAGAAAGAATTTAAGGAAAGGGTAGATACAATGTCTGTACCATCTATTAGGTTGGCACAATTACTTTTGAACCAACATAATATCATGAGCCTGCTCTTCAACAACATTTTGCCCCATGAGGAGCTTATTGTATTGGCTGTTGCACCTGGATTTCCATAAAGCAGTGGCAGCTGTTGCCTCACCCAGCTGCTGACCAAGCCTACCTAGAGGTGCAGGAGAAGGCCCCAGATGGCTCAGAGCTGCCAAACCAGCATGACCATGGGAGGTGAATCCACATGTCTTTGCTCTTGACCAAAAGGAAATTGCTGTTGCCAAAGTAACCAATAGTCAGACCTCCATTAATCCAAGAGGTGTCCTGGTTCTTGATGCTAACCTGGAATCTGCCTGCCCTCCTTTTCTTTCCATCCATTTGGGCTAATGAGGTTGGAAGAATTTTTTGTTTTTAGGTTCTATTCAAACAGTACCCTCTCCCTCTGGTCCTTTTGGCATGTCAGAACAGATAGCATATTCATCCATCTATAGACTCAATCCAATCCTACAGTACTTCTTGCCATGTCACACAAAGTCCTGCAGTTTAACAGCACAGTATATTTTGTCAACTTTGGGGGGAAGGTCCGAGGATAGGAAAGCAACTGTATTATCACAAGTTAGGTGACAATCTGAAATGATCTTATTGCGTGTGTCTCTTCATTATGGAAAAACACATAAAAGAACACTCAGTCAATCCTATGAACTCTAGAAGGAAATGATGTAGTGAAAGATCTATCAGTGGCAACATTCATTGAGCATCTAAGATATTCAAGACACAGTGTTAGAATCTGAGAAGAAAAGCAGAATAAAATCTAGTCCATGCCCTCTTGAGGCTTGCAATTTAGTTGAGAAGTGGGATATGAAAAAAGCCTATACAATAGAATGGATATAAGCTCAGGGTCAGATGAATAATGTGGCCATTTAGGCCAGAAATTCATAGAAAGAAAGATCTCTGTGGATGAAATAGCATAGAAACAGAACTAGCAGCTCTTCACTAAAAGCAAAAAAAGTTATCAAATTTGTTTACTATTGACAACAATATGGAATTAGAGAAAAAAGAAATTCTGATTTAGGCTTTGTGCAGTGGTTCACACCTGTAATCCCTGCACTTTGGGAAGTTGAGATAGGTGGATCGCCTGAGGTCAGGTGTTCGAAACCAGCCTGGCCAACATAGTGAAACCCCATCTCTACTAAAAATACAAAAATTAACCAGGCATGGAGGTGCATGCCTGTAATCCCAGCTACTTGGGAGGCTGAGGCAGGAGATTGCTTGAACCAGGAGGCAGAGGTTGAAGTGAGCCGAGATCGCACCACTGCATTCCAGACTGGGTGACAGAGCGAGACTCTGTCTCTTAAAAAAAGAAAAAAAAAAGTAAAAAGAAAGAAATTCTGATTTAAACATATCAAATTCAGAAAGTCATTAGACTCAGAAAAGTTAAGAAAGGTGAGTGTAAATAGTAACTAGTTAACCTATGAAAAACATCTGCCTAAATGATGTTACAGACTGAAAATGGAAGAAGATCAAAAGAAGCTTTAGAAAATCCAGGGAGTCTCAAGCCTGTAATCCCAGCACTTTGGGAGGCCGAGACGGGCAGATCACGAGGTCAGGAGATCGAGACCATCCTGGCTAACACGGTGAAACCCCGTCTCTACTAAAAAATATACAAAAAACTAGCCGGGCGAGGTGGCAGGCGCCTGTAGTCCCAGCTACTCGGGAGGCTGAGGCAGGAGAATGGCGTGAACCCGGGAGGTGGAGCTTGCAGTGAGCTGAGATCCGGCCACTGCACTCCAGCCTGGGCGACAGAGCAAGATTCCGTCTCAAAAAAAAAAAAAAAGAAAAAGAAAATCCAGGGAGTTATTCCAAAAATACCATTGGGGTGGGCACATCCATAACTCTGAGTTTGACAGGATATTTGTGTTCTAGGTGCAATTATTAGACCAAAGAGCAGACTGGGTAGATGATTCTAACTCAACGAGGCAGTTTTTAGGAACTCACTTTCCGGTATAGCTGATGCTTTGCTCCATATTTACTTCATATTAAAGAGTCCTTAATGTGTATTCCATGTGACTTTTCTCATACACTACTGTATCTGTACTATCTAGAATACTTTCTGGTACATTGTAGGTACTTGGTAAATATCTGAAGAATGAACAAATGATGTGGCAGGAACAGCAGACTCCCTATTTAAGTATTCATTCCAATCTGGGTACAGAGTTGAAGTGGTGTCACTGTCATATTGTGGTAGGGCAAGGGATGGAATCCGGAATGGAAACAGATTCCCATGGGCAACCTCTCCACCAGCGCGTCTCCTCATTCTAGGACCCCAGTGCTTCCCGGGTGGTGGCCGTTAAGAGCATCCTGCAGTTGTTGCCATGAACTAGAGTGCAACACAGAATTGATTGTTGAAAGAATCTTTAAAACAATTCCCACCAAAAAAAAAAAAATTTCTTCTTTTCAGAATAAGGATCAATAAATTTGTTCTAATTCTGAATTGTCCTGTCTCAGGATTCAGTATGTCAAATAGCTTTATCCAAATGAAAAGCTGACCAGCTCTTGACCTAAAACATGAATTGCAGTAGGAAATGAATCACACATCAGTGGAGCAAACATTCTTGCATCCTCCAATATCAGCATGTTCCTGGATGAACCTTAGCTTGCAGGCCCATTTAATTCCACAGCTGTTGTAAAGTGCCTAATAAATGGGTGCCATAATGCATTGTGGCTCCTAAATGGCCTACCAAACTCTGTTGGAAGTAATTCCAGGTCATCTAGTTATTTATATAGGTTAATGAATAACTTAGAATGTTTTTCCCTAGCTTTGGCACTCACAACATACCTCATAAAAACTTAGCACTTTCAGGTATAATTTTATGATGTCCACCAATCTCTAATGGAGATTTTCTTTTGGAAGGAGAACTTCCATGGGAAAAATAGTAGTATAGGCTTTTTTTATATTCACCTGATTCACAAAAAAAAAAAATTTTTTTTGTTTTACAGTCAAAAATCTATCACTCCAAAGTTAAAACATAGAGTTATCATGTTATAATACATAAGTGAATGCTGCATTTTCATCTGACAAAAGGTCATGGACTTTTTATGCTACAAACACAGTGACATCTAAGCCTGCCATGGCCCAGCTTGCTGAACAGACAGGTTTAAGACATATTTAAGACATAAAATGATGGAAAGGGTAGTTAAAAAAAAAAAAGGCTAATCAATCTTTTAAGTCAAGTGAATAGTATATATATTTATTTTTACTCATGATGGTATATATAAATTAAAAGCAGAAAATCTCGATGCCCTCACTCTTGTCAGCTGAAATTCTTAACCTTACTTGAACAGGTTTAGAAGTTCTTAGGAACTGCTCAATTCTCATTCCTGCATAAATTATTTAATTAATATTACTGTGCTAGAAGAAAAAGGAATCTAACAACACAGAGAAACATGTTCCAGTTAGTTAAGCTGCTTACGCAGACTGATAGCAATGAGCTGTCTTGTTTGCCCAATTCTGGATCATCAGAAAATAGTGCACATTTTACTTCTGGAGAAATTGACCACAACTCATCAAATCTGAAGCATTATTAGAGGTAGTCAACCTATGTTTTAAATTATCTTTGTGGATCTGTTCACCCCCTGGAAAACAGAAAATCCAAATTTTCAAATGGGCATTGGAAATGATGATGCTACATCAGAGTTTGCAGAAATCGCAAATCTCTTACGTGTTCATATAAGAATTTTACCCCAATTTACACGCCTTTCCTCTTCCCAGATGCCTTTCTATGCCATAAGCAAATTTGTGGTTATCTTCCTGCTACTTTATCTTCCTCCTATTGGGACATCTCCTCCCATCTTTCCCCCATTTTCCATATATGGGGATGTGTCTCATCACTGATAAAATGACTTCTCTTTCCTTCAGTACTCTTGATCTAGTGTTTAAATGTCCTTTGTGGCCATTGTTTATCTTCAAAATGCATCATTTTCCTTTCCACAAGGTGTATTATTTTCTAACAACCCTAAGCTTCCCACTGACCTTCTGTCTGCTTGCTCTTTTTCTCAAAAAGTAAGTTCATTTTCCCCCTCTGGGTTCAGGGGTTCCAGGAGAGGTCATTGAAAGCCATCGATCACAGTAAAGGACAGCAATACAGTTAATATAGTCATAAAAGCACATCTCTGCTGAAAATTACTCTTTCACCTAATAAAATCTGTTTGCCCTGAGGATACTGAAGAATCTCTAGGACCCCAGTAAGAAAACAGAGTGCCCCCAAGTGCCAAATCACATCTCCCTGAATGTGGTTGGAGGGAGAGAGTGGTTCTCTATTACCAGTGCGTCACATTAATTTTTCAGAAGGGCAAGTGAAGAGTAATGTGTCCAGTTGAGGTAATAGAGGGAACTGAGTACTGGGAGAAAGTAATTATCAAAGTTGGAATTTGACCAGGTTAACAGGGTTAATATCACAACTCTTGAGAAAAGTGTGGAGGGCTCTCTAGTGATCACCAAAGGTCATTCTATCTATTTTTATGCCTCATCTAGAAAGTAGCTTCACCAGGAATGCAGTAAGAGGTGGCATTAAGGAAAAGATTAACTAGTGCCTCTGAGAAAAGAGAAATGACTTGAGCTGCATCTTTTCCCTTGAGGTTGGCCTGCCCCTCGCAAATAGCACTTAACATAGACTTTGAGATGTGCACAAGTCTTCAACTAAGAGACCTTGGATTAAAATACCTCCTCCCCATTCCCACAGCAAGAACATAACATAAAACTCTTCCCTGAATCCATCTTCCCAGTGCTCAAGATTTGTTCATGAGTAAAGCGATGGGGTAAATCACATGTTCAGCTTCAACCCAAAACCCTTGATTAAACAGACTGTCTCTTAGACTTCATTTATTTGCTTCCAAATGGAAGCTCTGCCATCTTTCACACCTGCTGGATCATCTCCTTCCTATTTCTTTGCCCACAGAGAGGCCTCGCTGCACAAACTAACTCCCTGCAGCACCAGAATTTTCCTGCATCCTCTTGGCCTTCATCCATGTATGACTATCTAGTTAAAATCTGCATCATACGTAATGAGAGATGTTGGGTGGTAGTAAGGGACGCCTTGTACACCTTCTCAATTTTGAATGTTTCCACATGGAAGGAGCTTCCTAGGGTAACCCTCCTGGAATCTCTGGACCCCCTTATTCACTTCTCCCAGGGAATGAGGGACTGACTTGCCTAGCAAGTTCAGGAAGGGAACTGCAAGTGCTGCACCCCACTTCTTGCACTTCCCAGTCTCCCTCTGGAATCAGACTATCAGAAGCACAAAATTCTGTTGTATTCCTTCATGCTGTAGTTTTTACAGGAAGACACTTGTTTCCCAGCCTAGGGCTGCTGATTACTAAACTTGTCTATTTCTTGGGATCGATGTTAGGAAACCTATTTCTTTACAGATAGAAACCTTGTTCTCCAATCAAACTTTCTCCTGGTAAAGCTGATCTTTTGGCCTCCCGTCAGCATTTTTCTTTTATTTTTTAAGTCATTGAGAACTAAGGTGGGGAAGAGGGGTGGTAGGGTTGGTTATTGTGCCACCTCAAATTCTAATAATAGACCCCCAGAACATATCCAATTAAGAATATTTTAGAGTAACAGAGCTTTACAGACTGGGAAGATTCAAAAAAACCTTTAATGGGAAGAAACTAAGGGTCAAAGGGTTTACACAACTAATTAGCACAATGTCAGGAATTGCACGCTGGTTTTTAAATACTGGGGTAATATACAGTGATTAAGATCCCAAGTCCTGTAGTCAGACTGTTTCTGCTCAAATCCTGATTGCCTAACTTATTAGCCACATATATGTGGACTAACATTTAGACCTCTCTGTCTGCATTTTCTCATTTGTATAATGGGGATGATAATGGTGCTATCTCATAGGCTTGCTGTTAGGATTAAATGAGATAATTCATGCAGTGCGTTCAACCCAGTACCTGACTCGTAGTAAAAACACTTTATAAAGAGGGCTATTTTCCTACCACATGTTTTCTTGATCCATTGGCAGTGAATCTCTATAGCAATAGAGAAATAAGAAATTATGTTGATTAAAGTCCTGTTTGCATTAACTTGTGCTAAAAGCCTCCAATCCTCAATGTAAATGTTAGTGCCCAGCTGAGGAATGATGCTGCATTTGAATTTCACAAATAGATTTGATCTCTTCCTGACATTTACAGTAGATATACTAACCAATATTTTTAAGATATAATCAAAGGATGGAAATGTATTTGAAATAATGAAAGAATAGCATTTATCATAGAATAATAATTGATTGCATTATTTCATGAATTTGCTGCTTGTTCTTCTCTACCATGGACAGGAGTTTCTGGCTGTATACACATAACATGTATCTCTTTGAAGCTGATACCATCATGCATATATTTTTTGCTAGTTTATCACTTGAGTTTTTCTGTATCACCTTATATGTTTTCCACCTCTTTCTTATGGCAAGGGTCCATATCTCCTCCAGTTTTATCCTTCTTGGTGTTCAGGATATTGCTGTAGTCAGAAATCTCTACTTCATGACTATTGTGAACTGTTAGAAAAAAAAAGCTGCTGTGAATTTTTGTGTGAAAAATCAGAAAACTAAGTTTTCAGGCCTAATTTCACTTGGATTTGAATCTGTGTGAATCACAGATTCCATAAATATCACATGGAAAGTACAGTTGACTCTGGCCTCCCTGACCTTCCAGGCTGATGGAAGAGCAAAGTGAGATCATATATGAGAACGTGGTTTGGAAGTCAAAGCTTTTTATAACCCACATACTGGCTGATACTTTCATGAGTCTGGTTGAGTTTCCTAGAACCTCTTGGTATAGGCATGTCTCTATTTCTCTTTATAGTGATTAATTGTCTACTACAGAATCCCCAAAGGGAGAGACCCTCTGGGCAACTCCTGGTCCTGAAGTAGACTACACAGTGTTGTACAGATGCAGTACGGGCATAATAGATGGATATTTATTGGAATGCCCTCCCTCCTCCTTACTGTATATTTCAATCCTATTTGCCCTTCAAAACCATTCCAAGAGCATCCTCTTCTACAAAACTTCCTCTGAGAATCAAGACCACAAGACTATTTGCACAAAGCTGGTCACATAGTAGATAGGTTTGATGACTACCTATCATCAAACCTATCTACTTTGTATGACTGCTTGACTACAAGGAATTAAATTAATAAAGGTCTAATTCTCAAGAGATTTCTGGAGAATATGTCACTATATACTTCTTGCTTGAATTATCACTAATAATTCCATGGTTATACTAAAGGCAGGAAAATATTTTAAGAACATGCAAAGCTATTTATTTAAACTTGAAAATGTATTTTCATCTTGCCTGTTTAGTCCTACTTTTATTCCCAAGTGCAGTTTAAAAAAAAAAAAAAAAAAAATCCACCAAAAAGTCAAGTCATCTGTACAACTGTTGCCACCTATAGGTGACAGATGTAGTATATTAATTTTATCATCATTCTGATGAAGCACAACCTAGGAAGGAATTGACAATGTTTTATGGAACCTACACAATTCTTGTCAAACACTAATCTTCACTGGATCTATCATTATTGTTTTTGATCTGTAATTGCTATTTCAGATGCTTCCCTTAAAGATAATATTGTCTAATATTCATAAAGTACTTTTCCAAGATGAAAGTTGAGATCTTCATCTCTGCAGGTAGATGGCCTAGATCTAAATCCAAAGTCCATCCCATACTGCTACAGGACCTTAAACAAGTTACTTACCTTCCTCAAGCCTTGATTGCCTATAAATGGAGATACTAATGGCACCCACCCTGTAGAATTCATGTGAGGATGGAAACATATAATGTATGCACTATGCTTAGCTGGGTGTCTATACAGAACACACACCGTTAAATGGTAACTGTTATGACCGTGATTAGTTTGCAAAACACTTTCACATATAGTTGCTGCAAACTGATGTGCATTATTTTGTTATCATGTGCCAGATAGATCATTAACACATTATTGTTTCACCTCAATCCCTCCTTATATGTTAAATCTAAATGTTATTCAACTACAAAATTTTAAAACTATCTGAGATCTGACAAGACAATATTGAGGTTCGGTATGCTCCTATAGGGTAGAAAAGTAAGCCACTTTAGTGCTTTTATTCTTAGCTGGCAGAACCACTTGAGGAGCCCGAAGACATAGTTAAGACTCTTCTGATGCTCGAGAAGTCTCCATTAAGAAACTACTGATGATTTAGCATTGGACTAGGCCTTTGAAAAGAAAGCTGGGGGAAGCGGAATAGGGGAGTGGAGGAGGCAAGATAGGACACTGTTAAAAAAAAAAAAAAAAAAAGGATAAAACAACATCCCTGGCTCAGAATCTCAAACAGTGCAAATATTTCAATTTGGTATGCATACTGGGTATTTTGTGATTGTTTTCTTTAAATGTGAGCCAATAATTAAAAGCCAGTGAATTTTAAATATAAGCAAATATTGATCTAGATGTATCTCCTCACCTTTGAAATCAAAAGATCTGCACCCACATTTCTGCACAGCTAGATCTAAGTAGCTGCTACTGCCTTTAGATCCAGCACATGCTTCTGAGCTGGCTGCAGCCCTCACCACTCCTTATGACTGCTCTGCCCGGAGGCTGAAAGCTAGTTGGCCCCTATGGTCACTTTTGCACGAATGTTGTTTTTACAGTCAAGAAATATGTCTGCACTCACTTTTCATCAAAACTCTAAAAATAAAAGGAAACCCGAGAAGGTCATATTTCTTGTTTGCTTTTTTTTTTTTTTTTTTTTTAATGATGGTCCCTTCTTTCATTTCTATAACCTCCCTGTGAGGTGTAGGTTTTCTTTGTTATAATTAACTGAAGCAACAAATCTGCAAGCCTGAAACATTTGAAAACCTGATGACAGCGAGTGTTTTAATGTTAATTAACTCTTTCCATATTCCACCATTTCACAATGAATTATACTTTCCACCTGTCTGTCTTCCCGCCAGGGCTCATGTTCTTGTAGACCAGTGGGTCTCACATTTCAGTATGTATCAGAATCACCTGGTAATCTTGTTAAAAACTGATTGCTGGCCCTCGGAGTTTCCGACGTAGTAGGTCTAGGTGGGATCCAAGAACTTGCATTTCTAGCAAACTCCTTGGTGATTTTGATGTTGCTGGTCTGGGGAACCCACTTTGAGAACCACCATTCTAGAATAAGAATCCAGCCTTACATTTAATGTGCACCTACTACTCTCTGCCAGAGCTTTAAAGTTCTTTATTTCTAATACGTATTGCAATCCTGAAATAAAGATGTGTCTTAGTACCATTTTACACCTGAAGAAGGATGCTTGTAGCACTCAGCCCATGAAAGGGCCAAGCTGAAATTGAAGCTCAGCCTCTCTGCCCTCAGGGCCTCAACGATCCCCTGCAGGGCACAGTTTTATTCAGCTGTATATCCTCAGTACCAAAGCCTTCAGCCTGCCTTGCACTAGCTTCTCTAATGAGTGTGTTTAATGAATTTGAGATCCACATAGATGAGAAATAGATAAGAAAAATACTTGTGGTTCTTAAGTGAAGAAAAAGGGAGAAGACATCCAGGTAAAGAGAAAATTGCATTGAATGCCCTTTATTTACCTACATTTGGTAAATGTAGGCAAATTGGCATAGTATTAAAAGGGACCCTTGGATGGAGTTATTTCTAATTATGGAGCCACTTTTCTGTAATCAGCTAGGAGTCTGTTCCTTAGCCTGCCTCTGGTTTCAGGGTAGCTGTTTGAGATTGAAAATTAGCTCCGTGAGTAATGCTTCTGCACGTTAATAGTATAATCAAATAAGCACTAGATCTAGGATGATTTTCAAATCTTCCCGTAGAATTATACCATTTCCTGTAGCAGAGAAATTCTGCCCGTGTCTGCTCTTGGAACACAGAAGCCATCCACTTCCATCTCTGTCTTCTCTTTCTGTTAAATATTTAGCATGTGAGAATCCATAGGCTTTGACTATATCTATTTTCCCCAATCAAAACAGTTTCCTCATTGCAACCTTGTAAGTCCAGCAGAACGATGTTGGGGGTGGGGAGTATGGTGCACAGCAGAACTGCACATGTTAGAGACGGTTTGGCAAGTTATTTAAGTGGAATTTTTGGGTAACAAAATGGGAAACAGGACATTTTGTCCTTTATTACGTAAGAACATGGTTTAATGGAAAGAGCAAGAGCGTGGAAGGCAGCCAGATAGAAATTCAAATCCTGTTCTCTGCCACTTGCTGGGCAACCTTTGGCAAAAACCTCTGTCACTCTGAGCCTTGCGTGCCTTCTGTTTAAAATGGGGATGTTTACTTTCCAGGTTTGTGAAAAAGCTGATAGAATCTGTTAAGTGTCTTTTACCTAGTGGATGCTTAATAAATGGTAACACTTACTATCATCTCTAAGCCCCTGGGCCTGCTTCTTTCTTGTGTTTGGATGAAATTTCTGCTGGAAAGAGGAAAAGAAGATGAGAAACATTGTAGACACTTTTACACATCTGTTCTTGTCATTGTTTTTGGCATCAGTGGCTCCCTCTGTCCTCACCTTAGCCCTTAGGAGCCAACTGAGCAACCGAATATATTTATGTTTACAGGGTTTACCTATAATAATTATTGAATTTGGTTGCAGTGCTTTATAACATCACACAGGGTGTTCACAACAGTAATATCCCAGTATAAACTGGTATTACTAGACCTTCTGGAGCAGAGGGGTTACTCAGCTGTTCACCTGTCACTTTAATTTTTAAGCCCTTGGGCCTTCTGGGATCTACACCCAAAAACCTGGAGATTTCTTTCAAATGTCTTAAGTCCCATAAAGGGACAAAATACCAAAATGGCAGTGCTTCTAACAAGCTTAACATGTATTCGAAAATGGCAAGTTAAGGGATTTTTATGTCTTCTTTAAAAAAAAAAAAAATTACCATAACTTCTGGCTGAAATTCAATCCCTACTCATATTTAGAAAAAGTACAACTAATAGTTAGCAAGGAAAGAGAGGAGTTTGAAACTTTAATGAAGAAAAATAAGGCACTTTACCTGAACAAATTTCAAATGGATCCATTTAAAATGAAATTAAGTGGCACTTAACTGGTTTGCAAATTGGGACCTATTTATCTCAGTAAAATGATTAAAGTCCTGATTTATCCCTAAAATTGGCTTTATTATTACATTTAATTATACTAGAAGATTGTTAAAGACTTGTAGGTTTTCTCTATCCCTTTAAACTGTACTTTATACAGACAATAATTGAATATTAGATAGAATAACTTGATTTTCCAAAGAAATATGTTTCTAATATTTTCTTCTTTTTATTGCAGAAATTGAAACAACTTGAAGAAACAAAAGATGATCCCGAGAATAGATTATCGAAAATTTCCCTGGAGTCATTCAATAAATTTCACAGCAATACTGTGATTTTATTAGAAAAAGAGAAGAACTCTCTGAACAAGGTTGAAGGACAGAAGGAAGAAAAAGAAAAAAATGAAGAGACATGTTTGAGTAGTTCAGATAGGCCCGGGGTAGACAACTTGGAATCTTTGAGTGATTCCTTATATGATAGCTTCTCTTCCTGTGCCAGTCAAGGTTCAAATGATGTATAAAGGACTTCTCTTCCCTTAGTGAGCTGGGACTGGAGCGCTTAAGAAATGAGGGCGGGGGGTGGCGGGGGGTGCGCTGCTCGGTAGAGATGACAATAATAAACTATTGCAGTACCAGAGCCTTCATTGTCAAATTCACAGCAGGCAACTCACCAGAGCTAGTATCTCTGACAGGGCAATAAAGATAGACTCCATTTATTGTGTTTCAAGAGGATTAAGCGTAAACACACCTATGATACAGAATCGTTAATTTTGCACTTTTTTTGAATATTTGTACAGAAGTTGTAAGTTTTTTGGAAGAGAAATTATATTTGTAGCAAAAAAAAAAAAGAAAAAAAAGACAGCAATAAATGGAATCAGCGCCATGCTCTTGAAATAATGTACTAAGTCTTAGAAGTTGATGATAATATATATTTTTTAAAGTCCCAACTGAAGTTTTTGTGATGTTCATTGTCCTGGTCCTCAAATTGTTTGTGGGTACACTCTGTAAACCTACAACAGGGCCTGCCAAAAAACCAGAGGGTTCCTTCCTCCTCATCTCCATCTCATAAATCTCAATTTGATAGCACTGTTCATTTTAGTGCAATTTCAGATGCGTTGCCAGAGATTCAGGTGATAGTAATTGGTGTAATTCTGCTTCTGCTGAAAAATGAAAAGGGTCCTCAAGTGTGGACACTGATCGGAAGTGTGTCATTCTATCAAAAATGGCCGAATTTTATTCCCAATACCAGTTTTTCCTTCCAGACATTGCTTTAGATTGTCTTCTACTTAGTGCTTCTCTATGATCTTATTATTTGATTTTTATCATCTTGCTCTTTTTATTAAAATCTGGGCACTCTAAAAATGAAAGCAAATTTCTATTTGCAATGTTCACTTTTAAAAATAAAATTAATGGTGCTACGAAGAATTCTTTTTAATATCCTTTTTTTCTACAAAGACTGTTTATATGTAAGGATAAATTCTATTTTAAAGGTTATGTGTATTTTTTCTAGATGTGAACTATTTATAATTGCTTATGTACAGGAGCTTGTAAACTAGGCACAATAGAAATATTTTTAGGATCTATATGGCTACTTTAGCACATAATTGTTTCTTTAAAGAGTATTGTATGATCAGTGTTATTTGGTTAATTTGTGCAATTTGTTTTATGTTATCCTAAATGAAAATTATGTAAAATGTCCTTGTCTTTCAGACTTTAAAAAATCATTTTGTTTCCTTTCTGAATAAAAGTTATATCACAATTGCACCCTCTGAAAACTGGAAATAACTTGCTAAAGGACCTTTTGGCCCAGTCGGTTACTTGAATCATGACTCACACGTGCTCTTGCGATGGGTTCTCCGAAGGAATAAATAAACTGGCCCTTTTGCTCTAGAGATAGTCATTTAGCCAATTGTAAGATCAGAGTCTGCAGACAGGTGAGTAATGGTCAAAGCATTTCAGTCTCCCCGAGGGGTTAACCAAATAGCAATGAAAGAAGGGGGGAGGGAGGGAGAGAAGGAGCCCGAGGCAGACATGGAGCGATCTCTGCAGAGGAATTACAAAGCAAGTCATTTAAGCTCGTTTCCAGACCAGCTCAGCTGGGAGGATGCAGAAATAAATGATCAGAGTCCCGGCCGGAGAGAGCTGCCCCAAGAAGTGGCCGCGGGAGAAAAGGGTGAAAAGGGGCAAAGCTTAGGAGGCGATTTCCACGGAAATGGACGCTCCCTACGGATGTGGGGAAAGGGGGTGGGAATGTGCGGATTGGGGGCGGGGGCATCAACGCACTCCGGCGGGCAAGCGGTCTCCCGCAACACCTGCTGCAAGGCTCGGGAAGGAAGGCGAAGATAGCACCGGGGCATCCCCGGGAGTACGCAAGGTGGGTCACTTGGACTTTGCGGAAAGAAGAGGAATTTCAGGGGTGTGGGGAGCAGCGAGAGGCCGAGTCCGAGGCTGGGATGGCCTTCCGGGAGAGGACGTGGGAGTATGTACTAATAATCGGTGGCTTTGGAGAAAGCAGGATGGAGCCAGTCGGCGTTTTGGCGACAAGGAATGGAGGAGAGCAACCCTCTTCTTTACCCTGATTTGCTTTCTGTTGGGACCTCACGGCAGATGTCCCCGGGACGGCGTTCTCCTAGGCTAGGCGACCAGGGCGGTGTCAATGAACCCTCCAGCGGTGCGCGCAGGCGGGAGAAGGGAGGACGGCCCGGGCAAGCGCGACAGTCAAGGCAGTGTCCCCACCATACCCCCCTCCAGACTGGCCACGCCGAGCGGGTTCTTGACAGAAGGCCTCGGAGGAAGAGGGGGCACAGCTGCCCAGGACACCCTAGGGAGCCTGCGAGCGTGGAACTTTGCCAGGCGCACGGGAACGCGCGCCCCTCCTGTCAGCCTCCCGGGGTGCCAGGCTCCAGCGGCCCGCGGTGGGACAGCCTCAGTGGTGTGGGCTGGACCCAGTCGCTGGGGTACTGACCAGTCCTGGAAGGGCGCAGAGGACGCGGAGTGGGGAGGCTGCGTCCCTATATCCGAAGGGCCAGCCGGGCACGCAGTCCTCAGACCCTAGTCCGCACCCGGCAGGTCCCCACCGCACCTGCTGCGCCCTCCCCGCCGCTCCCCCAACCTCCAGCCTCTTCACCTCAGAAAACTACCAGTCCTCTCCCGCTCCCCCCTCCCCCCTCGGCGCCCCTTTCCCAAGAACGTGCGGAGGCGGGAGAAGAGGAAGACAGGAAGGGGGTGGGGATGTAGAGAGACGGTCCCAGCCTTCCCCGCCCGCCACCCCCACCCCAACTCGGCAGCCGTCACGTGGTGCCTGGAGTGGGAGGTGGGGAGAAAAGGCGAGACTTTTGTGGGTGCTCGGGATCGCCAGTAGTTCCTTCAGTCTCAGCCGCCAACTCCAGAGGCGCGGTGCTCGGCCCGGCAGCGCGAGCGGGAGGAGCGGAGACCCGCAGCCAGGAGCCCGAGCGCGGGCGATGCAGGCGCCGCGAGCGGCACCTGCGGCTCCTCTAAGCTACGACCGTCGTCTCGGCGGCAGCAGCGCGGGCCCCAGCAGCCTCGGCAGCCACAGCCGCTGCAGCCGGGGCAGCCTCCGCTGCGGTCGCCTCCTCTGATGCGCCTACCCGCTCCCGGTCCCGGGACTCCGGGAGAATGTGGGTCCTAGGCATCGCGGCAACTTTTTGCGGATTGTTCTTGCTTCCAGGTGAGAATGCCCAGAGGCCAGCAGCCGGGGCCAGGTGCGCACAGTCCATCTACCCGCCAGCCCTTTTGCCCCCAAGGCGCCCACCTCGGGGCCAGCCCTGCCCTGGGGCTGCCCAGCGGTAGTTGGGCGGCGGCGACTGGTGCCCTGGGGCGCGAGACTGGGAAAGTGTCCAAATCCCGCGCTGCAGGAGGAGAGCCGGGAGCGGCGGGTTCGCCGGACTCCGGGCTACAGCTTCTCGGGCTGCAGCTTCTCGGGCTGCATGGTCGGCAGAAGCTGGGCTTGGGAGGAGGGAGGGTCCGAGCCTTGCTGGAGTCTCGGCGAGGGAGAGGGGGCGACATCACCCGAACCCCGCCAAGTTGTCTGGCGCCTCCGGCACCCCGTGGGAGTGGCGCCGCCGACAGGTGAGCGGCGCGCTAGGCAGCCTGCGGCCGCGCTGAAGCTGGGTTGCTGCGCTCAGAGTGCGATAGATTGGGGGCAGCGGGAACGCGGGCAGTTGGGTCTAGACAGGAGCGCGTACACGGAGGACAGCCAGGTCGAAGCGACCAGAGGCGCAAAGGTCTAGCGTCCTCTCTCCAGTTCGCCTACTGGCTCCCGACTAAGCTGTGCAGAGCTAGGACCCCGACCACCGACCCTAGCCGAACGGTTGCCCTGAAAGCAGGGGCCTGGAAGAAAGGGCCGCGGGGTCGGGATCCAGGGTCCGCGCGCTCACGAACGCCCTCTCCCACCCTCTGTGGCCACCCGGGTCGCCGCGGGGACGGCCCTGGAGAAGGGCCGCAGACCCGGGGTCGGGGACTTGCGGCGCAACAGCACTTGGCGTCTGGCACCTCCACCCTTGCCCCCAGGTGGTCGCTCAGGGATCCTCAGAGCCCTGGCACAGAAACGCTGACTTTAAAAATTAAATAAATAAAAACTGAAAAGACGTCTGCGAATGTAATCACGAGTGGTGCCAAAATAGTAATTAGGTAATTTGTAACCAATTAGCAATTAGGCAAATCCTTTGGCTTTGGCTGGAGCTAACGCACGTCTCCAGAGCTACTTCGCTCTTCGGGTGGTACCGTCCCCACCCTCCTTTCAACTTCTTGGGAAAAGGCCTGGGGTGGTGTTGGATGGGCTCTGTGGGTCTAGAGCCGGGGTCCAGAGGTGGTGGGCACTATTCCACTTTGTCCTAAAGGACCCTAGGTACCCGCCCCGTCCCCTGCCAGTTTCAGCCACATCTGGCCCTACCCGGAGACCCAGGAGTGCAGAGCCCCAAGCTTCCCAGAGGCCGGGAGCCGCCGCGCTCTGGGGCGTGGGATGGTCGTGATTTCCGGGGTGGGCTCTGTGGGGGCCGGATCTGAACCCGACTGCGTCTGTCTCTTAGGCTTTGCGCTGCAAATCCAGTGCTACCAGTGTGAAGAATTCCAGCTGAACAACGACTGCTCCTCCCCTGAATTCATCGTGAATTGCACGGTGAACGTTCAAGACATGTGTCAGAAAGAAGTGATGGAGCAAAGTGCCGGTAAGAGCCTGGCAGCCCTCCCCCTCGCTCTGAAGCCTGGGCTGTGGGGTGGGAGGGAGGGGGCCATTAAATAACAGGAAAAAGGACTGACTGATTTAATGCCTACACACTGGTTATCGCAGATTTACTTTTACAGTGCTGGGAAAATGAAGAGTTCCAAGTTACTTTAATCTCATTAATTACCAGGGCTACTCCCCAAGGGTCTTGGGAGGGGAAGTGCATTTAAATTAGTGGCTCTCCTCTTTTTATTTACTCTCTTCACCTCCCTATGCTAAAAGCTGATGGAGATAGAAAATATATGGCTAACCAGCCCTGGCTTGGGCAACTAGACAGTAGCCTGTGAGCACTGTCAGCCTGAAATATGGAGCTAGTTGAAGTTCCCAGAGGTCAGAGCTTGAAAAATGTGTTTTGTCATAGAGGCGCACCATATTTCCTTGAAGAACACTACAGGATCTTTATTTAATTTTAGAACTAATGCATCAACTTCCAGGCACAAATTGCCAAGATCTTTCAAAGGAATGCCGTTCTCAGCCCTACCAGCTTAGCTGCTGGCTGGCTGAGAAGAGGACCTGAGCATCCTGTGAGGGAAGGAGGGGTCTTGTGGGATAGCCCTTACTCCCTCTAGCTGACCAAGGGTCTTTTCGCGAAGGTAGAACTTTCCAACCGTCCCCCAACCCCCTACCCCAGCTGTCTTATTAGAACTCAAAGTTCCCCAAATTATAACTGAACTTTGGGAGAATAGGTGGAGCTGTTACTTCAGTTTCAAGGTCAAAACCATAAACACAGACGTTGCCATTTTAAGGATATTGAGAAGACGGGAAATAGCATAACTTTATGGCTGATACTGAATGAACCAAAGCCCCTACTTCCCTTTAGTTCTGTGAACTGCCTGCAGAACCCGGTGAAGTGATTAGAACTGTTATATGATTCCCTTTACCCACTGGCAAATCAATGCAAGGACTCTAGTTTTAAAGCCAACATCTTGGGAAAGTTGTTTGTTCTCAGAGAAGGGCCTGGAAATGTCGTATTGCTATCCTCATGGTTATTTGGAAAGCAGATGCTAGCTTGTCACTGTGCTGTGTTGTGGTGTGTGTGTGGTTGTAAGGGCTGTTTTTATAGGTCATTATTTGTTGCACCAAAATCACTCTTCCGAGAAGCCTGAGACATACTGGCTCTCAAGGGTAACTTATCCCAAGAAATGGAGCGAACATCATTTTGGCACATGGGATTTGGGCTATTAATAATGCAAAACAAAACAAACTTGGCGATAATTCTTCAGTTACGATTGATAGGGATAATTTGAACAAATGGATTTTTTTTCTACTTGTGTTTCTTTCCTACGTTTTACCTGAGCAAAAAATTTACTGCCTTTCTACCAGAGGGACTGCTGTGATTTTAGTCAGAATTACTGTTAACACTTTATTGTTATGTTCAAATATTTGCAGCTTTCTTCAGACAGTAGTTTAGAGCCAGACAAAATGAGAATGTACTGTGGACACGTTAAGAACTTCAGAGTCCACAAGGCCACTGCTTACCTGGCTGTCATGTTTTATCACCTAGGATATGGTCGAGAAACGGATGTAAGCTAAATTTGAGTCAGAAGAGGTTCTTTTTCTGAGAGACATTTCTTCTTCTGTAAAAGTGTGTTTAAGATGAATACCACACACTCCATTTTCAAAGTGCTGTTTTTCATCTTGCTTCATTCTGTCCTCAAAACCACTCTGTAAAAGAAGCAGAGGAGGCATTTTAACTTCCATTTTTTCCACAGAAACTTCAGCATAGCCTTCACGTGCCTGGCCTAAGGTTGCTCGTTTTCTGTAAGCTCGGACAAGGTGGGTGGGCATCTTGTCTCCAAACCAGTCCCCTCAGGCCACAGGTCACAGCCCAACAGGTCAAGACAGAATCAAGTAATAAGGCAGTTTCAATTGTCAAGTTTGATAAACAGAAGCAGTCAACGAACTCAAAGGAAAATGTTATGAAGGGAAGGATGCTAGGTTGGGGTGTGTGCACATGGAAGCAAGGCGTTCTAAGCCTGAACTCCATAGAAGCAAGCCAAATGAATCTGTTTCTGCATCAAAAGAGCAATGTCCAGGGGGAGCTCATACCTCCAAGGCACTTCCATTTTGATGTCCATCTACTTATTAGGGACCAATTTAATTTTTTGCCAACAAGGATAGAGAGCAAATCTAAAACTTTAAGTGAACACAGTTGTAGTATCATCATCATAGTAACAAGAGCTAACTTTTGTTGAGCGCCTGAGGCATCTGACTTTTCTCTTTCGATTGTACATATAGAATCTCGTGAAATCTGGTGGTCATCTTTCAAGATCTTGTTTCCTCATGCCACAGCCAGTCAGCATGTAATTCTATTACATGGTCAACATCTCTACTCAGAGAAAGTAATGCCTGTTAAATGATGCTATTAAGAATTGAAGTCAGAATTTCTTTCAAGTTTGATCAATAACATATGTTATCCTGAGAATCTCAGCATACTAGAGCTGAAAGAGCCCAGCGACTCCTAGTTAAAGATGCATGTTGGAATTTTGCTGGGAGTTTTGTTCAGCTCCACATGGCTGGGTCTCTGCTTGAAGCCCATTTCATAAATCTGTGGTATATCTGGCCATGGGTCTTCTATAAACTTCCCAGTGATTCTGGGGTGACCCGAGTTGAGAACTGATCTGGGGACAAACCTTTTTGTGTTACAGAAGAAGACAGCAAGGTCCAGAAAAATTAGATGCATGGTCCAAGTTCACCAGCCAGCTATTACTAAGAGGCGCTTGAAGCCTGCTTCCCTGGCCAGCACCTTTGCTGTAATACCACACAGCCAGCATGTCGTAAAATATCCTGCCAGGTCTGCCCGAAAAGATAGTCCAGGCAAAGTTCAAAGAATTTAGACCATTTTTCATATCCACCAAGTTCACCTAACAGTCCAGGTAGAAAGGCCATGAAGTGGATGTCAAAAGAATCTGAGAACCAACCAGTGAGACTTTTAAGTTTGAGTGCTATGTGGACTGGCATTTTTCCATAGGTATTGAAAAACCAGGGCTTTAAATCAACTAAGAAAATTTAATGAACTAAGCCAGTCTGACATTAAGCAGTAATGAAAGATGTTCTCTTTCCAAAAAATACCAGCCGTGCAATATGTGTAGGCCTTCAGTTTCTGGACTAAGTCTGCAAACTCAGCTCTTATGAATTTTGAGGCAGGTACATTTAATTTTCGACTGGGAAGTACGTTTGAAATTAACCTTTACCTATTCCCCAGAGTGACATTCCTATTAGGTGCTGAGATTATTATCCACCACTCTTGTTCCATTTGGTCATTTCTGGAATAATAAGTTACTGGCTGTGGGGAAGGGAGGGTTCACTTCAACTTTTTTCATTGTCCTTACTAATTGATATTTAAATATTTGCATAACGAATGACTTGTTCTCACCAGCTCTGCACTTAACGAGTTGGTGTCTATTTCCTAGCACCCTTGATAATGACACTTCTTTTGCTCTTGCTTGTCATTGCACTCTGCAAAATATTTCAAATACTGATTTGAAATATTTCAGAATAGAAGCCCCCTCCAGTATGAATTTTGAAACCAGGGAATAAAGAATGTGAATTTGCATTTGTTTGACAGTGCAATCTTGTAATTAGAGTTTTTCCTCTTGACTAGATACAGTGAAAGGGGCATAATTTAATTTTTATAGACTAGCCAATTTCTGCCCTTAGTAAAATATAGCTCTGTCAGTGAGCAAAATGTTACAGGTTCTCCTAAACCTTATTTAAAAGTTAAATGCAGTATATTGAGAGAAAGTTCATCGTCTGAATCAGTAACCTAATCGATCTCTTCACCCATCCTTTGCAACATGCATTAATCTATTTGTCTGTTTTGCAATACAAGAGTTACTGATTTATATGCCATGTTGCATCTACATTATGGCTGTGTAAGTAATGGCTATTTTGCTTTTGGATTAGTTAGTTGCTCATTAAGTTGGGCAGGGATGGCTTCATACCTTGGATAGTTTAGTTTTACGCCTTATTTTCTCATGAGCTAACTAAGGGATAGCAAGAGAGGACTAACGTCGCAAAAATGCGTGGTCATCCACTCTTAGTGGAAAGAAGTGGAAAGTTAACCACAGCCTATGTTTTCTTAAGCCTGTGCCTGCTTAATTTCCCCAAGATCTAAAATAATAGGCTCTAGTTTGGCCTTGGGATGGGCTTGGCAGGAATGAGGTCCAGTGCTGCTAGTCAGTTCGATGTCATAGTCCCTTTATTCCTGTATTCTTTTATTTCAGATGAGTGCATGCACTCAAGCTCAAATGCCTGTGTACACACACATGCGCGCGCACACACACACACACAGAGTCATATATTTGTGTGTGTGGAAATACCTTTCCATTTTTGCCTGTATATATATTTGCATGCAATGCTATATATATATATATATATATATGGGCAAAAACACTCACATATGCAATGCTTGTAAGAAAAATAAATATTGAGTTATTCTTTACTGAGATCACAAATTGCTTAATCCATGCTATGTTGTAGGCATGGAGAACATTTCCTAAGATTTTTATTTTATTTTATTTTTGCAGAACGACTTTGTTAGAAGTAGCAGGGGTCTCTGTTAATCTTCAAGCGTCCCCCATTTGTCCATCTCTCCTCCTCCTACTAGACCTCTCCTGTTAGCTCTCTTTTAGACATCCCATCTGCAGTCCTTAATTTCTCACTGTTAACCCCATTTTGAATTGATCAGATGGGCTATGGAATAGCTTTATGAATAAAGTGAAAAACAAAACCAAAGTTCCACATTCTATTTTTGACAAAGGAGACTTCAACAGCTTAAAAAACTTTAAAATGAGGTTGTTTGCATGGCTGCTCGTACCTGTAATCCCAGCACTTTGGGAAGCTGAGGTGGGTGGATCACCTGAGGTCGGGAGTTCAAGACCATCCTGGCCAACATGGTGAAACCCCATCTCTACTAAAAATACAAAAAAATGTGCTGGGCGTGGTGGCACATACCTGTAATCCCAGCTACTCAGGAGGCTGAGACATGAGAATTGCTTGAACCCGAGAGGCAGAGGTTGCAGTGAGCTGAGATTACTCTCCACTGCACTCCATCCTGGGCAACGGAGTGAGATTCTGTCTCAAAAACAAAACAAACAAACAAAACCTTTAAAATAGATTGGTATATCAAAAAATATATCTTCATATATTAAAACCAGCTCCACTAAAAGGGTTTCCATGTCAACTTCAATGAAGTTAGGAATTACACAGGAAGGGATTCTATTCCGTGAATGGTCACAACCCTACCTCCTTTCCTTTCCAGACACTGAAAGAATAAAAACCTTGCTCTTCAAGGTAAGACATTTTGCCAAGCAGTTGACCACTTAGTTCTCAAGAAGCAACCATCTCTTTCATGTGCCTTCTGAGGAAGTATTCAGAGGGGAAATATAAAATGTCTTTCCCTTGGACTCTCCCAGTGAATGAAGTATTTGTTTATGTTAACTTTCCAGCTGAACAAGCAGCCGGTGCTGACCTCCCATCTCCATAGATGAAACATTTGAAGATTGATCCAGCTCTCCCTTAACACTAATTCCTCCCACTACGATTGCATGAAAGCTTCTATCATTGATAGTTTTCCTAATGAGTTTAAACAGAGAGGCTTCAAAGCTGGGGCATTTTTCCCAAGTGAAAATGAAACGAAGCATGAAAACAAAACATACCATTCTCTTTGAACTTTGAAAAGGTAATCTGCCTCCCTTACTCCTGAAACAAAAATTCTGAATCTACAGCCTTTGAGAGAGTGTGTACCCTCCCTCCCTCCCTTCCTTCCTTCCTTCCCTCTTGACCAACTTAGGTTCTAATGTCCAAACTAAGCAAAGGTTTGTTAGCACACTGTGCAAAAGGACTCAACACCTCAACCCCTATTTTTCACTTCTCCAATGGAAAGTGTGTTTTGCTCCCTTAGGGGAGAGAACCCCTATGTTCTAGGTTCTTCACATTTGGTAACTTGAAAGAGGTTACTTAATATCCCAGGCACTTAGCCTCCCCCCTTGTAAAATGTAGAAACAGGCTGCCTGTTTTCTTGCGAGATACAGCAAGAGAATGAGAAATACGGTCAGTATAACCATCTTCAAGGAACCAGTGCTAGACATGGAAACCTGTCTTGGATGCTCACCAGGAGCTGCCCATTCACTATCCATACCTGCCTCTGAAGGGTGACCCAGATATTGTAGTACAGGTTACTTTGTACACTGTTTCTATATTTCTCAGAATGAGGGAGTCCTTGAATTCAGCCTTTAGTTCCTAAGAGTAGTATCCTCATAGTTAATGTAGAAGGTTCACAGAGAGATAATATCCCCACTTGATAGTTGATGAATCTAAGACACAGAAAGGTTGAGCAGTTTGCTCAAGATCACACAGCCAGTGGGACAGGAATTCAAGTACCTTTCACTTCTCCAGGTTTTTATTTTTCCACTGTGGCGCCATTTTCTATGTTTTCCCTCTTTTTTTTGTATTTTTAACAATAATTTTATTGAAATATAATTCACCCTTTAAAGTATCCCATTATGTGGTTTTTCGTGTATTCATAGAGACATGTAACTATCACCACTAGTTCAAGAACATTTCATCACCCCCCAAAAAACTATATTTTATTAGTAGTCACCCCTCATTTTGCCCTTTTCCCAGGCCCTGGGAACCACTAATCTACTTTCTGCTTGTACGGACTTGCCTATGCTGGCCATTTCCTGTAAGTGAAATCTCATACTGTGTGGCCTTTGGTGGCTGGCTGCTTTTGCTTAGGATCATGTTTTATGGCTCATCCGTACCACTTCCCACTTTTATTTTGTTTTTGTTTTTTTTTAATTCCATGGGTAGATGTGTCCTTCCTCTTGCTGGGGCAGATACCTACCTTATGGAATGGGATAGAATGAGATGGAATGGGATGCAGCATGGCTGTGAATCTGAGAACTCCACTGGCCAATGAGCCAATTTGCTGAATTAAAGTAACAACATGTGCCAGGAGCAAGCCATTCCAGTGAGCTTTTGGCAAAGGAGTTGGTGTTCATCCAACATCTGCTTGGTGCCATGCACTGGCCTGTCCATTCTTGCCCATCTATTACATAATCCATCTGTTTTCCCTTGAGGAGATCTTGAATTAGTTTCTTTTGACCACAAGAATCCTCAGGCACATGGATAGGCTATTCCTGATGCCCCTGTTGGTGGTCCCAAATGCCCAGCTCCACATCTGGCCTCACCCTTAGGCCACAGCCCTCAAGAGTCCCACACGTCTATGACTAGAAGATACCCTAATCTCTCTGGCCCACACTTTTCACTTTACAGAGGAGTACACTGTGGTACACAAAGGAGTTTGCTTTCCCAGGGAACTTAAGCATCTTGATAGGTCCGTTTCTCTCTCTTCCCTTGAGAACACTTGAGGGTAAAGCAGGTTGAGAGAGGTTCTGGAGAAGGGTTTTGGTGAAGGAGATCAGATGCTGGCATGATTTGGTCATCCACAATGAATATCATGTCTATGCACGAGTCTAGCTTTCGTCCCCGAAACCAAATCATTTGATTGCAGCCTTTGTGTGGGCAGAACTCCTTACTCATTTAACTGTGGGACATACCTTTTCTTCTCTGTTAAGTTTTTCTAGAAGACCAAGCTAGATTCTTCCTTGCTTTGTAGTTTTCGTGGTGGTAGAAGTGACTATATTTCAGGGAGCTGGAGCAAAGTTGCTGGTAGAAGACAATGTGTTTCCTACCTCGGGAACACCAAAAGAGGCCATACCTGTAACGTAGGATTTTCAATCGCATCTGGAATGAATCAGCCGCCAAATAAAAGAACTATGAGATGTGCCATTAATTCTTTCTAGAATTTGACTTGTGGCTACATTGTGATTCAGAAACTGTTTTCGCAGGCCAGAGCTATAGGGCATGTTCTCTTATTAATAAATTGCTTCCAATCTTCTGATTGCTTCCAACACTACAAAGCAAAGCAGGAGATGGACTGAATTACGTGTTTTAGATAAGGTGAAACCATAGAGAGTTTGTAATAAATTGCTTTTTTAAAAGGATGCGTTTAAATAGAACAGGGCAGCGATGACTCAAGCTGTTGATTTCAAGGGGTTTACGACTTTGCAAACCATGAGCAGGATCAGATGCAAACGTGATAAAGTGTTGTATTATTTTAAGGAAGTTGTGATACTTGGTCCAGTGCATTTCATTTCTCACTGGACATGGACAATAGCTTTTTATGTTTTTCTATTTCTTGGACTTCTTCGTGAGCGCAGTGGAATGACTGGAGACAGTGCCGGAGGCGGGTGGCGCCAGGCACACAGCTCTCAGCCTGCCGTGGTCCGTGCATGCTGCACACGGGTTGAATGTGAATGTGCAGAGCAGTTTGCGATGCCCTCTACGGAGGCTTCTTCAAAGAGCATCAGCAGAAGCAGGTGTATTAAGTGACTCTGGGCAACGGGATTTATGCACTATTTTATTGCTTATGCAAAATCTAGCAAACCGCTTGGGTCTCCAGTAACTTCAGAGAACCTGTTCAGACATAGCTAGAGCCTAGCGGGTTGACTAGTTTGTCACCCAGTGAAGATGTCCAAAGTGGGAATGCAAAGGGGTCTCAGCTCCAAAGCCAGCTCAAGATTCTCTCGAGTGTGCCTTCAGAGGGAAAGGCAGCCAGTAGGCCAGAGGCTGATGAGTTAACATTCTGGAGGCTGATGAGTTAACATTCTCTGAGAGGCAGGACAACTTTCCACTCAGCCTGTCGCTGACTCTTACAAGGGAAAGAGAGATAAAGCAGTCAGGAGACATTCTGCATAAGAGTGGGTTAAGATCCAGAAACAATTTCATCTTTGTTCAGTGTTCTCCAGCCAGCAGCTCAGTTTGCCTGGCACCACATCCTCTCTATTTTAGAGTGTATTTTCCTAATCAGATTGAACTACAGCTTCATTCACAGATTTCATTTCTATGTACAAGATCCTGAAAGGATGCTGTTGGCTCTCTCTCGCCCTCTCTCTCTTTTTCTCTCTCTACATCACCTTCCCTCTGTCTTACATAGACACACACACTCACTGGTATGGAGACATGCAGTAACTATTTGCTGACTGCGTATATTGAAGAAACAAGTTTCAAGCTAAAACAGATAGATTTATCACCACTTCAAAATATTATAGCAGGATTGAAGGACCTTAAATGTTTAGCATAAGAGGAAAAATAGAATAAAGACAAGTTGAATATAACTTTTACTTTTTAGTTAAACTAGAAATAGCTGACTAATGCCTTTTAGTGATAGTTGTAATTTAAGGAACCACTCTGAAATGTAACCCCTGGTTTTATAGTTCTTTTTGTCAGCTTGCATTTAAGGCTGACCTGGCTTTGCTTTGAATAGGAGTGTTTTCAGAAAACACACACACACACACACACACCTCGACAACACCAGCTTATATGGTGGTCGAGGAAGCTGGGGAACGGGTTACCACTGGCCAGTCCTCAGCTGGAACTCTGCTACCCTGGGAATTCAGCCTTGGTCATCAGCTCCCTTGGGAAGAAAGAAAACTCCCCCACATGGTTTTATGGCCCCTAGTCCTCTCCCACACAGAAGACGCAAGTTACAAATACACACAGGTATGTTCCATAAGATACAGGCAGTTAGACTTTCAGCTGGGGGATGTACTTCTAAACCATTCAGTTTGGGCAAATTAAACCACAAAGGGAAGCAAACAAACTTTGTACTCTCCTGCTGTCTGCTTTGCCCTTACACTCTTTCACTGGGCTCTAAGAATTCAACTAATTGCTTGTATTCTTGCCCTCTTTGTTGAATATTATTATCACTGTCACAATATTGATAAAACCTGGCATCATCCTCAGGTGGAAGGCCAAAACAGCTATGGCTGCAACAGCTCCTAGGCATCAAGAAGCATTTTCCCTCCCTTCATTAGTCTCTGGGGCAACACTTCCTAACAGAATTTACCAGCTGTTACTGCTGCCCCAGTCCTTTCTGTTCTTGCCTCCACCCTAGACCTTGCTTCCTGTATCATGTAAGAATGTTCTCGGCTGTAAGTAGCAGGGACATAAACCATAAAGACATTTCTTGTTTATGTAACAAAATCGTCTACATAGGTGATCTTGGGTTTACTCCCACAGCCCAGTGATGCCATCAAAAACCCAAGCTTTCTCCATTTTTCTCCTTACTTCCCTAAGCACATTGGCTGTTTGTCCTCAGGTTTCTTGCCTCTTGATCACAAGATGACCACTATATTCAGGTTCAAAGGAAGGGATAGCACCAAAGAGCTTGTGTCTTAAGCTTTGCCTTTTAATGAGAACACAAAAGCGTTTCCAAAGCTCCCCCCCCTCCCCAAAATTCTCCTTACCTTTCACGGATCAGATCACTGTCTCATGGCTGCTAATTGAGTGGTCAACTGTGATTGTCTGCCAGATCACCTTTTGAGAAGTCCATGCACAAGATGGGAAAAATTCAATGCAGTGCCTCCAGGGACCCCTGGAAAAAGGACAGGGATAATTTTCTTTCCCCAAAGTCACCATTATTTTACCTAAATTGAACACGGAAATGTATAGTCAAAGGAGCTTCATGCTGGATCACTGTCGCCCTTTGGAAGAAAAGAAACACATATACTAACAAATGTTGTCCTGAACTTTAACACAAGATGTACATGACGTTCTAGAATTCTGGTTCACTGAATGCTGAGGTACAAATGTATAATTAAATTTTAGCGTGAGGACATCATGTTCATGGTAACAAATATAAGGGTACTTTGGGTTAAGTGCTTAGATGTTCTCAGTTCATTCCATCTGGAAGTCGTTATGCCACCAAGGACTCTGTCTTCTCTACGTTGGGTGAATTTGTATGCAAGAAACTGATTAGCAATCTTCGGGCCCCACTGTGTTAATCTCACCATTTGAGAACAATAATCAGAAGGACATCAAGGTTAAAAATGCAACAGCACAGCTTCATAAATCATTGAAGGACACTGTTAATACTGAGATAATAAGTCATAAATATCTGTTCCCTCAATCCCCCACGGCAAACTGGAAAACAAAGACACCAGCTGAGGGAAAGCAAGTGACTGCGCAGAAACCTTCCTGCCTCAGAAAGTTATAAATGAGCAAAGAAATCCAAGTCTAATGCAAGACTAAAGTAGAAACAACAATTGACATCATACATTATGGGTGCGTTGTTTGCTTGCTATAATTAAGTTGACATCAGTGGTTAACAGCCTCGAAAATTAAACTCACCAAAAATCTTTGGAAAGGGGAATCAAAGTCCTCTGAATAATGAACCTAACACATCCCTGTTACAAGGAAAACAAATGTGTTCTTGGGTTATCTTGTTTCATGTCTATTTCATTGTTGACGTGGCTGTTGTTTTAACAAACACGTTTATTTTTACCCTTAGTGATCACTGGAGCCCCTTAATATTATTCTCAATTGTCAGCTCTACCGGCTAGGCCAAGATGGGTTCAACATCAGTATGGATACGCAGTGTGGAACTTGGCACTTGCTTTCTTTTTCCCTTTTTAAAATGAGTTGTTAGCATTCTTGTTTGGTTCCTGTGGCCATCTGCAACTCAAATGGAGGGGGCTTTTTTGGTCTTTAAAATATTCACATTCATGGCAAAGCAAAAGTACTTAAGAGCCAGAGCACAAAATTCTTCAGAAAAGAACTACCTTCTTGATCTTCTCTCTTTATTCCTGATAAACAGTGCCCATCATGGCAGCAATGAGGCAAATGTATAGATAAACCTCTACTTCCCAAGTCATTTCCATTAGAATGCAGAGAATGTCAAAATTTCTCACACAGTGTTCTTTCAGAGAAAAAAAAATACTTGGATGCAAATCGAAGATCTTTTTTCTTGCAGTTTCTTTGAGCTCAGTGAAAATGCTTGTAGTTCATTCCAATTACCCATTCCCCAAGCAGTTTTCTTTGAGGAACTGTTCCTGGTCCTGCATAGAATACTTATTGTGATGTAATCGTCACTATAGTGCAGTAAGTGTTGGTTATTTTTCCAGTAGGGAAGGATGAGTCTCACTCCCAAACAGGCATTCACACAAGTAGCAGTTTGCTGGAAAAGTTCGACTTTAAAGCTACATTGCATAACATGGGTAAAAAGTAATGGACTATTAAAGGCTCTGTTTAGAAATTTCTGTCTTTGTACCAACAAAAAAGAGCAGAGGCAAAGGAAACTATTGGAAAAGATAAATGCATAGTGGTCCACAGAGAGAAAAGAACTCAGGCCCCCTGCCTCTGTTTTTACGATCATTGGGGCAGAGGTTAAAGTGAAAAAACTGCAAAAATAATTTATTTTAAAAGCATACTTGTAGCAAGTCATTTGTAATAGAACTGTAGCTTCAAACTCTCTGATTGCCGAAAGTTGTCTGTACATCTGTAGGGGAGTGGAGAGGGACGTGACAGATCTCCTTTTGGTCTCAATACAACTAAGAGGCTCAACACCTCTAGCAGAAAAAAATGTTAAATGATGACCGTTTATGATCCTCAAGGTCCAGGGGCTGTTTATAGGAGAAGATTAGTTTAGAAAATGCTTCTCTGCCGGGCACGGTGGCTCACGCCTATAACCCGAGCACTTTGGGCGGCTGAGGCGGGTGGATGACGAGGTCGGGAGATCGTGACCATCCTGGCTAACACTGTGAAACCCCTTCTCTACTAAAAACACAAAAAATTACTCAGGTGTGGTGGCAGGCACCTGTAGTCCCAGCTACTCAGGAGGCTGAGGCAAGAGAATGGCTTGAACCCAGGAGGCAGGGCTTGTAGTGAGCGGAGATGGCTCTAGCCTGGGCGACAGAGCAAGACTCTGTCACAAAAATAAAATAAAATAAAATAAAATACAATAAAATAAAGTGTTTCTCAACCCCCCAGAGAATCATGGCTTTAGAATTTTTAGAATTAAGTTCTAAACTGGGACAAATGGCATCTACTGGGGTCTAATGAGTGCCCAATGGTTCTCAACCTTCTTTCTCACCCAGATTCTAAGCAAATTAAGAAATAAAACAAGGAACAAGGCAGATGAGGCCTGAAATATCACCATTGTTACTGAAAAAGGCTAAGTTGGAGGGAATAACCTGGGGACGGGGCTCAAATGAGCTTTCAAATTGGCATCTCTAAATCAGCTGGTTGACCCAGCCACAGAAAAGGCCAGATACGGGTAGTTTCTTGACCTGAGAAGCAGGGCAGAATACCTGTTTGCTATGAGTCACTCACTTTCAAGAAGGAACAGGAACGGGATAAGCAGCGTATTTACCCATCAGACATGTCACTCTACCTCCCTTAGGGCAGAGAGAATTAAAAAGGGAGAGAGAGGCCGGCCGGGATCGGTAGCTCACACCTGTAATCCCCGCATGTTGGGAGACCGAGGCAGGCGGATCACGAGGTCAGGAGATGGAGACCATCCCGGCTAACATGGTGAAACCCCATCTCTACTAAAAATACAAAAAAATTAGCCAGGTGTGGTGGCAGGTGCCTGTAGTCCCGGCTACTTGGGAGGCTGAGGCAGGAGAATCACTTGAACCTGGGCGGTGGAGGTTCCATTGAGCCGAGATTGTGCCACTGCACTCCAGCCTGGGCAACAGAGTGAGACTCTGTCTCATAAATAAATTAATTAATTAAATAAATGAATAAAAATAAAAAGGGAAAGAAGCCAGGAGTCACACTAATTGAGTTCCTTTTACATGGATGGACCTTGAGACTGAAGAAAAAACACTCCTTCAGTAATGTTCTCTTCCCATCACAATGAAAACCAGTAATTTCAGGAGCCTCCAAGCCCTTTGAGGCAAGAGTTAAGCAGTTAATAGCATGGATGGTTGGGGCTATGTCTGTCACCTACACACAGACTATACACTCACCCTATTACTCATCAGCATGAGAGTGGCCAAGCATATTTCACTGCGTTTGTTGGGGGTATGTGTAGCACAGAAAGAACATCTAGATTTTTCCCACATTCATACCTTTTTTTTTTTTTTTTTTTTTTTTTGAGACAGGGTCCCACTCTGTCACCCAGGCTGGAGTGCAGTGGAACAATTTCAGCACACTGCAACCCCTGCCTCCCAGGCTCAAATAATCATCCCACTTAAGCCTCCTGAGTAGCTGGGACCACAGGCAAGCGCCACCACGCCCAGCTTATACCAACGTCTTTTTAAGAAATGTTGTATGTGGAAATAAATTGAGACTTGTAGAAAAGCTGCAAAAATAGTGCAGTTTCTACATATCCTTCCCCCATCTTTGGCTAGTGTTAACAACCTGCATAACCATAGTACGATGGTCAAGGCTAGGAAATTAACATTGGCGTAGTACTGTTAATGAAACCATGCTTTGTTTTAAGATTCCCACAGTTTTACCTTTTTTTCTTCCAAGATCCTATCAGGGATCCCACATTGCATTTCATTGTCATGTCTCCTTCTCCTCTAACCTCTGACAGTGCATCGTTCTTTCCATGTCTTTTGTGATCTTGACACTTTCGAAGAGGACTGGTCTGGATTTTTGTACACTGTCCCTCAGTTTGGGATTGTCTGCTGTTTTCTCATGATCAAATAGAGGTTTTGCGTTTTTGACAAGAATCCTCAGAAGAGATGCACCCTTCCCAGTGCACTGTAGCAAGGGGTGCATGCTGTCAATGTCTTACTACTGGTGATATTAACTTTGATCACTTGATTCAGATAGTATCTGCTAGGTTTTTCCACTGTTTACTATGTTTTCCTTTGTAATTAATAAATAACTTGAAGAAGATACTTTGAAACTATTTAAATACACTGTTTCTTCTCCAACTTTAGTCAATAATTTCAGTGTCTGTTGGTGGATCTCTCCCACATCAGTTATTACCATGGTGTTCTAATCTTAATTTCTGTTTCCCTCATTCCTTCTGCATTTATTAACTGGAATCCTTCCGTAAGAAAAATCTGTGTCTTCTGCACATATTTACTCATTTATGTATGTCAGCATGAACTCATGGGTATTTACCTTATTGGAGGGGGTTATAATCCAATACTATCATTATTTGTTTTCTTGCTCAAATTGCTCCAGCTCTGTCCACTGGGAAGTTGGAAAGTCCAACCAAAAGCTCCAGCTTTATCCACTGGATCATTGGTTCAAAAAGGCAAACTGAGGCTTACAGAAGTGAAGTGTATTATCCAATAAAGTGGCTCAGGGAGAATTCCAGTCTAGGTCTGTTAGACTCCAGGGTTCATGTTTTTTCTCCAAGGCAAGGAATTATTTCAGAATTAGAATGAAATATGGACATGAGCTTCTTTAGTTTCCTCCATCCCATTAAGTAGATGAGGATCTACTTAATGATAAGGCCATTAAAGGAGAGGATCATGGCTTCTGGAAGCAGAGCTTGGTGAAAGAAGTTAGTAGAAGACCCTCATCTTTAAGCACATTTCTTTACATTCCAACATTGTCAGTTATTCTCCTCAGATCATCTTCATGGTAAAGCTATTAACAATTTCAGTTCATTATTGAAACTTCCATTGCTTACTTTATGACCAAATATCATATGGATTTGCCAACTATGAATGGAATTTATGAGCCTAAAGTGGTTGTTTCAGCAGGTCAAGAAATAATATATCAAAGGAAGAACTTAGTAAGTGACATGGCCATTTCAATTCCTAGATTATCTGTTTGGCAATGAATTTTTATTTGAAAATGGTATTTCTAAAAGCAACAGAATCAGTGATAATTCTTTCTTCTCATTGTCAAGTATTATGTTTTTAAGAAGATGTATAAAACCATAACATTTCTGAAACTACAGCTAGAAAATTATGATTAAGCCCAGAGAGGGAAAAAGCTACAACATCAGCATTGATCCTCTGCACCAAAAGGCTCCTCTGCTCCTTAAAAGCAGAAAATAAGAGAACGATGGAGCCCAACCAACACTCTAGACTTACCATGGTTAAAATGAGGACATCACAGGAAATAAGACCTGCTGCAGCTTTCATTTGAGAGTTTCCGTTTACAAAAAACAGGTGGCTCTGGTTTATGTTGGAGGCACTCCTAAAGGCAGCCATGCTGACACAGAACCTCAGTGTGGTGTGGAGAGGGTGCAGGTTTCCCTACAGGGTTTTGGCTTTAAAGAGAACAGCACCAGCCGGGCGCGGTGGCTCAAGCCTGTAATCCCAGCACTTTGGGAGGCCGAGACGGGCGGATCACGAGGTCAGGAGATCGAGACCATCCTGGCTAACACGGTGAAACCCCGTCTCTACTAAAACAATGCAAAAAAACTAGCCGGGCGAGGTGGCGGGCGCCTGTAGTCCCAGCTACTCGGGAGGCTGAGGCAGGAGAATGGCGTAAACCCGGGAGGCGGAGCTTGCAGTGAGCTGAGATCCGGCCACTGCACTCCAGCCTGGGCGACAGAGCAAGACTCCGTCTCAAAAAAAAAAAACAAACAAACAAACAAAAAACAAACAAACAAAAAAGAGAACAGCACCTAAAACACCTAAATGCTAGTTTTACTCAGGGGGCCTGTATCCCACCCACACTGGAAACAGCCCTCAGGTAGTGGCTCCAGCTTCGCCTCTCTTTTCCTGGTTTTCCCTCAAACTGAGCTGTGTCCCCTGCTAGAATGTAGCCCCTCTCTCCATTACTGTGGATTCCAAGCCAGCTGCAGGGTTGGGTCTGCTATGAAGGGCAGGCTTTCTGTAGAGACAGTTTTTGTTTTGTTTTGTTTTGAGTCTTGCTGTGTTGCCCAGGCTGGAATGCATTGGCATGATTATGGCTCACTACAACCTCTGTCTCCCAGGTTCAAGCTATTCTCCTGCCTCAGCCTCCGGAGTAGCTGGGAACATAGGGGGCCACCACCACACCCAGCTGATTTTCATATTTTCAGTAGAGACAGGGTTTCATTATGTTGGCCAGGCTGGTCTCAAATTCCTGACATCATGATCTGCTCACCTCGGCCTCCCAAAGTGCAGGGATTATAAGCGTGAGCCACCATGCCCAGCTGAGACAGTTCCATTTTAATACATTTTCAAATATGGAGATAAGAGTCTACAAATCCTATAAAACTAGCAAAGGCCTTTGATAGAGTAGCCTTGACATACGTGGAACTTAGAGACCCTTTTTGATATTCTTCCAAAAGCAAATGTTCTGAACTGTGGTGGCTTTTCTCGTGTAACTGCAGAGGAAAGATTGGGTGGAAAGGGTCGATTTCATAATGTAAAGGTGATCAGATTTTGATAGAAGAGAGGTCAGCAAGCTACAGCCCTGGGCCAAATGTGGCCCACTGTCTGTGCTATGATTGAGTTGTGTCCACAATTCATGGATTGCAGTCCTAATCCCCAATGTGATGGTATTTGGAGGGGGGGCCTTGGGAGATAATTAAGGTTAGATGAGGTCATGAGAACAAGGCCCTGGCCTGATGGGAACAGGGTCTTTATAAAATAGGGAGATTCACCTGGATAGAGGGGGGAGCTCGCTCTCTGTGCACACACAGAGGAAAGGCCATGTGAGGACACAGACAGAAGGGGTCACCCACAAGCTAGGAAGAGAGCCTTCACCAGAAACCAAATTTCCTGGAACCTCGATTTTTAACTTGCAGTCTCCCGAACCATGAGAAAATTCATTTCTGTTGTTTAAGCCACACAGTCTGTGGTATTTTGGTATGCCAGCCTATGCAGACTAATAAAGTGTTTTTCTGTAAATAAAGTTTTAGTGCAATAGCCACACCCATTTGTTTATGTACTGTCCATGGCTGCTTCTATCATACAGTATCAAAAATCCAGATATTGGATTCTGACAGAGCCTTTGGCTTACAAAGACCAAAATCTTTGCTGTCTAGTCCTTCACAGAAAAAGTGTGCCCACCCTTGGAATAGAAATGTACCGTATACACTATAGATTTTGAACATGAAAAGCCACCCCAGTGGGATATTAAAGGGCCAAAGGGGGGAAACCGTCTTAGTGTGCAGTAGTCCAACTAGCAATGTCACATGCAGGAGTGTCCTGGACTTCTCACCTGGTCACCCCACCTGTGAGCTCAATCGTGTACAACGAACAGATATGCCCTTGACAGTTGAGTCCTTGGAGGGCAGGTACATAGGGGAAGCCTGTCCTCTAAGGGGGCTGATAGAACAGGTCAGCTTTGACAATGGGGTTAGAAAGGAAATGAGTGTGAAGACGACAGAGCCTGGGAAGCAATGAAGAGGAAACGGACTCATCTCTCCCTCTTCTTAGCAGTGGATCCTCAGAGGGTGTTCGGAGGCTTCCCCAAGTCCCAGCCACAGAACGGGAACCAGGTTGTAATGTATAATGAAATCTTTGCTGTTAGAAAAAATACTTCTCCTTGGATAAATTAAAACTTACAGTTACAGCCTGGATGTGCTCTCTCCCTCCCCAGTGCAATAATTTGGAAGTTGAGGCGACCAGTGTTAGATCCACCTGTAGGTGCTTCCAGGAATCTGTGTATTTAAGGAATGCCCAGGTAATTCTTCTGCAAGGAATGAATGCCTGGAAGGCCCCCCTTGAGCTTTCTTCCCTGGTGGGGTTCTAACACTGCGCCTCCCTGGGGCCTGGGTGCACCTTCACCAAGGGACTGCCTTTAGTGAAGTATGTGGCAAAGAACTTTGATGAAGAAGCCTTGTTTCCAAAAGGATGGCACCGCGTCAGTGATTCAGTACACTAAAGAGTTTTTGTACCTGTCTGCCACCAGACAGGTCAACCTTCAGGCTTCTAGGTCAGGATGCTGGCCCGGGAACCACGTTTTAACTCTCAGTAATGTGGAATTCCAAAGCTGAGACCACTGCTGTGCCAGACTTACCGCTAGCAAGGTTGTTGCAGGTGTTTTTTATTCAGCCCACTCAAGCTGTGGTGACCCAGCTGTGTGTTAGGAACAAACAGAAAGGACTGGATTCAAACAAAGAGAAAATACCATCGTTCTTCTTTCCCCCGTGTAATCAATAATTCAGCCCTCTAAAACAAGCCAGGTGCCTGATGAAGAGCTTGCTGCAAGGAGGAAGACAGGGGCCATTCAGAATCCACATCAGCTTCTAAAACTTCTTTCTTCCTCCCTCCTTCTGCCTCACCTCCTGGCTTGCCTCTGGTCTTCTTCCACCTGAATGCAAAACTAATGCATCTGCTAAGAAGTGGCCCAAATATAGTCCAAGAGGAACAAGGACAGAGTGTTTAAAGCTGTGGGGGAAAGCGGAGTCAGTAATTTTAAATGTCAGCAAATCAGTCTTTATTGACATTACCATCCCCTCTGAATTAAGTGACATGGTGTATATGAATTCAATCACAACTACTTGTATGAATGAAGGGCATGAGTCAGAAAATGCTCCATGAACCAACCCACATCGTGGATCTGATTCACTTGCTAGAGGCTTCGTATAATTCATAGCTTTAAAAATACGTGTGTTTATATGTGTATATATATGTGTGTGTTTTATATATATACACACACATACATATTTCACTTCACATTGTCAAATTGATCTTAAATGGTATGGAAACAATCATCTGAAGTTTTTCTATGACATTTATTATTAAATATAATGGACACTTGCTGAGCATTTACCAAGTTCCAAGCATTATTCTAAGTGTTAGGGATACAAAGACTTTCTAGCGACTGATATTTGGGGAGTTACTAACAGCAGAGTTTAGACAATGGGAAAACAGCAGAGTTTTGACAACAATCTGAACTAAGAATTTCCTTTGTGAAACTTCTCTAGTAATACTTAAGGTACCACCTTGTGTATGGACAAGGCTCCTAAAAGCCAATCCAATCAAAATATGTATCATTTACGACATGGAAAGTCATTTTCAGCGAAATGATTAGAAGGAGCATGACATGTGAAAACAGAAATCTTAAAGTCTTAAATCTGACTCTACAATCACCTTCTTTAAAAAAAATTATGAAATTATCATTGCAGTTAACTCTTGGGAAAGGTAAGAGTACAAAACTGTGAGATTGTTGTAAAACAATTACAACAGTTGATGAAATTCTAGTTCTTAGACTGATGGAGGATTTACAAGTGTTCCTTTTATGACTGTGCTTCATAACTCACATACATGTTATCAAATAATACATAACAAAAGAACCCCCCCGCCGGGGCTTTACTCCTATTAGTCCATTTAACATGGAAGGATCATTTCTAATGTCTGTAAAACAGGGAGAACACACAATGGCGCAGAAGTATTTTTGTGGCATTGATTTGGATGCATTTCAATCCACATTGATATTTAATTTCAATGCGTAGGATACAGAGGATCCAGTCTGTTTTTCCTTATTTCCATATCGACCTTTTCAACAGAACTCCTGAGAGTATAAATTCCTTTATAGTCTGATTTCTTGGGTCCCAGGGAATAGGTACAATGGCTACAGTGGAATGAACTGCCTGGGAAGGAACCTCAGTATTTTATTTATCCTTTCCTTCATTCCTTGGCATGCCCATCATTCACATCCAAATAAATAAGGCAGATTAATACGAATGACTTCCTCAGGGAGAACAATTTGTGGTGTTTTTAAAGCAAGCATGCATAGCCACCCATCTCAATCCGAGAGCCCCCCGAGGCCATCACCTCTCTAAAGACTTAAAGAGGATTAAAGTTTTAAACGCTGGGTGGCTTGATTAATTTGGTGATAGTGGGTGGTGTGTTCCACGGGCACACTCCTGGTCTGTGGATTAGAGCCGTGAGAAATGACTTGGCCTTGGCAGGACACATCTCTGCCCCTGCAGGGTGGAGCGGCTGGGAGCTGGTCCAAGCTGGGATTATCCGAGCCACGTTTGATGGACAGCCCTTCATCCACCAGTGGAGCCTTCTAGCTCTGGGTCTGCATCTGTGTTAACTAAGATCAGAGCCTCTCACGGTTCTGCCTTTGTCAACCAAGGCCTGGAGGTGAATTGTAGCTTTATGTAACCTCTGTTACCCAGGCGACACTAGCCTAGGGATAAAGTCCTACTCAAAATCAGTCAGAAAAGCACCTCCGGATCTCCTTCTAATAACCCGCTTTCCTTCTGTCGTCGTCTCCTTTTCCTCCCTTCATTTACTCATTGATTCCTTTGGTAAATACTTGTGTCGTTATGTGCCAGGCACTGTTCTGATTGCTGGAGCTTACATTCTATTAATAAAGACACATTAGTAAAATATGTAGTGTATTAGAAGCGATTAAGAGAAAAATCATGCAGGGAAGAAAGGAAGCATCTCTCATCTCTTTGGGGAAGTCTCCAAATGGTGTCCCTCCCCTGTTCTTGGTCATAACCTTCTCCTACCCTAACCCGGCAGTGGTGGTTTCTGAGGCCAGCCATGAGGGTTCAGGGAAACCGGGCCCATGTCCAGCTAGAACCCAGCCATCCCTTACTGCCCATGTTGCTGCTGCAGTTGTGCTGAACCGTGGTGTTCTTTGCCAAACCCATCTCATGTTTCAGAGATGTGTCATCGTGTTGTGGACCCCTGTCAAACAATTAAAAGTGGTTCCTGACTACCACCCAGCCCTAAAGGGACCACACTGTTTGGTGCATTGCCTCTGGACCTCCTGCCGTGGTATGACTTAGAGATGGCAACTCACACACTTAGGTGTGTGCACAGACAACCCCCTGCAGACACAGCACTGGAGCACGTATTGTATTGCTTTGTGGTTTCTTTCTTAAATGGTATACTTAACTATCATTCTGGAACTCTCATTGAGAACCTTCCAGATCAGAATAGAGCTCTGTACTTTTCTTTAACTGCTGCTTACCATGTATAGTATAAATGTACCTTTTTCCTATTAAGGATGTGAAAGTGTGTTTTGGTTTGAAGGTACATGGTGAGGAATGGTACTGTTGGATTTGTACATTTTGAATTATGGATCCTTCTGACTGCCCTTATGCCAGTCTCCGCTCCCACCAGCAGTCCATGACAGGGCCCTTGTTTTACTCACAGCTCCTCCTCCCTCAGGCTCAGACCTGATCTCATGGGGTCTGGGTTAAAGGAAAAGCAGAGAGAACCACAGGCACAAGTACCCCTGCCCTGTGACCCTGAGACTTGGGCTTTGGGGCAGCTCCTGGTGGCTCTTTTCTTCAGAGTGTCATTCCCTAGAGCCCTCTGGTGGACACAGCTAGGAAGGAACTTGTACTACACTGAGAAGGAAGCCATTTGAGGATGGTTCACTGGGGGTGTTTATTTACGTCATTTTAAAAATGATACTTTACTCTCATGGTTCTGATTTTAAATGGTAAGAAAGGGTCAAAAGTTTTTTCCCACTCCTCTCCTGTGGCCACGTAGAATCTCACACCAGAGACAACCAATATTATCTTTTTTGTGTATTCTTCCGTAAGTTTTTATGCATATGCATGCAAAATGTGTGTAATTTTTATTTTCCGCAATGGATGCATGTTATAGCACGGTAGGCAGTGTAGTATAATGGTTAAGAGTATAGATTACAGGCCGGGCGCGGTGCCTCAAGCCTGTAATCCCAGTACTTTGGGAGGCCGAGACGGGCGGATCACGAAGTCAAGAGATCGAGCCCACCCGTCTCTACTAAAAAATACCAAAAAAAAACTAGCCAGGCGAGGTGGCGGGCGCCTGTAGTCCCAGGTACTCGGAAGGCTGAGGCAGGAGAATGGCGTAAACCCGGGAGGCGGAGCTTGTAGTGAGCTGAGATCCAGCTACTGCACTCCAGTCTGGGCGACAGAGCGAGACTCCGTCTCAAAAAAAAAAAGTATAGATTATAAATCCAGATCTCCTGGGCTTAAATCCCAGCTCCACTACATATTACCTGAATGGCCCCTAAGCAAATTACATGCCCTATTTTTGCCTCAGTTTCCCCACTTGCAAAATGAGGATTACTGCTAGAGTTACTACAAACATTAAATGAGTTAATAGTCATAAAGCTCTTAAAACTGCATCTGAAGCATAGTTAGAGACTCTTTAAAAAAAAAAAAAAAAAAAAGAAGAAGAAGGGAGGGAGAGAAAACGAAGGAAGGAACTGTCCAGACATACTTTGCTTTGTTTTAAACTCAGTATCTTCTTCTGTGGCTTTGTGGAATTGCATTGTGCAGATAAGACTCTGGAATTTTACCAGTTCCCTGGTGATGGATAGAGTGATGGTCTATACTTTTGCCATGACACTATACTCTCCCATGAATAACCTTGTGTACATTTTGTATGTGTGTGAATAAAGTCTGTAGGATACATACATAAAAGTGGAATTGCAGGTCACAGAGTACATGCATTTGCAATGTTGATAGCTATTGCCACATTGTCTTCATGGAAATTATACCTATTTACCCTCCTAACCAACAATGTGGGAAAGGGCCTTTTTCTAAGACTCGTGAACACGGTGTTTATAATAAACTTTTAAATCTCTGCCCAAGTGATAAATAGTGACATCTCAGTGTAGTTGTAATTTGCATTCTTCTTATGATATGAGAGGGTCTCTTTTCCTGTGTTTCAAAGCTCTGTTTCTTTTTCTGTGAACTGTCTGTTCATTTGCTTTCTCTATTTTTCTAATGAGTTATTTATTCCTTACTGATTTATTATTTATTCCTTACAGATTTCTAGGACTTTTTTACATATTAAGGAAATCTGCTTTGTGATTGGAATTACAATTATTTTTTCAAATATTTCACTTGTTCTTTTATCCTACGTATAGGGATTTTATTAGGCAGAGTTTGTGTGTATATGTGTATGGTGTAATTTTTCAGTATTTTCTGTAATGGCTTCTGGGTGCTGTGTCATAGAATAACTTTTACAACTCTTACATAAAACTCCCAAGGTTCCAAAGTGTCGTTTAGTACTTTTGTGGGTTTCTTTCCCCCCAACATTTAAATCTTAGATCTACCTGGAATTTATCCTAAGCACGTGAATGATGGAACTGTTCAGGAGTTCTAAGTCCTCACTGGGCCCTCCCCGCCTGGCAGCATTCCTTATTTCCTTCCAGTGTGAGTCTTTATTCTACACCCCCCTCTTCCTTGGTGCCTCTGAGTCTCTCCTGTGGCTTTCTTCACCAGTTGCATCAGTGCAGGCAGCCATTGTGTCTAAACCCCAGGGGCATTTTCTTAAAGCTACCTAGCAGCCTGTGTGGTATTCAATCACGTGTTCCTTACAGGGCAGCTCTCAGCCTTCCCCAAAACCATCCCCGTGTGTCCCTGGACCTCCGTTCCCATGCCAGCCTGCCCGCTGAAGTGCCTACAATGAACCTGGACAGTTTTTCTTTATCTGAAGCTGTGGGAGAGGTGGCTTATTTCCACTTCTTTGCAGACTGCAAACATCAGCCTTTCCAAATATCAGTCCCTCTGCCCCAGCCTCACCACTCAGCCCCATCCCACCTCTCTCAAAGGAGGCACCGTGTTATTTCCACCACATGAATTTTCATCAAAAGGATAAGTAAAATGCCTTTGTTTTCTGAAAGCCCTCTTTAATCTCAAATTTCCCAATTTCTATTAGCGCAACAGCTCCTACCTGCTTCCTCTACCACTGTCCAGTTCAGAACTAGCATACTTTTTCTTCTTGAATGTCTCCAAAGTCAGCTCCTCCATACCCCGACACCAGCCAGTTGCCTGTCACTTACCTTGATGCCTGGGTCCACATTTCCTTTCATCTGGTTAGAAACCTCTTTAATCACATCCAGTCTCACCCAAAGCATCTCTTGTGCTAGTTTCCAGACTTAGACCTTAAGCAAGGGAGGCTCATAGGAGCGCACAGCTACCCTAAGCCTCATGGCCCTCATGCCTAGAAGTCTGATGGCCCTTGGGCCTCCTCAGGGTGCCTGGCCTGGAGCGGCCATCCTGGCAATGGACACACCTATCTGACCTCAGGTGTGTCTTTCTTTCTTCCCTCTTGGAGCATCTAATAAATGCCCCTTTTCTTATGGAGCTGTCAACCTTCCCCTTCAGAAAACCTCATTGTGGTGCCCTCAGTTCATGAACCACCAACTTGAGAGCTTGTACCTCTCCCGGGCGTGAACCCAGGAGGCTGAACTTTCAGTGAGCAGAGATGGTGCCACTTATGAAGATAAATGGTTTCTGATTAATGACATATGAGGGTCTCAGCAGCTGTCAAGATTATGGCTCTGTTAGTCCATCTCTTCATAATGACATACACTATGTATCCAACTAACCTACCTCATCACTGATCCTTAACCTTGCAAAGTTCGCCTTAAAAATAAGCTCCCAGCCATGTCACTGAATAAAAATGCAAATTGCAGAGTAGCATATAGGATGTGACACTGTTAACAAATGTGTGCCAACACACAGGCTTTATTTCTCCATGGGCATATATGTAAATGTACAGAAACCAGCCTGGAAGAAGGCATGCCACACTGATGACAGCATCTGCCTCCAGGGGAACACGGTGGAAGGCCTGGAACTGGCAGGGGTACTCAAGGGCCGTTTTCACACTACTGACTTTTTTTAAAGAGAAAAATATATTCAGTAAATTTTTTTTTTAAGTTTAAAAATTCACTTAAAGAAAAAAAACTTCATTGTAGAGGAAGTGGCAAATAAATGCCAGTTAGTGTTTTTCATACTTAGGAATAAAAAGAGTAGAATGATTTCCTAAAAAGGGCCATGGATGGCAAATGTTAGAGACTATGGGAAATCTATAAATGGGCAATGCCCTGAAGTGTATTCCTTAGAAATCAAACAGTGCCTCCCATACATAGATATAGGCATCCTCGGTAGCTCGGCTTTATCTTACCAGAGCAGCCACCTTCCAGGATTTTATCATGGTCTTAGAAAAGCAGTCC
The DNA here is from genome assembly GCF_002776525.5 of Piliocolobus tephrosceles. Classification (NCBI taxonomy): domain Eukaryota; kingdom Metazoa; phylum Chordata; class Mammalia; order Primates; family Cercopithecidae; genus Piliocolobus; species Piliocolobus tephrosceles. The sequence goes on along the minus strand of NC_045444.1, from coordinate 16,556,650 downwards.
CTATAAACATGCAGTTAGAGGGGGAAACATGACATAAAATTGCACGTTTTCAGGTAAATCTAAAGTACTTCTTTACCTCCCGCTTGGAAGTTCTAGGCAGTTTCGTTCTTCACTGTTTCTACAGCACCCAAAGTGGCAGTTCTCAAGGAGGAGGGAGCCAAAACCAATACCACATCTGCAGGAAATGAGTGGGTAAGGAGACCCGGTTACTAGTAGGATGCTATATCCTTCCGCTGTGCAAGGCAGCAAACAGGATTAAGACCTGAATTCTAAGTCAGCTTTAGTATTAAATATTATCTGTCCAAAAAAAGTAATTCATTAATATAAAATAGCCACATATATGGCCGGGTGCAGTGGCTCACGCCTGTAATCCAGCACTTTGGGAGGCCGAGGTGGGCAGATCACGAGGTCAGGAGATCGAGACCATCCTGGCTAACGCGGTGAAACCCCATCTCTACTAAAAAAATACAAATTAGCCGATGTGGTGGTGGGTGTCTGTAGTCCCAGCTACCCGGGAGGCTGAGGCAGGAGAATGGTGTGAACCTGGGAGGCGGAGCTTGCAGTGAGCCGAGATGGCGCCACTGCATTACAGCCTGGGCAACAGAGCAAGACTTTTTTTTTTTTTTTAATAAAACACATACATACCCACACAACAAGAGCTATCTTCAGAGTAAAGCCCCCTCCCCCTAAAATATCCCCACCATTTTTGTGGTTAATTGGTAATCCAATTTGCTGCTATACAGTAACACAGTTTTGACAGCATGGAGCCAGAATGCTGGCTTCAAATCCCAGCTGCTCCACTTCCTGTGACCTCGGGCAAGTTACTAAATCTTTCTGGCCCTGAGGCTTCGCAGCTGTAAAATGGTAGTGATCATGAGGGCCTCCCTCGTAGGGTTGCTTGGGGTAGTGAAGAAGCTGACACACTACAGCTGTCTGAATAGTGCCTGGGAGACAGGAAAGCCCTTAAATAAGTTCAGCTAGTATTATTTGAATTGAGTAAACTTCCACCTTTAAGAAATCAAATGATTAAGACACCCTAATTTGATGACTATACTGCAGCTTGACAGGCCACACATGCTCCTTGAGACAGCGCGCCCCCCCCCCCCCCCCGGGGCCCCCCCCCCCCCCCCCCCCCCCAAAGTCGTCTTGGGAAGCTCCTTTTTGCACCCAGCGTGTATCACTGAGTGCTAGCTGCGTGGTGCTGGCTTGGCAGATGGCCATGTGTCCTGAGGGCAGAGCGTCTGAGAATTAAGACTGTGAGGGACACACAGCCCGGTGCCCCTTCAGTAGGAATATATTTATTCTCCTTGGGGATTTGGTCTGTCTTCACAGAACCCCAGGATTTCATCAACACATAGTTGAGAGCCATCCCTCTGTGGCTGTTTATAATGCAATAACAGAGATAAGATCTAGAAAACTCTTGTACACAATGTGAACTCTGACTTACACAGACCTGCATTTTAACAGCTCTTTATTCACTGGTATTGGCATCTCAAATAGCTTTTGGAACAGTTTGGTTAAAACTAATGAAATAGTGCCTGTCTCTTTCACCATCTATCTTGTGTGTTTTGAGTATCAGTGAGATAATCAGAAGCACCTCCCTGGCCCTCACCAAGTTTCTGGGCTGGGGGAGGAGTAAAGAAGAGCCGTCCATTTGGATTTGGACAGAGAGGGACAGGTACCCTTTTTGCCAGTGCACATTAACTCAGCTCCTTTGGGTCTGTGTTGCAGGGATCATGTACCGCAAATCCTGTGCATCATCAGCGGCTTGTCTCATCGCCTCCGCCGGGTACCAGTCCTTCTGCTCGCCGGGGAAACTGAACTCAGTGTGCATCAGCTGCTGCAACACCCCTCTTTGCAACGGGCCAAGGCCCAAGAAAAGGGGAAGTTCTGCCTCGGCCCTCAGGCCAGGGCTCCTCACCACAATCCTGCTCCTCAAATTAGCCCTCTTCTCCGCACACTGCTGAAGCTGAAGGAGATGTCACCCCCTCCTGCATTGTTCTTCCAGCCCTCGCCCCCAACCCCCCACCTCCCTGAGTTTCTTCTGGGTGTCCTCTTATTCTGGGTGGGGAGCGGGAGTCCATGTTCTTTGTTCCTGTGCAAATAATGAGGCAGTGTAAAGCATTCTGAATAAATTCAGTCGTCTGGCTGAATTTTCAGTATGTACTTCAAGGAAGGAGGTGGAGTGAAAGTTCACCCCCATGTCTGTGTAACCAGAGTCAAGGCCATGCCGGCAGAGTCAGCCCTTAGAAGTCACTGAGGTGGGCATCTGCCTTTTGCAAAGCCTCCAGTGTCCATTCCATCCCCGATGGGGCCATCGTTTGAGACTGCAGAGAGAGGGGGACGTTTTCTTGGGGGAGGAGGGCCGGTTCCCACTGAAGGCTCCCTCGCTTGACATTCAAACTTCATGCTCCTGAAAGCCATTCTCTGCAGCAGAATTGGCTGGTTTCGCGCCTGAGTTGGGCTCTAGTGACTTGAGACTCAATGGCTGGGACTGAGACTGGGGTTCGGCCTCACTCTGAAAAGTGCTTAAGAAAACCTTCTTAGTTCTCCTTGCAGAGGACTGGCGCCAAGAAGCGACGAAGAGCAGCGGGCGCTGCACAAAGCGGGCGCTGTCCGTGGAGGAGTGCGCGTGGGCGCGCAGGCGCTTCTCGTGGTTGGCGTGCAGCAGCGACAGGCGGCAGCACAGCACCTGCACGAACACCCGCCGAAACTGCTGCGAGGACACCGTGTACAGGAGCGGGTTGATGACCGAGCTGAGGTAGAAGAACGTGTCTGAGAAGGGGAGGAGGATCATGTACGCCCGGAAGTAGGACCTCGTCCAGTCGTGCTTGGGTTTGGCTGCAGCCATGATCCTCCGAATCTGGTTGGGCATCCAGCATACGGCCAATGTCACAACAATCAGCCCTGGGCAGACACGAGCAGGAGGGAGAGACAGAAAAGAGAAAAATACAGCATGAGAACACAGTAAATAAATAAATAAAACCATAAAATATTTAGCCCCTCTGTTCTGTGCTTACTGGCCAGGAAATGGTACCAATTTTTTCAGTGTCAGACTTGACAGCTTTTGCCACAAGCGAAAGAGAATTTAACACTGTTTCAAACCCGGGGGAGTTGACTGTGTTAAAGACCATTAAATACTTTAGACAGTGTATTTATACCGGTTGATGTCTGTTAATTTTTTTAAAATGTTTTCATTGGTGTTTGTGTATCCAGAAAGCATTTTATGCTATCCATAAATCTAGTTTTGTCTTTTTGTCTTAAAGAAAAAGATGTATACATGCAGTATAGCTGCATTAGATAAAGCAATGTTTGTATTTTAAAGGATGTCCGCACAAAGACGATCCTAGTGATATTTTTAAATCTAATGGAAGTAGTGTCCCTTTGGCAACAAAGCAGCATGTTTAATTACACCGGTTTTGCATTCGGTTTCAGGGAGGCAAAATCAGGAATAGCCTGTCACCAAGAATGTTTTCTGGACATATACATGCTAGGTATGCACACCTATAACCATGATGCTCTTATCTGCAACAGCACATGTGTTTCTTTCAGACACTTTTAGATTCATCATCTCTTCCACCCTCGTGGGGAAAAAGAATTATTCAGAGATGGATTATTCAGAGATGGCAAATATAAAACTTCCTTCAAGTTCAGCCGTAACATGTTCCCTTCCTTGGCAGCTCTGAGCTGTGCTGTCAGCAGCCCAGAAGAAATCAGGCCCTAGAGAAGAGACCACGCCAAGGCCCCTTCTGTAGATCAAATGTTTACTGCATGTACATTTGTTTGCATGTCCACATGTTTGTATTCCAACTTATGCAACCACCACTAGTTCTGCAATTCTGACAGCGATAAAGATGCTACACAGACCACAAACAACTGAAATCACAGGTTTCTTGAGAGTTTAGCTACAGTGACAAAAAAAGAAAGAAAAAAGGAAGATCAGGGTATCTGCGGAGCATTTGCTCTTTTTGTAAGAAGCCAAGACACCCAGAATAAATTCCCCTGTAGAGAACTGCTATGTTAAAGCAGGATTTGCATTTTCAGAAATGCTTCCTTCCTCTATTTCAATCGTAGTAAGAAACATTTACTCACATTTTCAATCCTCTGATTTTCTAGGAAACCATAGGGAAGTGACAGACAGTTGGCGATGAATGCTTCCTGCCTATGACCCATGGTAAATTTTTTTTAATAAATGGGGGCCAGACATGGTGGTACATGCCTGATATCTCAGCACTTTGGGAGGCCAAGGCAGAAGAATCACTTAAGCCTAGAAGTTTGAGACCCACCTAGGCAACATAGCAAGACCCCATCTCTACAAAAAAAAAAAAAAAAAATAGAAAAACTTAACCAGGCATGGTGGTACATACACACCTCTGGTCTCAGATACTTGTGGGGCTGAGGTGGGAGGATCACTTGAGCCCGGGAGGTCAAGGCTACAGTGAGACATGAATGTGCCACTGCACTCTAGCCTGGCTGACAGAGTAAAATTCTGTCTCGATAAGCCAATAAATGCTCCAGGAACAAACGGCCACATTCACACATCCAGAATTGAGCCTCCTGTATGCACTGGCCTGGGTATTCGTTGCCTGCTGTTGGAGGGGATCCTAGCTGTGTTCAAATCCTCCACAAATCCATATGTGAGCAAGGAAAGCCTTGGAAACTCCTCCTTCGTTAATTTCCACAGGTTTCTCCTGTCAACTCCCAGTCTAAACTTTGAAATATAAACCAATTTGTTTATTTTTTTCTTTGAGTTTGCTATCCTGAGAACATACAGTAAATCTAAAACTACAATAGGTGAGGTAACATATTGATCTGATGAAAAAATGGTGAAAAAAATACCACCTTAATTCAAGAGTTTATTCTGAATCACCTAGTTACAGGTGCTGGATAGGAACAACAACAACAAAACGTATTTCTGATTTTAAAAAAATGAGTAAGAAATCAGGGACTTTTCCCCCCCCCACTTATTTGAGGAGTACAGGTGCCCCCAGCCACCTGTGCTATTCCAAATTTATCTTAAGTTCCTGCTCCTTGTTTGCATCTCATCCAGCTCTGACTGAGAGGCTCATCTCATTAATTCTGAAGGAACTAGGAAAAAGACCATACCTGAGGAAGCCACATATTTTGACAAAGTTTGCATATTTTTTTTCCTCTTCCCTGTCACTGTATTTCAGAGAACATCTACAACCATCTTCATCTGAGGAGTTATTGGCCAGAATATGGAAATTGAGTGCCATTTTAGATCTGAACGGTGCTATACCGTGGGAGGTTGTACTTCAGGCGGTGAGAATCTAGAAAGGCGACGAGAAACACCTTGTACTAACCACGAGCTGAACATAGCACAGCTTTTAAAGCCAACAGACAAAGGCAGTGAGAAGAGAAGGCAGGCTTGTGAAACAAGGGGAGAGAATGATAACATCGCTTTTCTTCTGTCCTGTCTTTGCTCCTCGTTCTCTTGATCTCTTATTTATATGACCCTTACTCTTCTGACAGCTTCCCACATGCACTGGTCTGGTGACAATTGTCCTTTGCTGATCATCCCATCAAAAGCAGCAGAGTTCAGTAAAAAGCAAGACGCAGCCTCCAGGTACAAGGCAAAGGGCAGGGATAGATAGTTGTGGCGTGGTTTGTAGCCAGGATAAAATTCCTGCTCTGAAGTCAAAAATGAGCTAAAGTAACTAAGTGGGAAGAAGCTCAGCGTGAACAAATCTAACAACAAACCAACTCAGAGTCGCAATGATGAGGCAAAGATGGGGAAGTTCGGTTTTCTGGGCATAAAAGTAGGTAGATATAATAGCAAGGACAAACTTGTAGAACAAGAGCGACAAAGACCTGAATTAGAAATGGAGACAGATTTTCACATTGTGCACCAGATGGGTGTTTTGATACAACCTACAAAAATGCAGAATATTTATTACTGAGTTTTTCCTATGCCAGTTTCTGTGCTAAGCACTCTGCTAATTTCCCATGCATTTCTCACTCCTGACAACAACCTGGAGAGCTTTGACCTGGTGAGGTGAAAGTAGTTATTCTCTTAATTTAACAAATGAGGGACTGTAGGCTCAGAGAAAGTTAGTTGCCCAAGTGCAATAGCTAGGACCCATCCTTGCCAGACTCCAAAATCCATGCTATATATTTTTTCCCAAAACACAATATTGTCTGCTCTTCATACTTTCAGCTTGAAAAATCCAGAAACACAAGCAAGAAAGTAAACACCACAAGTCCACCATGTAAAATGGATACAGTACAGTGCTGTCCACTGAAAATATAGAATGTGAGCCATATATGTAGTTTTAAATTTTCTAGGAGACACATTCAAAGAGAAAAAGAGGTGGGTGAAATCAATTTTAATACTATTTAATCTGATACACACCCAAATTATTTCACAGGTAATTTCAACATGCAATCAATGTAAAAATTATTGATGAAATGTCTTACATTTTTTAACACTAAGTCATTGAAACCCAGTATAGCTTTTACTCATACAGTATGCCTCAGTTGGGAACAGACACACGTGGCTAGTGTCTACAGTATTGGACATCCACTGGAAGAATCCTTCGTAGCCCCTCCCCAGAGTAGCAAGACTCTCCCTTTTCCCATTCCCCCAACCGTCCCTTTAACAACCACATCCCAGACAGTCATATCAAACCAAGAAAGCTCCCACATAGCCTGTATTTATTACACTACAATGCAACCAATGCTGAATTAAATTTCTGAGCATGCATTCTCAGCTATAGTGAGAAACAGGTTTAGCCAGTCTTTTCCTAGAAAGCCTTCCATAGAAGGGAACTCTAAATCATTTAAAACCTAAATAATCCTGAAAGCACAAGGATGTATTTTGCATTTCTCATTCTAAACTCTGCCTAGCTATCCTAGGATAATGCAGATCATGCCAACTACTTGGCAGGGCTGTTGGGATAAACTTCCCCTACCTCAACTGGAGGTGGGAAAAATGGCTGGCGCTTTTCTTCCTGTGTTTTGAAAGACAGTTTTGCTCTAGGAAAATGGAGCATTAGGCATAGAGGTACAGCCGATGACAAATGTGAGGTATGTGCCAGTGAGCACTGTAACGGAGGTGAGCCTCTCAGGGGAAGAAAACCAAATTTGCCCCCTTGTAAAATTTGTCATTTTATAATGACAAGTAATTGCTTATTTTTACATTAAAAAAAAGTTTGCTGTTCTAGATGATACACTGTTGAGAATACATACTGCATCCCAAAGTAACTTTCTATTCTGGCAGTTTACGATTGGTTCAACTCTAGCCCAGCTACCCTGTGGCTAAGACAAAGCTTTATGTCTTACTCACGCCCTAATAGAGTGTATTGAAGATTTGACTGAATGCATGGTTGGCTGCAATCAATATGGATTTGTATATTAGACCTGGAGAAACTCTGTAATTCTTTGGTCGGTGTGGTGTAATGTACAGACCACAGTTAAGTAACTTGAGCGTGAACTTGAATGAAGATCAGTGAACTGAACCCACTCATGTAAAGCAGGTAAACTGTTTTAACTGAATTCCTGATAGATCTGTATTACACTCCAGACAGCCTTGCACTCTGGGTTATGAAATACCTTATCTGGTTTTCCACATAAAGTACTTTCATTTTTCCTCCTTGATCACTACACTAAAATGACAAGAGCCATTAGATGATGACACAGATTCATTCTTGGCAGAGTAACGTTGTTTAAAAAACAGAAGTAATGCAGATGTCTACCGCCACCCTGAACTGAAGGCTGACATTTCAACAGCATTAGAGGCAGTCTGCTTGGTTTCATCTTAAGAAGTGCATTCAGCTCTGCGGCCTGGGACAGGGTGGCATTGATGTATCTGACACCTTGCTCTATTTTCTCCCCTCTAACCTTTAAAGTCAAAGTAACTTCTAGTGTGTTCCCCAGAATTCCATCTTAGAGTCATTAGAGAGCAGGAGAGCAAGAGGAGACCTTGAGACCAGCCTTGTAACTCCCTTGTCTTACACATGGGCAAACTGAGGTTAAGTGATTTGCCCAAGATCTCCTGGGGTCAGGGTGGCCATACTACTTAGAACACTGGATTCTACCCTCGAGTGTTAAGCAAGTCCATTTTTTTAACTGCAATTTTAGGGTTTTTTTCCAGCCTTAGACTCAAGCGCTGACCATTCACAGCATGGGATGCAGCAAGTGGCAGGTCTATACAACACATTTTCTATGCACTGTCTTGCTTCAGTTTTAGAACCAGGTCCTCCAAGGACAGGCATTTGGCAAAACTCTGGAGAACATGTTTCCTGCCAAAGGAAGGTAAAGTCCCAGCCCAAAGGAGCCAAAGAAGATTAAAACAAAATATTACTTCAGGTCATGACTTGGTGACCTAGCCTACAATGACTCCATCTGTCTATCATCTCTCTTCTATCCATTCATCCGTCCATCCATCTTACATAAGTACCAACTAAAAATGGATACTTACCTCTCATTAAGCACAAAATTTCTGGAAAGTTGATCGCCTCCCAAGCAAAGATATTTTGTGTAATTTAAATAAATTCCAAATACTAACTTTTCTGCCTACTGTTGGAGTCCCATTTTACAGAATCATTGAAGTCTTGAGGATGCAGGGGTATGTTGATGATGATTCAGGATTTCTGGGATTATTATGCCTGCTCTGCCTTCCTCCTGCCTGTTCCTGCCTGTATTTTTCAATTTCTCTCTAATCCTGACCCTAGTGAGCAGGGTTAGACATCTCCACCTCCCCACCAGCCCCCAGCCCCCTCTTATCCCCCGATTCAAGTTCTCTGTATTTTGCTTATTTAGTTGGCAATTGCTTCTTGATGGCTGGGGCCTATTAAGGATCCTGTCCTAGGTACTGATGACACAAAACTGAGCTGGACAAAGTGGCCACAGCCTGGTTTATCTAAGGGCTAGGAGAATGGTCTGAGCCAAACAGCACTGCAGCAACAAGAAGAGCTGGATGAACATTCCCACAGGCAAGAACATTCACACGGACAGTTAAGGAGAATAAGAGCCTGGGAAAGGGCATCACCAGCAGAGACACGGCATGAGCAGGGGATGGAGAAACACAAAGGCAGCTTACCTTCTGTGAGCTGCAAGGCTCAGTATGGTTGCAACAAAGGAGTGGGCGGGGACAGTGGGAAACCAGCATGGTTAAGGGAGCACTCCATCAGGCTTTGTGGACAATAAATTAACTTGCATGTAGTAGGGTGAGGAGCATCTGCTTGTCAACTGACATTTAAATAGCAGTTACCAGTGGAAAGCAAGCATATGGTTAGTTGAACGAAGAGCCAGAAAGAGACAAATACATCCAATAAAAGATTTTAGCACTTTCTCAATTTATATGATGTTAGTGTTTGCAATCTGCTTCTGCAAGCCAGCTGAGATGTTGATCTCACTCACTGACCTTGTCTGACCTAAGGCCTCCAAATCAGCACCAACCTTGATTTAGTCTTTAACTGCTGAGACAGAGTTCTCAAAGGAGGGTTCCCTGGAACAGCAGCATCAGCACCACCTGGGAACTTCTTAGACAGGCAAATTCTCAGGCTCCAACCCAGATCTCCTGAACCAGAGACTCTGAGGGTGAGGCCCATGATCTGGGGTAAACAAGCCCTCTGTTGACTCGGCTGCTCACACAAGTTGGAGAACACTGGTCTAAGAGAAGCATACATTGAGATGGAGCCCCTGGCTCAGTGGGCACTGGTAGGGGCCCTAGCACTGTCACTGAAGCCTTTGAAGCATCATGTTTTCATCAGTGTCTACAGTCAGAACAGACGGTAGCTACAAACTCCCTCCCTCTGGTTCCACTCCTAGGCAACTGTCCTGGCAGTCCCACTCACTTCCACGCACAGCCCTTCCCCATCCTGTCTCCTTTCTCCGTCTCCTTTTTCCTTTCCCTCCCTCTTGTTTTTCCCCACCTTTCCTTTTTGGCTTCCATTTCTCCTCTTTCTGTACATGTTTCTCCAGTATGTAAAGCAGTGGCATCTCTTTTCCACTTTTTCCCTCTTGCTCCCTACCCATCTTTGTTCAAGATCACCACAAATCAAGCCATGCACAGCCATTCCCAGCCCACACCTCTCCCCTCCCATTATTTATTCGGATCATCTTGAGAAGGCAATTGGGTCAGCTGCAAGCAAGTTCCTTAATAGCTAACAGGGAGGTGGCAGAGAAGGCAGTCTCCACCCGTTGCCGAGTTTGTCAAAGGAGGCAGAGAGGCACTGGGAGCTGCATGGATGGGATGCAGTTGACCACGGACTGACTGCACCTTCCCTGAGAGCTAAATCCGGGTACCATGTCCTCTGACATGGTCTAACTCCAAGCTAGGACTTTCCTGGAAACCTTGCAATCACTTTTCCAGTGACCTGCAGCTCGGAGGTCTTTGTTTACGCCCTCGGTCCTATTGAGGAATTTCCTATAGGCGAAGACAGAAGAACTGTTGGGATTTGGTTTTAGAAAGGCACAGGCCACAACTTCAAAATGATGTAAATGCCGCAGATGGCTGCCTCTGTCCATGAAGACAGAAGGTTTGATGTTTCATCCTTGTTCCAGCCGTTTGATGGAGCCCAGGAAAGAACCCTCTCTCCAGTGCAACTCCATCTACCACGTTGAGGACAGAGGCCTCTGAAATGTGCCACAGAAGCCAGATTCCAAATGGGCTGCAATTTGCTAAGCATTACAGCTATTTCATTCTGCTCTACAAGCTTCAGTACAAGAAGAAAAAACTATCAATCACTACCATAACAAACACATATTTCTAAAATAAACCCTCCTGTCTGGAAACTGTAGGACAGACACTTGCACTCAAAGTAAATGGCATTTAGGGTCATCGTTGTGGTTTAGTGCTCCTGTACCTTTATGATATGTGATAAATGATCACCTGGAATCTGCTAAATAAATATTTTGCTATGTAGATCTCAACTGTAAGTAGCTGTGTGACTTTCTACGCAATCTATTCTCAATCCGCTGATAGTAAGTCCTCAAATGTGGTGTAGCTACATAAACCTGTAGCTATCTCTCAGCCTGGCAGGTGAAGCCAAATGCTTCTTCCCCAGTAACGCACAGCACAGGAGTGGGTGGTGATAATGAGGGGCATGACGTCCTCCAAGCCCACCGGGGAAGCTGCAGAGCATGTAATGCAGACGCTTGCAGCTGGGGCAACCAAAACAGCGAGTCGATGCATACCACACGGGCACTAGCCACGCCACTTATAAACACTGATTAACAGCTGAAAGGCTGCACTTTTAATAGAATTCAGCTCCCTATAAATAGTAGAGAATTAAAACTCTAGAATGCTGGCACTGAAAAGACCTCAGAGTTTAGTCTACTGATGAGCTAGCAGAATCTCCAGAAAAGGGGAATGAAGTGCCCAAATTCACACAGCCCATGAGTCCAAACATGGGGCTTCCCAGGCAGGTGCTGTCTGCACTGGCCCAGCTCCCTTTAGAGCCTGGTGACATCATGCAGTCCTCAGATGAAGCCAGCCAGTGCACTCAGCCAAGCCTCTGCTGCGTGGGCATTTCAGGAGTGTGGAGAAAAACAAGCATGCCTACAGACCCTGCTTTCCCACTGTCTCCTTTCCTGAAGTCACTGAGTGGGCTCCCAGACCCTGGTAGGGCCAGCCCCCAAAGCCTGTGACTGAGGCAGAGGAGTGGCTAGCCAGGGCCTGGGCTTTCAACCCAGCCTGGGGAGGCCCAGCATGGGTGGAGCACAGAGCTAAGAGTTTCCTCCAGGGGAGTCTTTTTTACAGCTGACCCGGCCCAGAAGAGAGAATGAGGTGTGAGCTAGGAGATAATATTGACCTAGGTCACCCAAAGGTAAAACCAGACACCAGCTAACACTTCTTGTTACTGCTACAGAATTAGCAACAAGGACTAAAGGCAGGAAAGCAGTTTCTGTCCACCCTCATCCAGAGATGGGGTGTACTCATCAACTCAGGCTGCCATAACAAAATACTGCAGACTGAATGGGATAAACAACAGAAATTTATTCCTCCTGGTTGTAGAGGCTGGGAAGTCCCAGATCAATGTGTCAGCTGATTTGGTGCTGGGTGAGGGCTGTCTTCCTGACTTGCAGATAACCACCATCTCTCTGCATTCCCCCACATGGCAGAAGTAAGGGCATAGAGGTGGGGAGAAACTCTCTTCCTTGTTCTTTTATGTTCCCTCGTCCTATTCAGGGTCCCACCTTATGACCTCAACTAAACTTAAACAGCTCCTAAAAGCCTCATCTCCAAATACAGTCAGATTTGGGGTTAGGGCTTCAACATATGACTTGAGAGGGACACAGTACAGTCCACAGCATAGGCTGGCACTCTTCTATGCCCCAGCCCCCATGACCTGCTAGACTCCCTCCCCCATCTCTTTTCTTTAGCCTTCATGCCTCTGCACATGTTGCTCTTTTACTGAGACCACACCCTCCTCCATCCCCTGCTTTTCCTCCTTCTCTCTTCCTTCCTCCCTATTCCTCTCACACCAATTGCCCACACTTAGTCCAGAAGTTTCTGCTTACATGTCACTCCTTCCAGGGAGCCTTCCTTGACTTCACAAGTCTACATCAAGTTCCCTTCCATGAGTTCACCAAGAATTTTCGTTCCCACCCACATCCTCATAACACTGCAGTGTAAACTAGACCAGAAATTCAAGGAGGGCAAGATGCTCCATCTTCACTGTGGTATTCTCAAAGCATAACAGAAAACTTTTATATAAGTAGCTGCTCAATAAATGTTTGCAGGAGGGAAAGAGAGTTCCAGGTGAGGGGCTCTCGTAAAGGTCTATGGAATCCATTTGAAGCCAGCTTCTCTGTCCAAAGAGGTCAGTATTAGCCCTCCAAGCGTGGGGCCTAGTGCCTGGCTCATTTCCATCTCTGTACTTAGAGGAAGAAAAGGAGAGGAGAATGGAGAGAAGGGATCACTTTCTCATCCAAACAAGACCAGCACCCTCAGCCCTAAAGGAGAACTAGACAGAGGTTGAGGAGTCTTGGATTCTGACAACTACCTTCAAAAGGCAGGCGACTTTAACCTGAAGCTCCCTTTGCTGCTGATTAATCCTGAGTTCTCTATACTAAAAACTCATTTTTTGTCTGTTTCTTTCTAAGATGGCCCTATGGGGTACAGAGTACATACGCAGGTCAACGGGTGTAGCAGGACACAGAAAACTCCATTTACCAAAGACATATCAGAGGACGTTCACTTATGCCAAAATAGTTCACCCTTGTCAGAGAAGCTGCAGGACAAGACCTAGAGCATAAGGCTGGGGTCTGCTGCCAAAGAAGGAAATGTGTAGACAAATAATAAAGTACTTAGAAGGATGTGTGCAGAAGCATGGAGGCCATTTTGACACTCTATGCTGTGTGGCCTCAGGGAAAAAAATCTGACAATTATAACCCTCAATTTCCATCTGGGTACAACTGGGTTGTCACAGGAAGGAATTTGGGAAGGACAAAACATGAACATGGCCAGTATTGACTCCCCTCTCTCCCTATGCCTACCACAGATTTCCCGACAAAGGATTCCTTGGACACCTCCAAGGAATTCCACCCAGCATGAAGATGCTCAGCCTTCCTCTCTAAAATTCAGACTCCGCGGACTTCTGATCTGCAAATGGAGATAACATTATCTGCTGGCTGTGAGGATCAAAGGAGACACTGGAGGGATAGTGCTGACCACAGTGACTGCTGTCAGAAAAGAGCCACTGTCAGTTATGACCATGTCACCTCTGGAATCATCTCCACCTCTACCAGTACCATCACCATCACCACCACCTTTCCTACCTCCACCTCTATCACCATACCACTGCTCCTACTATGGCCACCATCATCATCACCTCTATCCACAAACACCAACACCACCGCCACTACTGCCACCCCCACCACCATCACCTCCACCTCTACCACCAACACTGCTTCCACCACCATC
>NC_045444.1:16532806-16542749 GCF_002776525.5 Piliocolobus tephrosceles | reverse complement strand
CAACTCCACTGTTCCCACCACTGCCATTATCATCATCACCTCCACCTACACTAGTAACACTGCTACCATACCCCCACCATTATCACCTCCACCTGTACCACCACCAACACCAATGACACTACCACCCCCACCACCACCTCCACCTCTATTAACACCAATAACACTGCTACCATACCACGACCATTATCGCCTTCACGCATACCACCAATACCAACACCAATGCCGCTACCACTCCCACCACCATCACCTCCACCTCTACCAACATCACTGCTACAGCCACTGCCACCATCTCTACCATCACCTCCACCTCTGTCTCTGTAACAGTCACCATGAATTCACCTCCATCTCCACCATCATCATTACCACCTCTAACAACAACTTCCTTTGTCATCCTTATCTCCATCACCTCCTCCACCATCAGTACCACCTCCTCACCACCACCATTATCGCTGTCATCAAGACTACTCCTAGAGGTCAGAGATCCAGGAGAAGGCTGACTAGAACCACAGGATGTCAGATACCTTCCAATCCTCAATCCCAAACTCATGGATAAGGCCCAGAAAGAGTCAGTGACTTTCTCAGGATTATCCTTCTAATCAGTAGCAGAGAAAGGATTAGATTAACAGCCTAATTAGCAGCCCAAAGTTCTTTTCCACTACCGGGAAATGGAGTTCTTCCCAGTCTGCCCTAAGGTCTTAACTCCCACAACACACACACACCCAGACACACACAGACACAGACACACACAGAGGTATTTGGAGTTTCAAGACAAGCAGTGGACAAAAAGTAGAGGATATAATAAAGGAGGAAATTGATAGAAGGTAGGATTACAAAATGAGGGAAAAATTCCAAATTCCCTGAGGACTAGAGCTCTGAGCCTTTTCCCAACTCCCTGTGTTCACACGCTTCCCATCCAGGTGAAATGACAAGGGGCAGGGATGCTCTAGAACTGCCTGGTCATCTGGTTAATTGGCCAAAAAGACCTTTCCACATGACCTTGACCTTGCTTATTGCCCCCTATTCTTCAGGCAAAGTGTACAGTGGAGGCAGCAGTGGGGAGGTGAGGACTAGGATTTGGAGTCAAATAGACCTGGGTTTGAATCTCAGCCCCACTACTTATTAACTATGTGACCATGGACCTGTATCTCTGCGAAATTGATAAAATAATAGTGTCCACCTCATTACCGCATGTCAGGCACTGCGCATAGCAGCAATGATCAATGGCAGCTCATATTCCTTATTAAACAATCCAATCATCTGCCCCAGAATAGAGGAAATACTCAGCTAAAATTAATATACTACATGTATGACAGATACTCTTCTGAGTACTTAACTTGCACTTGCTTATTTAAACCTTACAAAAAGCTCCACAAGGTGGCCACTACTGAATTCCAGTGCTCTTATACAAATAGAAAAGTGGAGGCATGGATAGTTTGGGTGACCTGTCCAAACTCACACCGCAGGAAAGTGTCAGGGCCAGAAGTTTGACCAGGCAGCCTGGTCCAGAGTTCAGGCACCGAAACACACAGCCCCAGCCAGCTGTTTTGTCTGGGAAGCATACCTCAGGAGGTCAAAAGTCGAATGCTTTCTGAGTCTCAAATGCAAATTAAGGTCATTCGATTGAAATGGCCACAAGTTCAGGAATAAATTTCTTCCTGTAGGTGTCATGGTGAAGAACACAATGTCAGCTGGCAAGAAAGAAAGATCCCCTCTGATGCCTCTCTATGACAAGGAAGGACCTTTATACATGTAAGGGAAACAATTAACTTTTCTGTTATTAAGAGAAGCTAAAAAGAAGCAAACTAGCTTTGAATAGGAGTCTGGCAAGCTAGACTCCTGCAGAATGTCTGTTTTTGATTGATTGGATTTACTTTACGGAAAGCAAGAACTTCCACCCCACTACCACTGCCAGGCCTGGAACCAGTCCTGGGGAAGGATACTTTCCTATGAAAATTCATTTGACCAGGTCCAGTGGCTCACACCTATAATCCCAGCATTTTGGAGGCCAAGGGCAGATCACTTGAGGTCAGGAGTTCAAGAACAGCCTGGCCCACATGGCGAGCCCCGTCTCTAGTAAAATACAAAAATTAGCCAAGCATAATGGTGCATGCCTGTAATCCTTGGCTACCCCAGAGGCTGAGGTGGGAGGACTGCTTGAACCCAGGAGGCGGAGGTTGCAGTGAGCCAAAATTGTGCCACTGTGCTCCAGCCTGAGCGACAGATCGAGACTCAGTCTCAAAAAACAAAATAAAATAAAATAAAATAAAGAGGAGAAGGAGAAGGAGAAGAAAAAGAACTTCATTTAAATTCTGAGTCAAAGACTGATTCTCATTCATCATAGGCTGACTCTGCCCCTCCCCATAAATAGAATCTGGAATTCAGTTTCAAAATAAATTAGAAAATAAGTTCCGTTTCTTATTATCTGTTCATCTCATGTAAGTTAGCAATGAAATTCTCAGAATAATCTGCAGCCAAATGCCAGGACCAGAGGCAGAAAAACAAAATCAACTGATGGGAGAGATACTAAGAGAGGTGCACACAGAAGCCAGGCTCACACTGTGGTTGATTTAGAGCTGAGGGTCTCAACAGAAATCAGTAAAGCTCTCAGGAAGGTTGAGATGGTATCAGGCTTCTAAAATAGGGTTTTGAGGTGAGAATGATCAGATGAGGATGCCTTCCTGTTAATAATTTGAAAATGAAATTACTGTTGCATGACATGATAAGAATAAATCCCTCCTGTGGGTTTTTCTTTTAATAGGGGCAAAAATAACTTGGAGGAAATAGTCTTGCAGATTTGTGAACATTAAATATAATTTCTCCCATCCAAATGCAGCAGTAAATGTCAGAGATGCACATTGTTATACAAAGTACAGTACAGGGCAACAATGAGAACATCCTGCTTTCATTTTTAAAGCTAATCTTCATCTGTTATCTCACTTGATGATCACCAAATGACAGAGCACCTCCAGGAGCTGCCCTCAGTTCTCTACTTCCCTTCTTTTTCCCTCTCCCTGGGGCACCTCCTCCATCACTCTGACTTGAAATACCATCTCTAGGGATATACAATTCCCAAATCAACATCACCAGCATCAGTAGACAACTACGGCCAGAACCCTGCAGCCAACTACCTACTCAACATCACAGCTTGGAGAGCTTATCTATACCTACAATAGGACATGTCCAAAGTGAATTAATGATCAGCTACCCACCAAAGCTGCCCTCTCTGCACTACTCCCAATCATAATAACCTCTAATGCCATGCATTGAGGTTTTCTAGCTGGGAACATGCAAGTCATCCTGTTTTACTTCCTCCTCTCTCACCCCCACATCCGATCGATCCCTAAGCTTACCAGTTATACCTCCCAAACCTGTCCCTTTCTCACCATCCCCACTGCCACAACCCTAATTGAGGCTACCGTCATCTCCTGCTTACATTAGGCAGAAGTCTCCCAGTCACTCCTGCTCAAGGTATTCTCCATACAAGCCAGGATGATTTTAAGTCACAGAACAGTTCACATCACCTTCTTGCTTAAAACCTTTCAATGGCTTGTTATTAACCTTAGAATAAGGTCCCAAACCCTTAACAAATCCTACAGGATCTGACCAGGCTTATTCCTCCAGTCTCTCCTTGAACTTCCTCCTTTCCTTGCTGTACCTGCTCCTGACATCCAACCCTCTCTTGCTTCCTGGTACCAGCCAACTCGCTCCTGCCTCAGGGCTCTGACCCAGTCAGTCTCTCTTCTCTCCTTGTTAACCCTTATTCATTTTTCACTTCTCTGCTGAAGGATCACTTCTTCCTGGAAGCTGTCTGAGACCTCCTTGTTAGGCCTTCCTGTTATAGGTCCGTGTTGCCCCAATACTTCTTGGCTGTACTCTGTGCACTTGGACATAATTAGCTGGAACTTGTGCCTTGGACGTCAGTCTTCTCTCCATGTGAGCTCCATGGGGTTCGAGGCTGGATCCGTCCTATGTCTGTATCTGCAGCGCTTGGCATAGTGTCTGGTTCGTGGTAGGTGCACAATACATTCATGAAGGCCTGCCAATTTGATTCTCCCAACGATGCAGTGAGAGCGCTAATATCCCTATTTTTACAGATGAAAACAATAAGACGGACTATCATGGAACCAGTTTGGTCCAGGTTGCAAAGAAAATGAGTGGAAGCAGCCTGAACACTGGGAACTTCCAATCAAGGGTGTCCACCAGTTCGAGTGCATCACCTCCAGCGTTATGTCTCCATGTTTATAACGCTGTCATCCAGAGATACAGTCCCACACCCTCCTCCAGAGTATAGCCCAGAGAGGGAAGCAAGCCTGGGGCCTTTCCCAGGACTGCCTGAAGATTTTCATTCAACCTTTGTCTTTAAATACTTAGAAAACTTTGAGCAACACATTCAAATCACAGAAACTTGGGCTTTTAGACCAGGAATGACCTCAAAGATGACAGATGAGTTTCCTTGCCTGTATATTGAGAGGTTGTCTTACATTTCTGCAGCCCTTTTCAGCTACAAAACTCTAGTTGTTTAACTTCCATAGACTGCAGGATCTACATGTAAAAATCATGAACCATATAAATCGCATTACACATAATTCATATTACATGAACCAAATTAGACAATACACTTACACTTTTTAGAATTCCTAGGTACATAGGTTCAAGGGATTATGATCACTCTCTTATGGGAAGTTCTCAGTGATGCCTGGGCACCTTCCCTCTTGCTACTCAGAGTGTAGTGTATGGGATATCCCAGGAGCTTGTTAGACATGCAGAAGCTCAGGCCCCACCTTAGACCTGTGGTCAGGATCTGCATTTTAACAAGACATCCAGATGGCATGTGACTGACTTACACCACAATCCCAGCGTCATAGCATCACGTCCAAGCCTTTTGTGACTTCCCTACTGCCTGTCTTCCAAGCCTCATCACCAGTCCCCATCTGAGTCCAGTGCTCCAGCTTTTTTCCAATGACTCTTAATTGCAGGACACTCCATGTCTCTGTCCAAAACAGACTCCAGGAAACTGCTACCAGCTCAAGTATCCTCTCCTCTGGGAAGGGCTCCCTAACTTTTTAGATCCTCCCAGATGCTGTTCTTGCTTCCAAGACAGCACAACCACATGATATGAATGATAAATTTCTATGACTGGGTCACTCTGAGCACGTGGAGAGCAAGACCTGTGTCCCAGCATATGCCTAGTATAGCACAGTAGGGACTCAATATGTGTTTATTGAAAAATATGGAAAAAATTGAATCTCATTAACGTGTGCACCAAGGTCTTATCCTGTGTGGACTAAACTAGAATCGATTGCACACATGCATGCACACACACACACACACACACAAACACGTATTACTATGTATTACTTTATTAGGGTAATGGCACTTAGAAAACATACGGTATTTATATTGGGTAATGGTACTTAGAAATGGGTAATGGTACTTAGAAAGTGGTTTTCTAGGGTAATGGTACTTAGAAAAATGATTTCAAACTTAAAGGAGAAAAATCAGTTATCATCTTTTTCAATCCTGCCCGAGAAAGATGTGCATAGAATAAACTTCAGGTTGCTCTAAAGCCTGGATGGAGATAGGGCAGGAGGGCAAAGGGCAACCCAATTATTTTCTGGGGAGGCTGCCTGCTGGCCCTGCATGAGTGACGAACAGGACTCCTCCTCTGTCTTGCCATGGCCTTCCCAAACTTAAGAGACCACACTTGAGTCTGCAGGTCTCTCAGGTTTGATGGGACCCAACCTGTGGGTGTTCTGAGCTGAGTCTGGGAGAGGATGGAGGAAGACATAGGAAACCAAATAACTCCTCCAAGCAAGCCAGTGCAAGCCAGAAAGGAAGGCTGGGAAGCAGTGGGGCAGGAGCTTCAGGGCATCAGTAGGGTAAGCTCCAGAAATCTGGAACTCCAGGACATTAGGCTCCAGAAATTCCGAAACTCTTCTAGGAGTAATGCTTCCCAGAGCAAGGCTGTATTTGCCCAGGTGCACGTTTGGGGGCTGGGGGGAGTCCATGCCCTGAGATGCATCTGAGAATGGAGAAAAGAGGAAAATAACATGGGGGTGGAATAATAGGAGTAGAGAACCACAATCAGAAGCCCAAAATATAACACCAGAGCCACTTTGGGATGCATCCACCTGGGTCATTGCTGGCACAGCCAGTCACCCGCCCTCACCTAATCACAGACTGGCCACAGTCAGCCTTGGAACACTGCACAGATTTTCCCAAACCTGCCAAGCTGTAAATGAGGAAAGGGGGATGCAGAGAAGGCAGGAAATTCACCTGAGGTTTTCCAGCTGGGCAGCTGCTAGGGACAGAGCAAAACCCAAGCCAGACTTTTTCTCCTCCCCTACAGCCAAGGCTCCTTTCAACTTTATATTTATGACTCACACAGCTCTGGGCACTGAAAACCCAGTTTCCAAAACAACACAGTGCAGTGAAGGGGATTTTAGAATCAAGACCCCTTATTTATGAGCTAGGCCCCTTTATTTGCTAGCATGCAACTCTATGGAGCAAATTATGAACTCTCTTACCTTCATTTTCATTGATTCTAAAATTGGGAAACTAGTATCTTCCATGCAAGATGACTGGGATATGAAACTAGACTGTACATCATTACTCGGCATATTGACACTTGATAAATGTTATTTCTCTCTCTCCACCTCCTAGAATCCTGCATTTGAGGGAAAGACAAAGTAGCGTCTTGCCACCACTCTGTCCTGAGTTTCCGGGGTTTTCTGCACACTGTTGTACTTGAATGGTTAAGTAGACAGCAGTTTTCATGCCTGCCTAAAACTAATCTTCTCTTTCTCCAGTACGAGTACCCTGACATTCTGGGAAGCCACTGTCCCTGACAATCCCTCCAGCTCAGGTTGGGGGTGGACCCCACTCTCTATACCCAGAGGTGGGTACACAGAGAAGCAGTGGACAATCAGGGTCACAGGGCCGGTACCCCTGTGATGAATATGGGATCCAGATCGGGCCCATAAGAGGCAACCTCAGGACATCTGCTGGAAAAAAAATATATTCTGCT
This sequence comes from Piliocolobus tephrosceles, assembly GCF_002776525.5. Lineage (NCBI taxonomy): Eukaryota > Metazoa > Chordata > Mammalia > Primates > Cercopithecidae > Piliocolobus > Piliocolobus tephrosceles. The sequence continues at coordinate 16,535,722 of NC_045444.1, read as the reverse complement.
GGAGTTGCTAAACCAAGAAAACACAAGCCTGTAACTCTGTGGCCATGACTTCCCCAACACTGGGGTGGGCTTCCCTGAAAGGCTCTCCTTCACCAATGCACAGGAAAGCAAAGAGAAGACATTGTGAGAAAGAGAAAGAATGATTTCTAATATTATTGGAGCCTGGATCCTACAATCCTAAAATAGGATCTACCTATAGGCTTTTCAATTATATAAGCTAATACTTTTGTTTGTTTAAGCCAATGTGAATATGTTTTCTCTTACATCCAACCATAAGAGTCTCAATTATATAAATGTCTTTATGTAGTGGCCTGCAAGGGAGGTTGTTCAGCCTCCTAAGGTAACATCACTTAGTCTCTCAGGTATAACCTGGAGGCCTCCAACCATAAACAAACATTTCCTTTTGCCCATCTGAACTGAGAGAGACTGTTCACCACCACTCACATCACAAAGGAGTTTACTTATTTGAAGCCTAATTTCTCTCCTTTCTCTTTATTGACTAAAGAAACCCAATCATTTCCTTTCAAAGGAAACTATACTTACTTACTTGTGTCCTGTTTTAAAAAAGAAAAAACTGGTTCCCCTTTCTCTTCCCTCAGGGGAGACATTTTTGGATGTAGAACTCAGGGATGGAAGAGCTGTCAGAGGACACTCTAGTGCAGCCTTATTATCTGGCCAATGTGAAAGCAGAGGCTGCTTGCCGAGCCACCACCATCGGCAACAAAGTTCTCCAGCTTCCGGGCCAGGGCCTGCCCTCCACCCCCAATATTCCAGCAGACATCAATGTCTCTGATGACCTTGCACATACTCAAAGGTACTTATGGGTTGATTTAAATATTAAAGACTTGCAAAGATGCCTTTGGAGAAAGTACAGTAGCCTTGGATTCTAGTCCCAGCTCTGTACTAACCAGCTGTGTCACCTTGGGGGATGTCATTTAACCATTTTAGGCTTGTTTCTTTATTAATAAAATTAGGGGGTTGGACTAAGAGAATCATAAAATGTCAGAAGTTTAAGGAAGCTAAGGCAGATGAGCACAGACAGACAGAAAACTGAGTGTCGAATCAGCACCACAGGGGAATAAAAACTCATCCGAGTATTGGACTCGGAAGGTGAACATCTTCAGAAAGATGTAGGAAGAGAAGGAACTGAGAGCCCTATAAAGTTGTATACTGAAAACATGGCATTGTCCCCCATTTTGTTCTCATATGAGCTGTTGGTGCTTTCAAATTTGTCTCTTTGAATCTTCGCAAAACTGGAATGCACTATGTGCTGAGCAGTCAAGTTTGCTAATCTGCCTAGTTGTCCTGGTTTACAGCACCTATTACACCTTATTATCAATGGCTCCCCTACTTTGACTCCAAAAATTGTCACACAATCAGCAGAAGACTCATGGAGAATATATAAAATATTCCTACAAAACAACAAGAAAAAAGGCAAATAATCCAATAGGAAAAATGGGCAGAAGACTTGAAAAGGCACTTCACAGAGGAAGGAGGCCAGCCAAGTGGCCAGTCAACAAATGCCAGGAGACATCAGAGAACTGCAAATTAACACCACAGCAAGACGTCTCCATGTACTACTCAACAGAATGGCCAAATTAGAATAGGTAGAGGGGAAAAAAGCCATGTAGAAGCAAAGCAAAAAGCCATGTAGAAGTTAAAAAAAGCCATATAAAACCAACAACAACAAAAAAAAATTGGAGCAGCTAGAACTCCCATACATGGCCAGCATGGGGTGTAAATTGGTGCAACTAATCTGGAAAAGTGTTTGACAGTCTCTTGTAGAGCTGTTCATGTGCAGAACCTATGACCCAGAAATTCACTTCTAAGTATATGCAAAGAGAAAAGGGTAAAATATGTACATCTAAGACATGCACTAGGATCTTCATGTCTATGTTGATCCCAGACTGGGAACTATGCAAAAGTTTGTCAACGGTAAAAAGCATAGACTAACTGTGGAATATTCACGCAACGAAATACTATACACTGCACACAGCAGTGAGGATCAGCAGGCTACAGCTGCACCCTACAACATGAGTGAATCTCACAAGCTTATGTCCCCTCAGGAAGGCAGATGCAAAAGTTTACATTTTGTACGATTTTGTAGAGAAACTACAAAAACAAAAGAAACTAAGATGTGGTATTAGAAGTTAGGATGACGCATACCTGAGAGGGAATAAGTACCATCGGACACAGAGCACAAGTTTTGGTGGAGCTAGTCATCTAGTTATGTGAGTATGTTCAAGCTATAAACATCTAATGTGCGTATTTTTCAGTATGTATGTTGTACCCTTCAATGAAAAGTTAAAAAATATTTCTTTAGAATTATTCCAGCATTGACAATAAATGCCACGGTCACTATCATGAAATTCATATCTTACAGCTCTAACTGCTGGTACCTCCAATTGTTACTGTATTTGGAGAGAGGGTCTTAATGAGGTAGTTACAGTAAAATGGGGTCATTACAATGGGCCCAAATCCAATGACTTGTGTCCTTACAGGAAGAGGAAATTTGGACAGACATGCAGACAAGAGGGATAACCACAGAAAGACACAGGCAGAAGACAGCCATCTGTGAGCCAAGGAGAGAAACCCAAGAGCCAACCCTGCCAACACCTTGATCTTAGACTGTTAGCCTCCAGAATTGTGAGACAGTCTATCTCTGTTGTTTAAGCCACTGAGCCCATGTTATTTTATGATAGCCCCTAGCAAACTAATGTCATCATGCAGGCTATCCTTGGCTTCCTTTTAAGTAGGCTACTGTGATATAAATTAAGCCGTTTCCTGGGAGGCAGAAGAGTCTTAGGCTGCTGATGGAGGTGAGGGGGTGGTCAAGGAGGTGGCTGCTCCTCTACCCCAGCATCAGCTACCAGGCTGCTTCTGGCTGTCCCATCATTCCAGAACCTTCCAGGCTGC
>NC_045444.1:16504335-16532796 GCF_002776525.5 Piliocolobus tephrosceles | reverse complement strand
CTTCTGGCTGTCCCATCATTCCAGAACCTTCCAGGCTGCTTCTGGCTATCCCATCACTCCAGAACCTTCCTTGGCTGAACTAAAAAGGAGTGAGCCGCCTTCCCAAGGCAGTTGTGCTGGCTTGTCCACCTCAAAGCAATCATAACAGAAGGGGTTCCAGGATTTTTGCTTTGATCATCACAGAAATGTTTCAAGCTAGAAGAGACAGCAGAGATCATCTCAGCCAGCCTTCTCCTTTTGTAAATGAGGAAAGAAACATCCAGAGAACTTAGGAAACTGGCCCAAAGCCACACAACTAGTTAGTGATGAGCCAGGTTTCCAGACTGGGGCTCTGCATACTGAGCCATTTTTGCCTTCGCTTTTTGAAGGGCAGGATGAGGAAAAGGAATCAAGGGAATAGTTTGACTTCCTTTTTAAGCTTTAACACTGTTCCTGACTTTTGAGGTGGCACCAAACTGTCTCAGTCTTCCTTCTCCCCTCCATTCTTTTATCTTCTTCACTGCCCCTCTCTCCTTCCCTTCAGGCACCCGTGGCCACTGCCCTTTTTTCAGATCTTCCTTCAATGGTATCAGGAGCCTGGAGTCCAGGGCACTGGGTTGTCCCAGCTGTGTGGCTTTAGGCAAGTCACTGAAACTCTGTGCTGGGCGGCTTCCCTCATCCATCCCAGGGGCTCCACTGCCTCTCTGGGGCTTGGGGAAAATTCTTGAGGACTGAACTCTTTTTTTTTCCTTTTGAAGGGGTCTGGGGAATCATGCCTTACAAACCATAACATCTCATTAAATAGGTCATTCTTTCTTTTTTTCTTATTTATTTATTTAGAGACAGAGTCTCACTCTGTCACCCAGGCTGGAGTGCAATGGCATGATCTTAGCTCACTGCAACCTCTGCCTCACCTCCCGGGTTCAAGTGATTCTCCTGCCTCAGCCTCCTGAGTAGCTGGGATTACAGACACCTGCCACCACACCCAGCTACTTTTTGTATTTTTAGTACAGACAGGGTTTCACCATGTTGGTCAGGCTGGCCTCGAACTCCTGACCTTGTGATCCACCCACCTCAGTCTCATAAAGTGCTGGGATTACAGGCATGAGCCACAGCGCTGGCCAATAGGTCTTATTTTTTGACCTACTACAATGTGGCTCACTTCTCAACCTTCCTCTGGTAGGCGTCACATGATGGGCGGCAGACCTCCTTATTTTAACTTAAGCATTCCTTTCTACTGACTTCAGATTTTTAGACAAAGCTTAACTCTTTCAATCAATTGCCACAAAAAGAATCCCTAAACTCACCTATGCCTTGTAAGCTTCTGCTTCACAGTAAGCTTTTTCAGGCTGAATCAATGTATACTTTCCAGGTATTGATTTATGGCTTTACCTGCAATTTCTGTCTCCATGAAATATATAAAGCCAAACTCTATTGCCTCAAGTGCACTTTCTAAGGATTTCTTGAGACTGTTTCCCTGGTCCATGGTCACTCATACTGGCTCACAATAAACCTTCTTAGGTATTTTGGTAGACTTTTTTTTTTTTTTTTTTGAGAGGGAATCTTACTCTGTTGCCCAGGCTGAAGTGCAATGGTGCGATCTCAGCTCACTGCAACCTCCGCCTCCCAGTTTCAAGCGATTCTAATGCCTCAGCCTCTGTAGCAGCTGGGGTTGTAGGCGTGCGCCACCATATCTGGCTAATTTTTTTTTTTTTTTGTATTTTTTTTTTTTTTCTGAGACGGAGTCTCGCTCTGTCGCCCGGGCTAGAGTGCAGTGGCCGGATCTCAGCTCACTGCAAGCTCTGCCTCCCGGGTTCCCACCATTCTCCCGCCTCAGCCTCCCGAGTAGCTGGGACTATAGGCGCCCGCCACCTCGCCCGGCTAGTTTTTTGTATTTTTCAGTAGAGACGGGGTTTCACTGTGTTAGCCAGGATGGTCTCGATCTCCTGACCTCGTGATCTGCCCGTCTCGGCCTCCCAAAGTGCTGGGATTACAGGCTTGAGCCACCGTGCCCGGCCTTTTTTTTGTATTTTTAGTAGAGATGTGATTTCATTATTTTGGCTCGAACTCCTGACCTCAAGTGATCCGCCCACCTCAGCCTCCCAAAATTCTGGTATTACAGGAGTAAGCCACTGCACCCAGCGAATTCTGGCAGACTTTTATTTTTCCATCGTCATTCTCAAAGGTCTCTCCCCAGCCCAGGGGACCCCTCACCTCAGCAGTAGTACCCGTCGGGGCAGGAGAGCATGAGCAGAGTTAAGTGGACAGGTGGCCATCTCTGCATTATCCCTTTCATTGCCAGCCTAAGCTTTGTGACAGGACCTCTCTAATGCCCCACACCCCAGCACCCTATGGAAGCTGCTGCAAATAGACAAGACACCTTCTTACTTAGGACGAAGGAACCAGAAGGCTGCAATGAATTGCACTGCCCAAGGCCCAGCTTGGGGTTTTACAAATTCACTCCCTGCTGTAACCTTGGAAGATGGACATCACTGAACCCACTTAACAGTTGGGAAACAGAGTTGTACAAAGACGCCAGCTGGATGGGCCGGAGACCAGGTCTGAGCTGGAGTCTCTCTGCTTCCCCCATACTCAACCCTTCTGTGGCACCCTAACTGTCCCTACTTGTACCTCAAAATGACAACTTGACAAGTATTAGACTACATGGGCCATTTGCCCAGGCCTGTAGGTGGTAAGCAACATCTCAGGCACTGACTCTCCCACAAGAGCTGGCAGTGCTGATGGTAGAACAGGTTCTCAACGAATCAACTGGAAAACAGAATAAAGCAGTGCTTTATTCACAGGTCAAAATATGTGCCTGACACCCTCTGTGTGCTCTGCTCAGACATTGAGCACTGGCAGCTCTAGGCACCAGGCTCAAGGAGCGGTAAGCTCCAAGTCATGGTCATCTGCGGCAATGCTGGTGACACTTGTATTTCCCCGTTTAACCTCCTGAGAGAAAATGGTATGAACTAAGGGAATGCACCTGAGTTCAGGGACACGTTTTCAGCACAGCCAATTCTGAATATGAGGCAGGAACTTGGAAATCTTCCAGGTCCAGCTGGGAGAGGGGCTCTAGGGACGGGTGGTTGAGGCCAGGGAAGCAGCTGCAGCCAAAGGGAAACTACCCAAGCACAGGAGACACACAGTAGGCCTTTCCCGATTTCTCTGGGGAGTGGACATGTTACAAATGTGAAAGTTGTGGTCCGAGTTCAATAGCACCCACTGGTGAAGGAGAGGGAGGGAGGAAAACAGAGGGCTGAGGGGAAAACAGGGCTGAGGGGAAGTGTCTGGTCAAACCTAGCCCCAAGAGACACTGGGAGGCAGGCAGGGAAGATATCCTGTAGACACAGGCCTCCTCATGCCAGACCTTCCCTGCCTGATGCAGAGAACCTGATCCATGCAGGGGGAAAGTAGGGGCGTCTGAGTCCAGATGTGACGCAGGGGCTGTGGGGCAGGGTTTGCAGTGAAACTGGAGACGGTATAGCCTCTGAGCTTCACAGTCCCAGGAAACTGAGATGGGGAGGGGGCAATGGGAAGGTAGGAGGGGGTGACTGATTGAATAGCTGAAGTCCCCCTCCTCAGAATCCCTTGCACGATTGAGTCACAGGCCAGAAGATATTGTGAGATCCTGGCACACAGCATGAGGAACCCTCTGGGCAAACCTCCAGTCCCCAGGGCTTACTTCTCTAAGGCCACCAATGGCATCTTCTTGAGACAACTCATGCCGGAGCTGTGGCCTCCTGCCCCCGGAGGGAACTGCTTGGGTATTTATCAACTTTCATGCAAACAGAATTCTTCTAGGGAGTTGCTTATAAGCACAGACCTCTGGGCCTCACCTCTCAGGAGGCAGTTCAGGCATCTGAATTCTGATCAGGCAGACCCCAGCTGACTGATGCCCAGGGACCTGGACCACACCAATAATGGCTCGAAAGCCCCGCTAAGGAGTTGAGCATTTTGACACCAGTGAGTTTGGCAGATTAGCACCAGGAAGGGCAGAGACTTGGTTTCTTGGCTGTTCTGTGACTGTCTACAAAGTTAGCAGGCCTCATTCAGAGTGCTTGGGCAGGGCTGGGAGGCAGTCCTGAAGAGGGGTTGGGGACCGAGGTGGGGGGCGGTGGGGTGGGGGGGGAGGGTGTGTGTGTGTGTTGAGAAGGAGACGGCTTTGGATAAAAGGTTGCTGAGCCCTGAGGATGGATGAGACTATGTGGGAAGGCTCTGGAACCAAATCGCCTAACTACCTAGGCCAATGTAGGGAAAGTAGGTCTAATCTGCACCAATTGGACAGCCACCTTTCCTCTCAGGAGGCTGTGCCTAGACATGTTCCAGGGGACAGAGACTTAGAGACTTCCTAAATGACAACTTTTTTTTTTTTTTTTTTGAGACGGACTCTCGCTCTGTCGTCCGGGCTGGAGTGCAGTGGCCGGATCTCCGCTCACTGCAAGCTCTGCCTCCCGGGTTTACACCATTCTCCTGCCTCAGCCTCCCAAGTAGCTGGGACTACAGGCGCCCGCCACCTCGCCCGGCTAGCTTTTTGTATTTTTTTAGTAGAGACGGGGTTTCACCGTGTTAGCCAGGATGGTCTCAAACTCCTGACCTCGTGATCTGCCCGTCTCGGCCTCCCAAAGTGCTGGGATTACAGGCTTGAGCCACCACGCCAGGCCCTAAATGACAACTTCTTTCATAACTCCGGCTCCAGGGAGAAGCGGCCAGCCTTCCTACCCACAGAAATGAAGCACAACTGGGTAGAAATGGTTTGAACCTGAGCTCCCTCTACTTGGTTTCTTGGCTGTTCTGTGACTGTCTACAAAGTGGGACTAACACTGCCTGCCACAAGGGTTCTGTCCCTGAAGGCTGCAGGGGTGGAGGTCAGTTCTGCCTTCCCAGCTGGGACGGAAGACCCGCTTGGCAGGCACACCAGCCAGGACATGTGAAGTCTGCTGCGAGGGCCCTTACCCACACTTGCCGGATCTTTCACTGGATTTCTCAGAAATACAGTCCAGTGCCTCGGATTGTTGTGACCATAGCTGGCTGCTAAGGATGTGCACAGCCTCATTCCACAGCAAATTTGGCTCTGGCAAAAGAGAGGGTCAGCGTGTGCCTCACCGTGATCTCGCACCTGCATGGTTGGCCCCGGGTGAAGAAGAAAGTGCACTGGGCTGCAGACTCTGCATCAGGAACCCAGCGCGCTGGAAAAGGGCCTGCGGGGAGTGTGTAGCAGCCAGAGTTACAGAGCAGAGGTTGATGCTGCCCCACTGCCTGGTGCTACTAGGTCTGTCCTCAGGGCTGCCAGGCCTGCAGACTCCCGGGAAGTCCGTGGCCAGTTCCCATTTATTTCTGCACCAAACTGAAGAAACATAAAAGGGCAGGGCCCTCAGCCTTCACATCCTGGTCCCAGGGCTGTCCACCCTTGGTTCCCCTCCCATCTTCTAAATGCCCTCGGTTCCGTGGGGACCTCCCCAACCACAGGCCAGCAGCCTGGCATTAAGTGAAGCCAGCCTTTAAAGGTTTTGCGATGGGGATGCTGAAGATAGAGGAGGATTGGGCAGGATGGGAGATAAGAAAACCCAGGCAGCCTCATAATTTGCCTGCTCATGTGAGAAGGGGGCTCTGCTGCATCCCTGGTGCACGTGTGGCTTCCCAAAGCACCACCCAGCCCAGCCCCTCATCCTTCCAGCAGTGGCCTCAGTTTCCCTGGGCTCCTTGGCACCCACATAAGGCATGGCTGTGTGCTTAACATTCTTCGCTTTTTGTCCCCATTTAGTCATAATTGAAGCCGTGTTCTCAATCTATTGTCACATTTGTGATCAAGAAAGCCCTAATTTCCTGCAATAATCTTAAGTGGCAATTCAAGGCTACATGCAGTTTAATGTTTTGTAATGTGTCTGAAGCAACATCTCAAAATTATAATATAGCCCCTGAAATTACTAGTCTGAGTGAAAGAGGGAATGTACAACTTGAAAACGAAATGAAAATCTAGCAAATTGATCTAAGGCTGAAATGATGAAGCTCAGGAAGTTCCACCCGTGTAAATGGGAGAACCTTTGTCAGGTGACCGGATGGACTGGAACAAACACTTAACTTAGGGAATGTCTTCTTTTTCCAGCTTCTGTTAAACAGGACAGAATTTTCTCACCTGGCTTTTCCTGGAGTGGGAAATGGAGGGGACACATTTGGGGGGAAACAGTGCTCCAGACCAAGACGAGTTCTAGGGAAGAACCACAGTAAGCGGAGCAGAGGGAGGTCAGGGAAGCAACAAGCCACAGAGAGCCCACTTCTGACTTTTGGAGCCTGGCCTCTGTTAATTCCATCTATTTTGGTCAATGCTTACCCTGTTCCATTATCTCCTTCTCATTGCTTCTAAGTATCAGATGTGGACACTGAGGCTCAGAGATTTTAAGGGACTTGAGCAAACTAAGCTGCGTGGTCTGTGTTTGAACTCAGATCTATCTACATTCAAACTTACGCCCTTAATCTGAATTTTCAAAAAGTATTTAAATATAAAAAGGCTTTTGTAAAAGATGCTACTACTAATAATAACCCATAGAATAAAGAACTAGGGAAGACATTTCCTATACATATGACAAACAAATGTCTAATTTACCCAATACAAGAAAAGCTCTTAGAAATCAATAGAGAAAGACTAATAGTCCCAAAGAAAAATAGACTAAGGACATGAACAGGTAATACTGATGGCAATAAACATTTAAAAAAATAAAGTTATTAATATATGAAAGAAATATAAATCAAGACAGCAATTAAATCTCATCTTTAACTTTTCACAGTGACTAAAGTGTTTTAAAGATTGGTACAATATTAATGAGGTTCAGGTAGAGAAACAAAGGAGATGCATTCCCATTCATAATTTCAAAAGAAAGCCTGCTCAGCCTCCTTGAAAACAACTCTGTAATATCCTCCAAAATCCAATAGTGTATACTATTTGTCCCAGGAACTCCATCTGTAGGACTCTAAGCCATAAAAATACATGCCAAAAAAAAAAAAAATGTGCAAATATTTTAGTACAAGGAAGTTCGCTGCCAGAAAAGGGTAGTCCAACCCAAGTATCCATCATCAAAGAACATTAAACACTTATAGTACATCTATGCATAGCTGCTAAACAAATGAGACAATTCTGTGTGCACTGAAAGACCCAAGGCTACATTGCACTATTAAGTAGAAAATGAGAATCCACAAAACATATGCATTGTTTGACTGTGCTACTGGAAAAAAAAAAAAAAAAATATGTCTATGAATGGGTTTGTGTTTGCGTACAGACACCTCTGGAGGAAGGAGCATCCAAGCTCAACAGTGGGGACCACGGAGGGGACAGAGGATTGGGAGAAAGAAAGGGTATTTCAATTTCTGCTTTATATACTTTCATATGCTTTGATTCTTTCAAAAACAGTTTATTGAGCAAAACAGAACTCTCTGGGAAAGTGGTAAAATAAACCCTGGATTTATGCATGGCTCCATTAAAACACTGCACAAAAGCACTGAGGCAAGCCCAGTCTTGGCCCTCAAGGAGCTCATGCTGGATCAGAAGTTGACAAACATGTAGAAGCAGTAACCCTACAACAGGAAATCCGACAAAACTGGATGAATGAAGACCCATGGAAGAGGGAGTGAGAAGCATTTCACTCTGCAGAAGGTCAACCCAGCTGTGAACAGGTAAAGTCAGAGAATAGGGCCTCTCCAACTTTTCCTTCACATGACCTCCAGAATCTCCACTCTGCATTCTTTTCCTGGGCCCCGACATGCTCAGGCTTCTGGCTTCTTGTCTTCCCCCAGTGCTCAGATCTGTCACTGAAAAATTCAATAGCATTACCCTGCATGATGACAGGTGTCCCATTAGATATAAGGGCAGCTCAATGAGTATCGGATGCTGGGGAGTCTGACTGGAGACACACTGGGTCGAATCCTGGCTCTCCCTCTCACTGGTTGTGTGAAGAACCACCTTCCCTAACCCCAGGTTTGCTCATCTGCAAAACTGAGATAACAACCAACCTCACAGGTTTTGTCGGATGACAATAAATAATAACCAAGTGTGGTCCCAGCTGAGAACCCACACATACAAGTCTCTTAATAAACAATAGCTCTAATATGGGGGTGGGTTTGTTACAGACTAAGAAAACATTTCAGGGTTCAGTAGGAAGATAACAGGGAAGGTTTGCAGGAAGGAGGGGGGCTGTTTGCATTCCTGTGACTCTCACTATACTTGCTTAATCTGTGTTAAAGAATCACTTGCTTAAAATATTTGGGTCCAAAAGAAGAGCTGGAATGGGGTGAGACAAGCCAGGTGTGTAGTACATGACATTTAAGGAGAAACGTGTTCCCTGTGTCAGGAAAGTGCAGGATGAACACCCGAGAGTAAAGGCCTCCTTAAATTTTGCATCCCAGGTACCTAGCTTGCCTAACCCTAGTCTTGGCCCACATCAAAACAGTGACTTGCAAGTGAACCTCTAAAAAGTAGAATTTCAATTAAATATAAATACTGCTCAAGGGAGAAGTAAGCAAGCAACCAATCCCTCTGGCTAGAGAAACATATTTATTTAAGGGCAGGAGTGCAGCTACAATTAGTGACCTACCATCCCTGGAGCAGGGGCTGGCATTTAAGAAACCCTGATCTCACCTGTTAATTGGCCCTGCCTACACCCCTGTGGTTCTCAAGTCAGCTGGCATTAACACAACCCAGGCCTGCTCTCCAATAAAGCACAGTCTCTGTTGGGAGCTGCTCTGCTGCTCAGCCCCTCTCCATGGGGTGAAATAAAGCTTTTAGATGGGAATCACTGTGCAATGATGCCTGTGAGGAAGGCATACAAGGTGAAGATAACACCAAAGTGGGGGTGGGCCTCCAGGTGAGGCTGAAAGAAGGAAGGAGGCAACTGCCTGTTGGAGTGAGGGATTCTGGAGAAGCGCCCTACAGAGGTTCATTCTGTTTTCAAAAGTGCCATGCAGGTCTCTGGGTTGTGAGCTCATGGCTGAGTTATCACAGCTCCTGATGACAGATCATGAAAAATAGGTACTTCCCAAGCTCTGACTAGATCTCAGCAGTTGCAATTAAATCCATCGTGTCTGAAAACTTAAAAATGCACCTCCCAGCTTTTGAAACAGCAAAGCAACCAAGACACATGGGGTGGGCACAGAGGAGACAGCAAATGAACAGAACCAGGAAGGGGTGGGATGTCTGGGTCTAGAGAGGGTTGCTCAGATGGAAACCAAACTTTAATTCTGGGAAGAAAAGACCAACAAAGAAGGTTGAAAATAAATAAGATGATGTGGTTTTGATTCTTGGACTAAGAAAATTATTTCTTTGTTTTCTGGAGTTCTTGGAGCTTAAGATGATGATTTAAGAAAGTTCCTTGGCCAGGCGTGGTGGCTCATTCCTGTAATCCCAGAACTTTAGGAGGCTGAGGCAGGCAGATCATGAGGTCAAGAGATCAAGACCATCCTGGACAACATGGTGAAACTCTGTCTCTACTAAAAATACAAAAAGTAGCTGGGCATGGTGGCATGCACCTGTAGTCGCAGCTACTCGGGAGGCCGAGGCAGGAGAATTGTTTGAACCCAGGAGATGGAGGTTGCATTGAGCTGAGATTGCACCACTGCACTCCAGCCTGTGCGACAGAGCAAGACTCTGTCAAAAAAGAAAAAAAACAAAGCAAGCTCCTCAAGGCACTGTAATTCTGGATGGATGAAGAAACACGCTTTAAGAATTCACAAGAAGAACTTCCAGGCAAAGGGAAATTCAAACTATACCAAAGCATTAGTTTTGGCTTTAGGGCTGTTATATACAGTAATCCTACAGCATGAGTATGCTTAAGCTGCTACCCAACTCATTCTGTATGGACCTCAGTTTCTTATAACAAGGAGCACCCATCCACCAATTCATTCATGTGTTTATCCACATATTCACTCTGTCATACTTTTGTTCAATGTCTATTAAGAGGTAGACACTGTGCTAAACACTGGGGATGCAATCATGTGGAATAAGATGTTTGCCCTTGAGGACTTCATGACCTAGTGGAAAAGACACTAGTGGAAAAGTTTGTGCTAAATTTCAATAGAGACTGATACAGATGAGGGCCGTGCTTCCATAAGTAAATGAGAAAGAAGAAGATGAAGTATCAGAACAAGGATAAGGAGGAGAACTAGAAGCTAACATTTAACATACGCTTGTGATATGCCCTACACTGTGCTAAGTAATGGTGATATAGCAACGAACGCTGCAGAATTTCTGCCTCTGAAGGGCTTGCAGTTCAGCAGGAGAGACAGACTTGCCAACAAGCACTTGAAGTAAATGACCTTGGATAAGAAAGAATTCCCACTCCGTACACTACACGCAGTTTCAGAAGGGCCAAGGAAATCATCGTGAAGGAGGAGTTTAATCTAAGACTTGAAGGATGCCTAAGCTTTGCCTGAGGATAATGGAGAAAGGGACAGTTTTCTGGGAGGATGTAGAGGCACATAAGAAAATCTTGCCCAACAGAGTTATTTAAGTTTTATATAAATGTTCCTTATCCTTGCACAATTGTCTGTCTATATGGAGTGTGACAGAGCTAGAGCACAGAGCAAGTGCAACAGGAAATAAGAAGCAAAATGATTGGAAAGGAGGAAACAAAACCCTCATTAGTCACACATTACATGATCATATACAGGAAACCTAAAAGCATCTATGGAAAAACTGTTAAAATTAATGTGAATTTAGCAAAGTCCCTGAATACAAAGCCAAATTTAAAGTGGTACAGTTCATAACCACATTTTAAAATATGGATTTCTAGGAATAAATCTTTAAAAATGTCACCAAGACCTCTACATTGAAAAGTATAAAACATTAATAAGAGAAATTGTTGAAGCCTAAATGAACAGGGGTATACCATGTCCATGGTTAGGAAACTAGAGGTTACAAACATTTAAATTCTTCCTAGATTTTAGATCAATGAAAATCCCAGCAGATATTTCGTAGACATTTACACTCTGATTCTAAAATTTATGTAGAAATGCAAACAGCCAAGAACAGCCAAAATAATGTTGAAGATGAAGAATGATAATAAAGACTTATACTACCAGCTATCATGAGGTATGATACAATTATAATAAGATGGTGTGATATCAGCACAAGAATAGATAAACTGAGCAACAAAGCAGAGGATCTAGAAATATATCTGTACATATAATGTCACCTGATTTATGACACAGTGACACTTTAGAACTGTAGGTGAAGAAGTGGCTTTTCCGTATGTGGTGCTTGATCAATGGCAATCTCCAAGTGGCAGACATAAATTTGTGCCTAACCTGACACCATACACAAAAATTGATTCTGTAAGGAGTGCAGATCTGAGTGTGAAAGATAGCTTTTTAGAAAAAAAAGCATAGAACACAGTCATGATTTGGAGTAAGCAAAGAGTTCTTTGCAGGAACTAAAATAGGAGCTGATTAAAACCGTGGGGTCAGAAAATGTAAAATGCACCTTTCATGTCTCACAAGAACAAATTATTCAAGACTGAGGGGAGGTGGAGGCTATTGAGGGGGTGTCAAAAGAGCAGAAACCATGGAGGGAAGAGATGCATGAGTCCAGGAGAAGCTCCTGAGATGAAGAACAAATTTCAATTTGATTCTGCAAAGGAAGGCAGGCTGAGCAAGGTGAAAAGATTAAGATGTTTGGGTCTTGCTTCTTGGAGCAAAAAATTGGCCTGAGCGTTTAGAACTTAACATGATGATTTGGAAAAGTCAGTTCAGGGCACTGCAATGCCAGATGGATGGAGAGAGACATGTAAACAAGCATAACGAGCTTCTGGGCAAAGATAAATGTATGCTGAACTCACATGGTGGCTTGGCTTCTTCTGCAGTAGTAAGTATGGGTGGAGATGAGAAGGCTCAGTTTCAGTCATAAGGGCATTCAATTTATTCAGCATGATAAAGGCTAATGCCTCACATTAACACTTCACTAATCACCTTTAAGGAAGGGAACTATGAGATGTTTACTACATGTCAATGCCCACAGAAGGAAATTACTGTAGAACAAATGCAAGTCAATCAAACAAGAAAGAAAGAAATTTACATTGTATCATCTCCATCCCAGATGCTAAAGGAACAAGGATGTGGGTGTTCTCAGGATAGAGTGGCATTACCAGATAAAGTTTCTGGAAAAGGGTTGCTTTGAGTCATGAAGCTCCTTTTTTTAAACATTTTTTTCCTCTGCAAATCAATATACTAGGTCTTTAAGCATCCTTCAGAGCAGTTTCCTAGAAGAAAATTGGTCATAATGACCACAGGCAATAGAGATGCTTAATTGAACCAAGCTGAAATAGGCAAACAGTTTAGTCTCTTCCCAGCTTTCTGGAGCTTACCGATTTCTTGCCTAAACTTGCACTTGCTCTGTCACTTGAAAATAAAAATGGAATCAGGTGATAGATGACCTCTAAAGGACAGCAGTGAGAAAGGCTGCTTTACCTGAGTTACTCTCAACATGCCAACTTGGCCATTAATCTTCACCACCTGGCGTGGTTAGGAATCTTTCGCAGCCAAGTAAAAGAGGCTTAATAAATCTAGAAGCCAGTCCTCCTTCAGCCCTTACATTTGCAAAAGAAACGTCAGACAGTGCAGCCACCAGTGAGGCAAACTGGAAGTGACTAATTTTCCCACAGTGTTCTTCCCCAGAGAATTAAAATGGGAACACTATGTCCTAACTGAGAACACGGGGAAACTGGGTGCTTCAAAATTCTGCAGACTGTGCATGCACAGTGAGGTAAATAGTATGGCAGAGACAGCTGACTGGCCCACAGGGAGACCACATTTCTCAGCCTCCCGGGAAATCGAGTGTGGCCATGTGACGTAATCAGTGAAATGAAGGTGGAAGTGCTTGTTGCTCCTCCTCTGGCCCTAGCCCTAGAAATGTCCCACACCTATGACTCCATGCCCTTTTCCCTTCCAGCATCCTGATTCAGAGGAGCTCAGAGGCCTTGGAAGCCACGTGTTCATGATGACAGAGCTGCAAGGTGGAAAGATCGTAGATTTCTTTTTCCTTTTTTTTTTTTTTTTTTTTTTTTTTGAGACCGAGTCTTGTTCTGTTGCCCAGGCTGGCGTGCAATGATGCAATCTCAGCTCACTGCAGCCTCCGTCTCCTGGGTTCGAGCGATTCGCCTGCCTCAGCCTCCTGAGTAGCTGGGACTACAGGCATGTGCCAGCACACCCAGATAATTTTTGTATTTTTAGTAGAGACAGGGTTTCACCATGTTGGCCAGGCTGGTCTTGAACTCCTGACCTCAAGTGATCCACCCACCTCGGCTTCCCAAAGTGCTAAGATTACAGATGTGAGCCACTGTGCCCAGCCAGAAGATCCTAGATTTCTGAATTATCAGTTAAGGAAGCTGCCTGTCAATCAGTCACTTCACTTTGGGTGTTACATGAGTGGAATATAATCTTCTGTCAAGCCATCATACATGATACATTTTGGAGTTGCTTGCTACAGCAGTTAGTGTCATCTTAATGCTTCCTGCTCTTGTGTGATGACTATGCCTAGGAAACATGGGTGATCTGACACCTGTGACACTGAAGCCCAGGCCATTCTGGACCAGTTAGCATTGAACAAAAGAACAAACCATCAGAAGCATGTAAGTATTTAGATTCTCTATATGGACCTGACAGAGGGTCTGTGACCAAAAGGGTGAGGTATTCCCATTCATTCAGCAGACTGTGGATGAGACAGATAAATAACCAGACCATTCCATGCATGCAACAGTTACCATAGAATCACCGACCGAGTCTTGCAGAAGTCAGAAAAGAGTTTCCAGGCAAAGAATGTCTAAACTGAGTCTTGATAAATGAACAGACAGGTATCAAAGTAGAGACAGAGGCTGGGGAAGGTATTGCAGAACAAGGAAACTTGGTTTGCACTAAGTTACAAAGCTGGAAGGTCAGGCTGGCTGTAGTTAGAGGTGACGCTGGAGAGGTACTCTAGAACAAGGACACAAAGGAAGTACCTCTGACACCAGGCTGAAGGGTGTGACCCTTGCTCCTCCTGTCTTGAGGTTGAGCGGAGAAGACTGGGACCCAGACTGGTTTTGAAAGTGTCAGAAGCAGAGCAAAAGGCAGAGGGTCTTTTGGCAGAAAGCAGTGACGAGGCCCCAGTCAGAAGGGGGCTGCGGTGATTCTGACTCAGGATGAGGAAGGATGCTAAACTCACAATGAGAAGCCCGGAGCCAATTGGCATTCAGTACATGATCAGAAGCTCCCTGTGCCGGAGGGAGGCTGCAAGGGGCCTTTGCATCCCTGCCTAGGAAGCCATCTAGAATAGTCATTAAGAACACTGACAGGAGTTCAACTCAACCCCATTTGCACCCCTCGTTTTCTAACTGTGTGACTTTGTACAAGTGATTTCACCTCTCTGACCCTCAGAGTTTCCTCATCTTTAATCATTGGGCTAATACCACCATTCTCCAGGTTTTACATGAGCCAGAGTACATGAAGCACACAGCACGATACCTGGCACACAGCAGGTGTTCAGTAAATAGTCCCTCTTAGCACTCTAAGAAAAGCACCTGACCTGACAAGAATAGCCAGGGACACAGCTGGCAATGAGGAAGAAGAAACATACCTCTGCCTTTCCACCCCCACTCTTAACATCTGGCAGAGGACAGCACATTTGAGATTTGTCTTAGGGGCCCATGGCCACGTGCCTACAATGTATTGTCTGCTGTCATGTACCCTCCCTGCAACTGAGCTTCAAATAAAACATCCCGGGCACCTTTGTACAATGTCACACCCTGGAAAACATCCTCTCTCGCTGCTCTCTGAACAACAGCACCCCCTCCCCATTTACTTGTTTGTCCATCTGTTTATTTCTTGATTTTTCAGGCCCATTTGGCCTTGTGATGCTTGCAGGTCTCCTGAAACACCACTGAGAGATGAATCATGAAAACCCAGCTCCTCACCGAGGCCCTCAGTAATGAGCAACCTCATGCCAGGAAAATGCCATCTCAAGTGCTCACTGATTCTGCTCACCCTGCTCCCACACCCCACCCCAGCTTTGCAGTGGAGGGGGGCTAATGGCTTCTTAAAGGTGAGCTGACCCCAGATGCTCTCAGAGCCCTAGCAGGGGCCTTAGGGTGACTGACATGGCTGAGAACGGAATCAATGTGGGGTCTGTGGTCGTGCTGCCAGCATGCCAAGGCCTGCCAGGCTGCTTTATTGTTTGCAGGGTTCCAAGAAGCAGCAGCGTCTGTACCTGCTTAGCGGTGGCCAGCATGCCATCTTGCCAGCCTGTGACACGGCCACTCAGCAGGCCAGGCTTTGACTGTAAACAGCTATTTGACAGATGACAAGATTTTCTAGAGCCAAGTCAAAAAGGAAACAGTGGACTGAGACCTTCAGAGGAGAGGTCCCGACAGCAAGTAGCTGACACAATTGGGCCTGGAAATGACAGGGAGCTGGGGGATGTGTATTCGGAAGACGTGCGGGGGGTTCTCTTTATGACAGCTAGGAATCGTGCAGCTCATGGACTGCATTTGTTTAACAATGTACCCGTTCTAACTGGTGCCTCCAACATGCCCCAATACTGCTTTCTTAGAAATGGATTTCAAGGAGGTGTTTTATTATTGTGCTTGTCATTGGTATTATTTATTTTCAATGTCAATGCAATAAACGTTGACAATCAAACTGATCAAATGCATCCTTGTCAGCAAGTGACTTTTTAAGTGATGGGCATTTTTTTCTTTGTTCTTTGCCCCTGAAATTGCTGATCTTCCAGTAGGAGAAAAATGGAAGATTTAATTGCATGGAACTGTATATCGTATTTCCCCTCCCCAGAGGGTTCATTACAGGCCCGAAACCAGAGAATTGCTCTGCCACCTCTTGCCTTCTTTTCTAGCTATTCTGGGTTTTAATAATTATTCATTAATTGCACACTATGATAAGATCCTCACTGTTTTGAAACATTCTCCCTCTGGCCTCCCTACTATTAAAGACCCTGATTGCCTGCCAAGAGCGTAAAATTAAAAATCAAAGTGCTACCTCTGAAAGGTTTAATACGTGCCATATTGAAAGAGTTTTTGCAGCTTACAGCCATTTTACTGCATCCGCAGCTCGAGGGAAAGTGTAGTTCTATGTTGAAATTGTTCTCCTTTGAAACATAAGTCAACAGGACCAGCATTGGGGGAATTTTTCTCACAGCTGTTATCTCCTTTGGATGAGAGGTGTATTCCCCCAGATAAAATTTGCCTCTTGCTGATGTCAGACTTCAAGGATAACTTTAGACTGCAGGAGAGAAACTCCCTCAAGGTTCTCCAAATTATAGACAAGCATCAATTTAAAAGGGCAAATCCCACTCAGGCTGGCCCCCAAGGCTATTAGAAATAGAATCCCAGACATGTCTTGCAAAGCCTAGAGCTACCCCACCTACTCTCTTCGCTCTAACTCTGGATTTCATACTCCTTAAGGGAAGAATAAGAGACTGACTTTATGGTCGACCCAATAAATTTTACACGGGGGCTTATTCAACATAGGATGAATAATAAAGGAATGAACAAATGTAGAAACTTAGCAAAGGACAGGAAAAAGACAAGCTAGAATTACTTAAAAAAAATATATCTTGCAAATTTTGCAATTACCTTCACTCACTGAAAAATGCCAGAGCAAGCTGATACTTGAGATCCCAAATGACACCCAAATTACCTTTTCATGGGAATACTCCCTGCTTCCTTTTCGTTCTTCACCATGAAAGCTTTCTGATCCATATTACCCCTAGCCTTTCAATACGTTTCTCAGACTAAGAAGTTATTGGGGGAAAATATGTATCAAGATCAGAACGAGGTAACACCCAACTATCTTCCCTGAAGGTGGCAAACCACTGCCTTTGGAAAAGAGTGGCAGGTCCTCTGCTCTTGGAGCCCACTTCCTCCTTGGTTAGAAATACAACCTGGGATTCCAGGAGGAAAGCTGGGGCCCCAGGGCCCCAGGAATGACTTTATGGTTAAGCATGATCATTATGGATAGCTAGAAAGGAGAGGATGATACTGTCATCTGGATCATAAGAACAGAAATGGAGAACAAGAAAATACAGCACCCACTCAGTACTTCTTATGAAATTTTAACTGTTTAAAGCTTCCATTGTTCTATCAATAAAACCCCACGTCCTGGCACCTAAGACTGCTCCAATCTGGTTCTGTATAAACTCTCCACTGGCCATCAAAAATGCTCTACCGCAAACAGAGCAAAAATGCTCTACCGCAAAAATGCTCTACCGCAAACAGAATTCATTGAACTCTGAACAAGCTTTACCTGGTGTCATTTCTTTGACTTTGCTCACAGCTCTTTTCCCATTACAAATACCCTCCCCATTTCTTTCAGTTACTCTAAATATTGCCGCCGCCCCCCACCCCTTTTATTTTTTTGAGACAAGGTTTCCTTCTTGTTGCCCAGGCTGAAGTGCAATACCACTGTCTCAGCTCACTGCAATCTTGCCTCCTGGGTTCAAGCAATTCTCCTGCCTTGGCCTCCCAAGTAGCTGGGATTACAGGTGCCCGCCACCACACCCAGTTGATTTTTTCATTTTTTGTAGAGATAGGGTTTTACCATGTTGGCCAGGCTGGTCTCCAACTCTTGACCTCAGGTGATCCGCCCACCTTGGCCTCCCAAAGTGCCAGGATTACTGGTGTGAGCCACAGCATCTGGCTAAATTTTGCCCCTGCTTCAAAATCAGGCTCAAGTCTTATCTCCTGTAAGATTCATTCCAGGGAAGGTCAGGGTAAAAGCCCCCACACAGAGCCTCAATCACAAGTTTCTGCCTGGACTTCCTATTTTGCATTTTTCTCACATGGCTATAAATATCTGTTTCTCCAATGAAATTCCAAGTATGCTGATAATAAAGCCCACATCTCAGGAATTCCTCATGCCCCTCACATGGGGCAGCATGGCAGCTGGGCTCGAGGAGTATCTGTCAGCTGACAAGTTACTGTGAACCTTGTGACTATGTCTTCATTTTGGAAGTCCTGAGTGGTGGGCACACCCTGTGACACAGGAGCATGTCAAAAACCTATCAAAGTGGGAGTTAAGTGCAACAGGCACTTTGGAACTCGATTTAGTGAGTTCCATGGCATACGCCAACATGGCGTATATACACACGTATATGTAACATGTATAATATACACACACACATACGTGCTATTTCAATTGTCTTTTGCTGCCTAACAAACCATTCTGAAACTCAGTGGCTTCAAACAGAAACTACTTTAATATTTATCACGATTCTGTGGGTGCACTGGGCTTGCCTGGGTGGTTCTATTTCGTGCAGTGAGAGCCAAGGCTGCACCCGTCTGAGATCTGGACTGGGCTGGAATGTTCCAGATTTCTCCCTGTGCATCTTGGTAGGAGAGTTGGAAGGTGGAGCTCAGCTGGGACAGCTCAGCTGACAATGTGGGACATTGTTTATCTCCACATAGCCTGTCCATGTGGTCTCTCCAGCAGTGTGTCAAGTATTTTATGTGATTTCTCAGAGCTCCCCAAAAGCACAAAAGTGGAAGCTGCCAGGCTTTCTTAAGGCTTCAGTGCAAGACTGATGCAGCACTTATTTCTTATTTCGGTAAGAGTGACAGGTACTGCTAATGGTGACTGGTTTGTTACCTAGATTCGCAAGTGAGGAGAATGTTAAATTCCAATGACAAATTAATAAAAATGTATGATTTTCAAAAATGTCATCTATATTCTCAAACACTCTAAATTCTCTCCCATGAGCCCCTGCAGTTCAGAGGACCCCAGATTAACAACAGCTTAGCTGAGAGTTGAGGGCACTCCTAGTAAGTCATTAGAATATTGATGTAGCAAAGAACAAAGTGACCTTGGAGATCATCAAGGCAGTCTAATCCCAGGTAACAAACTCGAGTGATTGAGGCCAAGTGCTGGGAGAGAAAAGCAACAGGGAGACCTCCAGTCTGAGGCTGAAGGAGAAAGTGCCTGCCCCACCTGGAGGCCCACAGGTTCCCTCTGCTGCCCTTGGTCACCAGCAGGAAGCCCCTGGTCTTCATGAGGTCCCTACATTAAACAGGAACAAAGGACCAGAGAATAAAAGCCCAACATGCGGAGGGCACTTGTCCAAGGTCACAAAGCAAGGGTCTAGAGAATCCAGGCCTTGGGTTTTCTTGACTGTGACACTGGAGGTGAGCTCCAAGGTCCTCTCTTTTTCACCTGAGTTCAAATTGTCCCCCATGCACCATGTCCATTAACAGCCATTCTTGAAAGAGAAAGAAGCACTTACCAATGATAGTGACAGAAAGTGCTCCTGCCACCCCCACCACACCCAATCCCCAGACCGTGCCTAAAGCAAATAAATTAATAACCATCATTCTCAGCAAACTATCGCAAGAACAGAAAACCAAACACCGCATGTTCTCACTCATAGGTGGGAATTGAACAATGAGAACACTTGGACTCTGGAAGGGAAACATCACACACCAGGGCCTATTATGGGGAGGGGCGGGGGGAAGGGAGGGGGAAGGGAGGGGGAAGGGGAGGGATGGCATTAGGAGTTATACCTGATGTAAATAACGAGTTGATGGGTGTTGACGAGTTGATGGGTGCTGACGAGTTGATGGGTGCAGCACACCAACATGGCACAAATATACATATGTAACAAACCTGCACGTTGTGTACATGTACCCTAGAACTTAAAGTATAATAAAAATAAATAAATAAATAAATTATGTTAATTTTTTCCTTGAGGACCCTTTCTCAAGGCCTAGACCCATATCTTAGTTTAACAGACTGTGAACACCATCTGCTCTAGAAAAACCTGACAGCCCCCAGGGGAACCCTAGCAGCTCTGGTTCCCACCCTTCCTAACCCAGCAACCTCCACCTTTTGATGCTACTCCCCAGGGCTTTGTCTCCATAGAATTGTAAAACTAGTCTTACGCCTTAGCTCTCTGCACTGACTGCTCCCCCACTTGCCAACTCAAATCTGTACCACGACACACTAACCTAGTGCTACCCTTCCTCCTGTGACTCACATCTCCTTCTCAAATAGACATGACTTTAAAAAGAAGACAAGGAACAATGTTTAGGGATGAGGAATGTATTCCAAACAGTCATGTTTCAGAAATGCTGACACGCAGGTATCATGCAACACAAGTGCCCTCCCAGTTACCCCTGCACAGAACTTGCTCCCATATACAATTTATAATGTTTACTTTTGATACAGGAAGGGGGCAGGGAAGTGCTGGATAGAGAAAGGCAAGGTGCCTGGTGAGGGATCCACCCTCAGGCCTGTGCCCACAGACCTAATTGAGGATAGGCACTTCTCTTTTCGTGCCCAAAAAGTTGCGTTTTGGCCTGTCACGCCCCCCATCCTGTGCCCATATAAACCCAAGATCTTAAGTGGGCACAGACACAAGTGGCTGGACCTAGACATCGAGAGGAGCAGAGGGACACACCAACAGACACTGACAGGCCAGTGACAGTGGAGCAACACGGACTCCAAAGGGAGTTCCGCCAGGGGGACTTGGAGGTTAGTTTGGCCACTGAGCGGCCCGACCCCAGGGGAAGACCACCTTCCCACACTCCATCCCCCTCCCAGCTCTCCATCCATCTTGCTAAGAGCCACCTTCACCACTCAATAAAACCTTGCACTCACCCTCTAAACCCTTGCGTGATCCAAGTTTTTCGGCACACTGGGCAAGAACTTATGATACAGAAAGCCCTCTGCCCTTAGGATACTGCCAAGGATCTAACTGAACTAACACAAGCCATCTGCAGACAGCAAAGCTGAAGGAGCAGACTGTAACACATGCCCACTTGGGCTTGTAAATACTTATCCTTAGATGCTGCCGTGGGGTTGGAGCCCAAAAGGGCTCCCCACGACCTCTGCACTTGCCTGTCTGCATGCTCCCCCTTGGGGTCTGAGCAGCCTGGCATCAAAGAAGCGAGCCACACCCCTGTCGCACACCCTGCAAAAGCGATCAAGGGACTCTGTTTCACTTTTATAAATCCTTGCTGCTAGCTGAGCATTGAGCTAAGCACTTGGTATGTTTTATTTCAGTTCACTCTCTCCGTAAGTCTAAAAAAATGCTATTTCAATGCCCTTCTACAAATGAGGAAACTGAGGCACGGAGAGGCTCAATAACTCACCTACGTTGACAGGGCTGTTGATTGTACTCAACCAGAACTTTACCTCTGATCTGTGGGACTAGAACACTTCTTATTCTGCATCATATTAGAATCACAATTTTGCAGCTCCTTGGCCAGGTTCCGGAAGCAGCAGCTGGTGGAGGAAGCAGCAGGTTGCAGACTAAACCCTCCTCTGGCTTGCTGCTCTGCAGATTCTCCCCCCCACCCACCTGGGCTCCTGCTTCTCAGGGTGAGGGTTTGCATTCTCAAGCGGGGAGGCCATGGCTCCACCAGCAAGCCCCAGCTTCAGATGGCAAGCCCACTAAATGAAAGTGACAGCCAAGCCCATGAATATGTTTGTAAAAAGACAGCTCAGCATCTCAATTTATTTCTAACAAAATTCATTTTCATTCAAGGAATGGTCTCCCTTTGGCCTCTGCCACCCTGCCCTGATGTCTCTCTTATTTAAATGTGTGCAGCTACAACCTTCTGCTGCTCAGCCGGCTGAACACCCCTCAGGGATTCTTAATGGGGAGCAAGGCACTGCTGGATTCATTAAATCCCACTGCCAAATAGCATCCATCTGAACCCAGGAATGCTTGGTAGGAGGTACATTATAAAAACCACGAATAACAGAGGGGAAGATCAGCCCGTGAGTTTCCTGCGGGCATCCATCTTCCCTTGTATGAATGAATGCACCTTCCCAGGCCGGTGAGAAGTAGGAAGGAACAGAAAGAAAGTGAGCAGACGTGAGTTCCCTGGACCTTTTTGGAGAGCAGGGATGCTTCTAGGGCCATCAATGAGATGTTCATTTGGCCTTTGCCAAGAAGCACCAGGCCACTGAGCAGACTAATGGGCTGGGCAAATGGCCCATTCCACATCATCATTCCCACACATACAGCTTTTATCACGGCTTTCCTCCATGCCTGGGATGTCTACTCATCTCCTCTTACCTCAGCCTACACATGTCCACCTTCATTTACCTCTTTCTGATGCCACCTTCTCCCTGAAGCCACATCAACCTAACCTTTGTCGTTATTAACTTCTGGAACTACAATATGCACATCCAATAGCCTAGTGGTGATGCGCACAGGGTCTGGTGTCAGGCTGTCTGGGTTCCTGTCCCAGCTCTACCTTTTATGTGACCTTGGGAATGTTTCTTTCCTAAGCACTCACTGACTGTACCTCAACTTCTCCAACAGTAAAATGAAGCAAACAGTACCTACATCACATGTATCTCAGAGTAAATGAACATGTAAAGTGCTTTGTATGATGCCTGACACGTGGTAAGTACTCAGCAAGTGTTCATTGTTATTAATATGTAGTTTCATTTCTTACCTTCTACACCCTGCCATCCATGTATCCTCAGCTTCAGCCACATTAAGCTGTTCCCTCCTTTCCAAACACCACACATTTTTAATGTTTCTA
Organism: Piliocolobus tephrosceles; assembly: GCF_002776525.5. Taxonomy (NCBI): domain Eukaryota; kingdom Metazoa; phylum Chordata; class Mammalia; order Primates; family Cercopithecidae; genus Piliocolobus; species Piliocolobus tephrosceles. The sequence goes on along the minus strand of NC_045444.1, from coordinate 16,510,297 downwards.
CTTCTTTCAGTTCTCTCTGCCTGAAACTCTCTCCTGCTGCTTCTCACCTAGCAAACTCCTATTCGTCTGCAAAGTCTAATTCAAATGTCCCTTTCTCTGAGATATCTGCCTTAAGCAGGCCAGACGGAATGACTTGACCCCCTTTTTATATATTCATAAGACTTTATATATATATAACCTTCTATAAAACAGCACTTATCCTTCTGCTTTATGGTTAGTTGTTTAAAAGTCTGTCTCTGCCATCAGATAGCAGACCTCTCAAAAGACAAGTCATAATTGTCTTTTTGTCTGTAGCACCCAGCTTGGGACTGTATGCTGTGTTTAATTGGATCCCTCTGTGTAGAGGTTGTATTCTCTCCCCAGGGCTGTTGGCTTAGCTTCTTGTGATGCCAAGGCCAGTGTCTTTTATGCCTTTATCGCTCAGAACGCAAAGATTTCTTTGGTGATAATGAATACCCTCCACAACCATGGCTTGTGATAGGCAGTTCTCAGAGCTTCAGTAGTTCAAACAAAGAACTTGCCTTTCTTTTGTAAAATCATTCTGGCAAGGGCTGATAGACATCTGTCATGTGCCCAGATATGAGTTGCCTGCCGTGGGAAGAGAGGAGAAAGATAACAAATGACAAGACTAGTGACCTTGTGAAGTGGTGAACGGAACTGAGAGCCAGACCTGACCTTCTCATGTGGGAGTTTATCTCACACACGCATGGAACAATCTGGGACTTAGAGTAAGGCAAGCATGTCTTGGTTAAGGAAAAGGATCTTGGAGGTAGGAGTCCTTGGCTGGGTTGTGAAGTATATTTATGCAAACCTCCATAGTCAGCATAAACACACGTGAACACACACATGTTCACACCCACAAATGTGCACATACCTTTCTCTGTTCCTCCCGCTCCCCACACCCTGCACTCTGCCATCACTATAATGCATTGTTTAAAAATCAGGCCTAAATAACACAGTGTCTTTTCTGTCCTCAGCATGAGTCAGTGGCCTTGACTCCTTCAAAGGTTGGAGGCATGAAAATGGTTTCTCGAAAAGAATGTTGACATTTTCAGCTTTTGGTGAATAGCTCCTGACTTCAGTGGATTTCAGTAACCCATTTCACACACACATGCCCACAAATGTACACCCTTTGTGATCACCTTTTTCCCCCTTCTTAGTTGAATACAGCAATTATACATATTAATGGGATAGTGACATTTCAGTACATGTATATAATATGTAGTGATCAAATCAGGAAAATTAGCATGTTTATCACCTCAAACATTTATCGTTTCTTTGCGTTGGAAACATTCCAAATCCACTTTTGCAGCTTGTTGAAAACATACAATATATTCTTAACTATAGTCATCCTACACTGCTATAGAACACTAGGACTCATACCTCCTCTCTAGCTGTAATTTTGTATCCATTAGCCAACTTCTCCACATCCTCTTCTCCTCGTATCGGACTCAATCACAATTCCATTCTCTACTTCTATGATGTCAATTTTTTTTATCTCCCACATGAGTGAGAACACGTGGTATTTGGTTTTCAGTGCCTGACATTTTACTTAATGTCTTCCAGTTCCATTCATGCTAAAGTGAATAAGATAATTTCATTTTTTTTGTAGCTAAATAGTACTTCATTGCATATATACATCACATTTTCCTTATCCATTCATCTTTTTATAAAAATTTGGGTCGATTCTACATCTTGGCTATCGTGACTAGTGCTGCAATAACCACAGAAGTGCAGATCTCTCTTTGATAATCTGATTTCCTTTCCTTTCCTTTGGATAAGTACCCAGTAAGTGGGATTGCTGGGTCATATGGTAGTTTTATTTTTAGTTATTTGACAAACCTCCATACTGTTTTTCATATAGCTGTACTAATTTACATGATCATCAACAGTATGTCAGAGTTCTTTTTCCTTCACAGTCTCACTAGCATTTGTTTTTCTCTTTTTAAGCCATTCTGAGACTAAAAAAATCTCTGATCTCTGTGGTTTTGATTTGCATTTCCCTGATAATTAGTGATGTTGAATATTTTTCATACAGTGGTTGGTCATTTGTGTCTTTTTTTGGAGAAATGTCTATTCAAATCATTTGTCCATTTTACATAAGATTATTCAGTTTTGAAGGGGGCGGAGCAAGATGGCCGAATAGGAACAGCTCCAGTCTCCAACTCCCAGCGCGAGTGACACAGAAGACTGGTGATTTCTGCATTTTCAACTGAGGTACTGGGGTCATCTCACTAGGGAGTGCCGGACAATCGGTGCTGGTCAGCTGCTGCAGCCCGAACAGCAAGAGCTGAAGCAGGGCGAGGCATCGCCTCACCTGGGAAGCCCAAGGGGGAAGGGAATCCCTTTTCCTAGCCAGGGGAACTGAGACACACAACACCTGGAAAATCAGGTAACTCCCACCCCAATACTGAGCTTTAAGCAAACGGGCACACCAAAAGATTATATCCCAAACGTGGCTGGGAGGGTCCCATGGCCATGGAGCCTCCCTCATTGGTAGCACAGCAGTCTGCGATCTAACCGCAAGGCAGCAGCCAGGCTGCGGGAGGGGCGCCCGCCATTGCTGAGGCTTAAGTAGGTAAACAAAGCCGCTGGGAAGATCGAACTGAGTGGAGCTCACAGCAGCTCAAGGAAACCTGCCTGTCTCTGTAGACTCCACCTCTGGGGACAAGGCATAGCTAAACAACAACAACAACAAAAGCAGCAGAAACCTCTGCAGACGCAAACGACTCTGTCTGACAGCTTTGAAGAGAGCAGTGGATCTCCCAACACGGAGGTTGAGATCTGAGAAGGGGCAGTCTGCCTGCTCAAGTGGGTCCCTGACCCCTGAGTAGCCTAACTGGGAGACATCCCCCACTAGGGGCAGTCTGACACCCCACACCTCACAGGGTGGAGTACACCCCTGAGAGGAAGCTTCCAAAGTAAGAATCAGACAGGTACACTCGCTGTTCAGCAATATTCTATCTTCTGCAACCTCTGCTGCTGATACCCAGGCAAACAGGGTCTGGAGTGGACCTCAAGCAATCTCCAACAGACCTACAGCTGAGGGTCCTGACTGTTAGAAGGAAAACTATCAAACAGGAAGGACACCTATACCAAAACCCCATCAGTATGTCACCATCATCAAAGACCAGAGGCAGATAAAACCACAAAGATGGGGAAAAAGCAGGGCAGAAAAGCTGGAAATTCAAAAAATAAGAGTGCATCTCCCCCTGCAAAGGAGCGCAGCCCATCGCCAGCAATGGATCAAAGCTGGACAGAGAATGACTTTGATGAGATGAGAGAAGAAGGCTTCAGTCCATCAAACTTCTCAGAGCTAAAGGAGGAATTACGTACCCAGCACAAAGAAACTAAAAATCTTGAAAAAAGAGTGGAAGAATTGACAGCTAGAATAATTAATGCAGAGAAGGTCATAAATGAAATGACAGAGATGAAAACCATGACATGAGAAATAAGTGACAAATGCACAAGCTTCACTAACCGACTCGATCAACTGGAAGAAAGAGTATCAGCGATTGAGGATCAAATGAATGAAATGAAGCAAGAAGAGAAACCAAAAGAAAAAAGAAGAAAAAGAAATGAACAAAGCCTGCAAGAAGTATGAGATTATGTAAAAAGACCAAATCTACATCTGATTGTGGTGCCTGAAAGTGAGGGGGAAAATGGAACCAAGTTGGAAAACACTCTTCAGGAGAACTTCGCCAACCTAGTAGGGCAGGCCAACATTCAAATTCAGGAAATACAGAGAACGCCACAAAGATACTCCTCCAGAAGAGCAACTCCAAGACACATAATTGCCAGATTCACCAAAGTTGAAATGAAAGAAAAAATCTTAAGGGCAGCCAGAGAGAAAGGTTGGGTTACCCACAAAGGGAAGCCCATCAGACTAACAGCAGATCTCTCGGCAGAAACTCTACAAGCCAGAAGAGAGTGGGGGCCAATATGCAACGTTCTTAAAGAAAAGAATTTTCAACCCAGAATTTCATATCCAGCCAAACTAAGTTTCATAAGTGAAGGAGAAATAAAATCCTTTACAGATAAGCAAATGCTTAGAGATTTTGTCACCACCAGGCCTGCCTTACAAGAGACCCTGAAGGAAGCCCTAAACATGGAAAGGAACAACTGGTACCAGCCCCTGCAAAAACATGCCAAAATGTAAAGACCATCGAGGCTAGGAAGAAACTGCATCAAATAACGAGCAAAATAACCAGTTAATGTCATAATGGCAGGATCAAGTTCACACATAACAATATTAACCTTAAATGTTAATGGACTAAATGCTCCAATTAAAAGACACAGACTGGCAAACTGGATAAAAAGTCAAGACCCATCAGTCTGCTGTCTTCAGGAGACCCATCTCACATGCAGAGACATACATAGGCTCAAAATAAAGGGATGGAGGAAGATCTACCAAGCAAATGGAGAACAAAAAAAAGCAGGGGTTGCAATCCTAGTCTCTGATAAAACAGACTTTAAACCATCAAAGATCAAAAGAGACAAAGAAGGCCATTACATAATGGTAAAGGGATCAATCCAACAGGAAGAGCTAACTATCCTAAATATATATGCACCCAATACAGGAGCACCCAGATTCATAAAGCAAGTCCTTAGAGACTTACAAAGAGACTTAGACTCCCATACAATAATAATGGGAGACTTCAACACTCCACTGTCAACATTAGACAGATCAACGAGACAGAAAGTTAACAAGGATATCCAGGAATTGAACTCATCTCTGCACCAAGCGGACCTAATAGACATCCATAGAACTCTCCACCCCAAATCAACAGAATATACATTCTTCTCAGCACCACATCACACTTATTCCAAAATTGACCACATAATTGGAAGTAAAGCACTCCTCAGCAAATGTAAAAGAACAGAAATTATAACAAACTGTCTCTCAGACCACAGTGCAATCAAACTAGAACTCAGGACTAAGAAACTCAATCAAAACCGCTCAACTACATGGAAACTGAATAACCTGCTCCTGAATGACTACTAGGTACATAACGAAATGAAGGCAGAAATAAAGATGTTCTTTGAAACCAATGAGAACAAAGATAAAACATACCAGAATCTCTGGGACACATTTAAAGCAGTGTGTAGAGGGAAATTTATAGCACTAAATGGCCACAAGAGAAAGCTGGAAAGATCTCAAATTGACACTCTAACATCACAATTAAAAGAACTAGAGAGGCAAGAGCAAACACATTCAAAAGCTAGCAGAAGGCAAGAAATAACTAAGATCAGAGCAGAACGGAAGGAGATAGAGACACAAAAAACCCTCCAAAAAATCCATGAATCCAGGAGTTGGTTTTTTGAAAAGATCAACAAAATTGACAGACCGCTAGCAAGACTAATAAAGAAGAAAAGAGAGAAGAATCAAATAGATGCAATAAAAAATGATAAAGGGGATATCACCACTGACCCCACAGAAATACAAACTACCATCAGAGAATACTATAAACACCTCCACGCAAATCAACTAGAAAATCTAGAAGAAATGGATAATTTCCTGAACACTTACACTCTTCCAAGACTAAACCAGGAAGAAGTTGAATGCCTGAATAGACCAATAGCAGGCTCTGAAATTGAGGCAATAATTAATAGCCTACCCACCAAAAAAAAGCCCAGGACCAGATGGATTCACAGCTGAATTCTACCAGAGGTACAAGGAGGAGCTGGTACCATTCCTTCTGAAACTATTCCAATCAATAGAAAAAGAGGGAATCCTCCCTAACTCATTTTATGAGGCCAACATCATCCTGATACCAAAGCCTAGCAGAGACACAACAAAAAAAGAGAATTTTAGACCAATCTCCCTGATGGACATCGATGCAAAAATCCTCAATAAAATACTGGCAAAACAGATTCAGCAGCACATCAAAAAGCTTATCCACCATGATCAAGTGGGCTTCATCCCTGGGATGCAAGGCTGGTTCAACATTCGCAAATCAAT